>NC_090374.1:13592356-13930694 GCF_036365525.1 Heterodontus francisci
AGACCTAGGGGTGTACATACACAAGCCTGTGAAGGTGTTAGGACAGTTAAAAACGCTGGTTGAAAGGCATACGGAATTCCTGGCTTCATTAATACAGTACAAAAGATCAGGCACTATCTCACTGAATGGTGGAGCAGGTTTGAGGGGCCTTAAGATCTACTCCTGTTCTTATTTCTTGTGTTCTTAAAAGTAAAGAAGTTATGCTAAACCTTTATAAAACACTTGTTAAAGCCTCAGCTGGAGTTTTGTGGCCAATTCTCGGCCACAGGAAATTGGGAATACCATGACCTCAAAGTTCCCCTCCAAGTCACACACCATCCTGACTTGGAAATGTATCATCCATTCCTTCATCATCGCTGGGTCAAAATCCTCAAGCTCCCTAGCTAACACATTTTAGGAAGGAAGCAAAAGCCTTAACAGTATGCAGAGAAGATTTACCAGAATGCTACTCGGGACAAAAGACATCAATTACATGGAGAGACTGGAAAAATGCGATTGTTTTGCTTAGAGTAGAGAATGTTAAAAGGAGATTTGGTAGAGGTGTTCAAAATCATGAAGGGCTTTGAGAGAATAAATAAAGAGAAATTCTGCAGTCAAATAAACATGACCAGACTTTGTGCCTTTTTTTAATTCAATGAAGTGTGGTGGGCAGTAATTCACTGGTGCATTCTCCATGTCAATGCCTCGACCAGAGTCGACTTGCCAACCAATCAGCACCCATTTTCTCATGCAGTGTAAATTGTTGCTCCCCTTGAAATTTGGCGTTCTTGAGTCTGTCCTAATGAGTGCAAGACGAAAAGCTTCAACAGCATGTCTCTTTTTTTCAGCAATACTAAAGAGAAACTGTTTCCAAAGGCAGAAGGGTCAGTAACCAGAGTTCACAGATTGAAGATAATTGGTGAAAACATCAGAGGGGACAGAAGGAAAATATTTTTTATGCACTGGGTAGTTATCATCTGGAATGTGCTGTGTGAAAGGGTGGTGGAAGCACATTCAATAATAATTTTCAAAATGCAATTGGACAAGTACTTCAAGGGAACAAAATCTGCAGTGCTATGGGAAAGAGCAGGGGAGTGGAACTTTCAAAGAGCTGGCACAGGAATAATGGGCTGAATGGCCTATTTTTGTGCTGTATCAGTCAATGATTCTATGATTAATCCGCCTTTGTTCCATATTCCTTGATAAACTTAGCAAGCAATAAGCTATTGATCTCAGTCTTGAAAGATCCAACTGATCCTCAGTATCCGCAGCATTTAGTGTGGGGACAGATTTGCAGATATCCACTACCCCTTGTGTGAAAAAGTGCTTCCTGATTTCATCCTTGAATGGCCTAGCTCGAATTGAAAGATTGTATCACCTTGTTCTGGAATCCCTCACCAGAGGAAATAGTATCTCTGTATCTAGCCTATCAAATGTCTTCAGTATAATCAAGAGAAATTATCAGATAGAGCTGGCTGTAGTCAGATGGAAGCTGATCGCATCCCCATGGCTGATATTGCGGAGACACCACAGTACAGTGAGCGACCTCCATCAACTAGAAGGGCAAGAGCAGCAGGAAATTGGGAATACCACGGCCTCAAAGTTCAAGTTGCAGACCCTCCTGACTTGGAAATGTATCATCATTCCTTCATCATCGTTGGATCAAACTCCACGAACTCCCTAGCTAACAGTGCTATGGAAGTACCTTCACCATACAGACTGCAGCGGTTCCAGAAGACGGCTCACCGCCACCTTCTCAAGGGCAATAAATTCTGGACATGTCAGCAATGCCTACATCTTGTGAAAGAATCAAAAAAGCATACAAATAATATGGGGAAAAAGAATGAATTCTTGCAGGGATTTCAGAGGTGAAAATGCAGTGGAGGAAAATGAAGCCATTGCTGGAGATGTCTGGATGGGTAGAATTGGACCCAAGCAAGGGCAGACAGAAGAGAGACGATGAAAGAAGATGGCATGGTCAATGGTGTCAACTACCGCAAACAGGATAAGGAAGAAGAATGCAGAAGGTGTTATTTGTGACTTTAGCCATGGAATTCTCAGTGCTGTGTGAGAAGGGAGGATGCCAGAGTGAAGGCATTCCAATAGGGAGTTTCAGGAGAGATGGGTACAGAGCTGAGGTGACAATACATTCAAGGACCTTACAGAAGGGAAGCTAGAGATGGAATGAGGAGGAGGGAGGCGGATAGTGCTTTAGATGAAATTCACGATGGCTCTCATTGGCTTGGAATTGTTTGAATTAGGTCAGTGATAGCATGGTTTGATTTTAGTGCTAACACAGTTTGGCGTGGACCAATTTGGATTGGATTCAGTGTTGGCATGGATTGGTTTCAATTGGATGAAGCAATGGCATGGATTGGTTTAGATTATATCAGTGACAGTGCAGATTAATTTTGACCAGTTCATTGATGGCATGAATTGGTTTAGATTAATTCAGTCATGGCACGGATTGGTTTAGATTGGATTCAGTGATGGCACAGATCAGTTTGGATTGGATTCAGTGATGGCACAGATTAGTTTAGATTGATTCATTGATGGCACGGACTGGTTTGGTGAAGCTGCTGCAGGCTCCAGTGGCAATGCTGGTAACTTCTGGTCCTTTGGAATATCTCAGGTGTGGAAGGTGCCTTGTGAATCCCTCATGCTTCAGGTTATCTATAAATACAGTTAATGAAAAGTAACTGTGATCAGGGCATTGAACTAACACAGAAACAGGTAGACTATTCAGCTCCTCAAGCTTGCTGCACCATTTAATTAGGTCATGGTTGATCTGTACCTTAACTCCATTTGCTCCGTAATCCTCAATACCCTTAATTAACAAAATCTACAAATCTGTCTTGAAATTTTCAATTGACCCCCAGCATCCAGTCTTTTTGGGGGAGAAAGTTCAAGATTTCCATTGCTGTTAGTGTGAAAAAGTGCCTCCTCATTCCACGCCTAAACGGCCCAGCTCTAATTTTAACATTGTGCCTCCTTGCTCTGGATTCCCCACCAGTGGAAATAGCTTCTTTCTATCAACTATAGTGAATCCTTTTAACATCTCAAACACCTCAACCGTCTAACTTCAAGGGAATAGAAGCCAAATTTATGGAGTAAATGTTGAGGATCCCCGGAGCACTCCCTCCCGACTGTATACCCACTGTTTATCAACCATTCCTCATAATTTAATTCTTTAAGCCCTGGTATAATTCTGCTGAATCTGTTTTATTTCCTTCAAGAACAATATATCATTCTTGATGTGTGATTCACAAAACTGAACCCAGGACTCCAGATGGGATCTGACCAAGGTTCAGTACAACTGAAGTGTCACTTCCTCACTTTTACATTCCAATCCCTTTGAGGTAAAGGCCAACATTCCATTACATTTACTAGCTGTTTACCAGCTTTTAGAGATTTGTCACCTAAATCCCTTTGGTACATCACTGCTCCTAGTCTCCCACTTTAAAAATAATATTCTAATTGGTCTCTCTCAGATCCAAAGTGGATTAGCTCACACTTCTCCATACTGAACACCATCTGCCACAGTTTTGCCCACTCACTTAACCTGTCTATGTCTCTTTGTCACTTCCTGCTCCCATCTGCACAACGTACAGTGCCTTTAACTTAGAGTCATTTGCAAACTTGAATATACAACTCTCTATTCCTTCATTCAGGTCTTTGATATAATATGGTGAGAAGTTGAGGCCCCACTACAGATCCCTGGGGAACACCACTTGTCACATTCTGCCAGAGGGAATTCCCTTTATCCCTAATCTCTGTTTCCTATCGCCCAAACACAGGGCGCTAACTCATACGAATAATCACTTGTGTGGAAAACATCAAGTGCCTCTGGAAGTGCATTCTCACTTTGGCCTCCTTGTCTCGGGAGACAATGGGTAAGCGCCTGGAGGTGGTCACTGGTTTGTGAAGCAGCGCCTGGAGTGACTATAAAGGCCAATTCTAGAGTGACAGACTCTTCCACAGGCGCTGCAGATAAAATTGGGTGTCGGGGCTGTTACACAGTTGGCGCTCTCCTTGCGCTTCTGTCTTTTTTCCTGCCAACTGCTAAGTCTCTTCAACTCGCCACTCTTTAACCCCGCCTTTATGGCTGTCTGCCAGCTCTGGTGATCTCTGGCAACTGACTCCCATGACTTGTGGTCAATGTCACAGGACTTCATGTCGCGTTTGCAGACGTCTTTAAAGCGGAAAAATGGACCGCCAGTAGGTCTGATACCAGTGACGAGCTCGCTGTACAATGCGTCCTTGAGGATCCTGCCATCTTCCATGCGGCTCACATGGCCAAGCCATCTCAAGCGCCACTGGCTCAGTAGGGTGTATATGCTGGGGATGTTGGCCGCCTCGAGGACTTCTGCGTTGGAGATACGTTCCTGCCACCTGATGCCAAGGATTCTCCGGAGGCGGCAAAGATGGAATGAGTTGAGATGTCGCTCTTGGCTGACATACGTCGTCCAGGCCTCGCTGCCATAGAGCAAGGTACTGGGAACACAGGCTTGATACACTCGGACATTTGTGTTCTGTGTCAGTGCGCCATTTTCCCACACTCTCTTGGCCAGTCTGGACATAGCAGCGGACGCCTTTTCCATGTGCTTATTGATTTCTGCATCAAGAGACAGGTTACTGGTGATAGTTGAGCCTAGGTAGGTGAACTCTTGAACCACTTCCAGAGCGTGGTCGCTGATATTGATGGATGGAGCATTTCTGACATCCTGTCCCATGATGTTTGTTTTTTTGAGGCTGATGGTTAGGCCAAATTCATTGCAGACAGCCACGATCCTGTCGATGAGTCTCTGCAGACACTCTTCTGTGTGGGATGTTAATGCAGCATCGTCAGCAAAGAGAAGTTCCCTGATGAGGACTTTCCGTACTTTGGTCTTCGCTCTTAGACGGGCAAGGTTGAACAACCTGCCATCTGATCTTGTGTTGAGGAAAATTCCTTCTTCTGAAGACTTGAACGCATGTGAGAGCAGCAGTGAGAAGAAGATACCAAACAGTGTAGGTGCGAGAACACAGCCCTGTTTCACACCACTCAGGATAAGAAAGTGGTCTGATGAGTTGCCGCTATGCTGAATTGTGCCTTTCATATCGTCATGGAATGAGGTGATGATAATTAATAGCTTTGGTGGACATCCGATCTTTGCTAGTAGTCTGAAAAGACCACGTCTACTGACGAGGTCAAAGTCTTTGCGAGATCTATGAAAGCAAGGTATAGGGCATCTGTTGTTCACGGCATTTCTCCTGTAGCTGACGAAGGGAGAACAGCATGTCAATGGTGGATCTCTCTACTCGAAAGCTGCACTGTGCCTCAGGGTAGACATGCTCAACCAGCTTCTGGAGTCTGTTTAAAACGACTCGAGCGAAGACTTTCCCCACTATGCTGAGCAGGGAGATTCCACGGTAGTTGTTGCAGTCACCGCGGTCACCCTTGTTCTTATAGAGGGTGATGATATCGGCATCGCGCATGTCCTGGGGTACTGCTCCCTCATCCCAGCACAGGCAAAGCAGTTCATGGAGTGCTGACAGTATAGCAGGCTTGTCACTCTTGATTATTTCAGGGGTAATACTGTCCTTTCCAGGGGCTTTTCCACTGGCTAGAGAATCAATGGCATCACTGAGTTCCGATTTTGTTGGCTGTTCGTCCAGCTCCCATGACTGGCAGAGACTGGGCTGCATTGAGGGCAGTATCAGTGACAACATTTTCCCTGGAGTACAGTTCTAGGTAGTGCTCCACCCAGCGGTCCATTTGTTTGCGTTGGTCAGTGATCGTTTCCCTGATTTCGACTTGAGGGGGGGCGATCTTCTTGATGGTTGGCCCAAAAGCTTTTTTAATGCCATCATACATTCCTCTGAAGTTTCCGGTGTCGGAGGCCAGTTGAATACGACTGCATAGGTGTTGCCAGTAGTCATTTGCACAGCGCCTGGCTGTTCTTTGTGCAGCGTTTCTGGCTACTTTAAGTGCTACGGATGTTAACTCGCTGGGGGCTTTCTTGTAGTTCAACTCTGGCAGTACATATATAGACAATATCCATAGATGTTCCTCTGTTCACCTCATTAGTGACCTCCTCAAAAAGATCCACTCAGTTAGTCAGCATAATTTATCCATCACAAATCCTGCTGACTCTCTTGCCAGCTCAGACTCCAGCTGGTGTACTCTGGGTTGGTCTGGGTGCATGCTGTGGTCATTACTGTAACCAAACCAGCAAACCAGAGTCAATGAGTTACGGTTACATTCAATAAATCTGGTGGGCTGGCCCCAGAAAAATTTATTATGAAAACCTCCTGGAATGTTGTAAAAGCCCAACTGGTTCACTTGTATCCTTCAAGGAAGGGAACCTGCAGTCCTTACCCAGTCTGGCCTATATGTCACTCTGGTCCAACATAACATGGTTAACTCAGACTGTTTTGTTTCATTTGTTCATGAGATATGGGTGTCACTGGCAAGGCCAACATTTATTGCCTGTCCCTATTTGTCCTTGAGAAGGTGGTGGTGAGCTGCTGTCGTGTTAGCCATTACTCAGTGGGTAGCACTCTCACCTCGGAGACAGAAGGTCATGGGATCCTCCCAGAGACCTGAGGACATAATTCAGGCTAACACTCCACTGCAGTACCGAGGGAGTGCTGCACTGTCAGAGGGGCGTCTTTCAGATGAATCATTATACCGAGGCCCTGTCTGCTCTCTCAGGTGGATGTAAATGATCCATGGCCACCATTTCAACGAAGAGTGGGGGACTTCTCCCCAGTGCCCTCGCCAATATTTATTCCTCAACCAACATCACTAAAACAGATTATCTGGTCATTATCACATTGTTGTTTGTAGGAGCTTGCTATGTGTAATTTGCTGCCACATTTCTTAAATTACAACAGTGATTATAGTTCAAAAGTACTTCATTGGCTGTGAAGCAACTTGGGACATTCTGAAGTTCTGAAAGGCGCTATATAAATGCAAGACTTTATTTTTCTTCATGCTTTCGGAAGTGGGCCAGCAAGCAATTGTGTGTGAAAAGCAATCATTACACAGCACCTTCTTCTAGAGGCAAATAGTATGCACATCCCAAGAACAGACATAGGCTAAGGTAAGGGGGCTGAAACTGCACACAGTACTCTAGGTGCGGTCTAACCAAGGTTCTGGACAATTGAAGCAAGATTTCACTAATCCTGTACTCAAATCGTCTTGAGCTAAAGGCTAACATATCATTAGCCTTCCCAATTGCTTGCTGCACTGCATGTTCGCTTTCAGTGACTTATTGATGAGGACACCCAGGTCCCTTTGTACATCTACACTTTCTAATCTCTTACCGTTTAAGAAATACTTTGCACATCTCTCCCTCCTACCAAAGTGGATAACCTCACATTTTTCCACATTATATTCCATCTGACATGTTCTTGCCCACTCACTAAGTCTGTCCAAATCCCCTTGAAGACATTTTGCATTTTCCTCACAGCACACATTCCCACCTAGTTCTGTGTCATCCATGAACATGGGAAAATTACACTTGGTCCCCGCATCCAGATCATTGATGTACATTGTGAACAGCTGTAGCCCAAGTACTGATATTTGCGGTAGCCTACTAGTCACAGCCTGCCAATGTGAGAATGACCGTTTATTCCTACTGTCTGTTTTCTGCCTGTTAACCAATCCTTAATCCATGCCAGTATATGACCACCTATCCCATGTGCTTTAATTTTGTGAACCAACACCGTGTGGGGGACTTTATCAAAAGCCTTCTGAAAATCCAAGTCCACCAACTCCCTCTTATCAGTTCTGTTTGTAACATCCTCAGAAAACTCCAATAGGTGCGTCAAACATGATTTCTCATTCATAAATCCATGTTAACTATGCCCAATCAGATCATTATTATCCAAGTGTCCAGTTATCACATCCTTTACAATAGATTCTAGCATTTCCTCTACTGCTGTTTCAGGCTAACAGGTCTGTAGTTCCCTGTTTTCTCTCTCCCTCCCTTCTTAAATAGTGGAGTGACATTTGCTCCCTTCCAATCTGCAGGAACTGTTATAGAATCTATAGAATTTTGGAAGATGATCACCAATGTATCCACCATCTTCATAGCTACCTCTTTCAACACTCTCAGATGTAGAATACAGGTTCTGGGGACTTATCACTCTTCAGCCCCATTAATTTTGTCACTACAACCTTCTTACAAATACCAATTTCCTTCAATTCCTCATTCTCCCTAGTCTCTTGGATTTCTAATTCTGGGAGATTTCTTGTATCTTCCTCAGTGAAGACAGGAACAAAGTAATCATTTAACTTCTCTGTCATTTCTCTATTCCCCATTATAAATTCTCCTGATTGTCTGTAATGGACCCGCATTTGTCTTAGCCAAACGTTTCCTTTTTACGTACCTATAGAAGCTTTTACAGTCCGTTTTTATGTTTTTGATAGTTTACATTCATATTCTATTCTCCCGTTCTTTATCAGTTTCTTGGTCCTCCTTTGCTGTATTCTAAAATCCTCCCAATCCTCAGGGTTACTGCTATTTCTGGCAACTTCATTGGCCTTTTTCTTTTAATCTTATACAATCCTTAACTTCCCTTGTTAGCCAAGGTTGACTGACTTTTCTTTTTGGGTTTCTGTGCCTTGAAGGAATGTATAGTTGCTGCAAACTATATGTACTAATTCTTTAAAGACTATCCATTGTCTATGTACTGTTTCATGTGTTTCTCAATCCACCTCAGCTAAATTTACCCCTCATACCTTCATAATTTCCATTGTTCAAATTTAACACCCTGGCTTCAGATTGAACTGCCTCACTTTCAAACATAATGTAAAATTCTATCATATTATGGTCACTCATTCCTGAAGGTTCTTTTACAACAAGATTATTAATCTGCCCTTTCTCATTGCATGATACCAGATCGAAAATAGCTTGTTCTCCAGTCGGATCCTCAACATACTGCTCTAGAAAACCATCCCGAACATATATATATATATATATGAGTGGAGAAACAGAGCCGCCTCAGTTCCACAGGTTTAGTACTTACTGTTAATGATCACTCCTAACGTGTGGTCACAACAGCTGCATAGGTTACATCTGAAACAAAAGAAAAATGGATCAGAGCTGATTGCAGAACTTACAGTGTGGGGGTAAGTACAGGAAAGGAGAACATTTACCCTGACATCAACCCCTTCAGGGTAAGTACAGGAAAGGGGAACATTTATCCCGACATCAACCCCTTCAGGGTAAGTACAGGAAAGGGGAACATTTAGCCCGACAAAAACCCCTTCAGGGTAAGTACAGGAAAGGGGAACATTTACCCCGACATCAACCCCTTCAGGGTAAGTACAGGAAAGGGGAACATTTCCCCTGACATCAACCCCTTCAGGGTAAGTACAGGAAAGGGGAACATTTCCCCCGACATCAACCCCTTCAGGGTAAGTACAGGAAAGGGGAACATTTACCTCGACATCAACCCCTTCAGTGCGGAGGGTAAGTACAGGAAAGGGGAACATTTACCCCGACATCAACCCCTTCAGTGCGAGGGTAAGTACAGGAAAGGGGAGCATTTACCCCAACATCAACCCTTCAGTGCGAGCGTAAGAACAGGAAAGGGGAACATTTACCCCGACATCAACCCCTTCAGTGCGAGGGTAAGTACAGGAAAGGAGAACATTTACCCCGACATCAACCCCTTCAGTGCGAGGGTAAGTACAGGAAAGGAGAACATTTACCCCGACATCAACCCCTTCAGTGCGAGGGTAAGAACAGGAAAGGGGAACATTTACCCCGACATCAACCCCTTCAGTGCGGAGGGTAAGTACAGGAAAGGGGAACATTTTTTTTTTATTCATTCATAGGATGTGGGTGTCGCTGGCCAGGCCAGCATTTATTGCCCAGCCCGAATTGCCCTTGAGAAGGTGGTGATGAGCTGCCTTCTTGAACCGCTGTAATCCATGTGGGGTAGGAACACCCACAGTGCTGTTAGGAAGGGAGTTCCAGGATTTTGACCCAGCGACAGTGAAGGAACGGCGATATAGTTCCAAGTCAGGATGGTGTGTGACTTGGAGGGGAACTTGCAGGTGGTGGTGTTCCCATGTATTTGCTGCCCTTGTCCTTGTAGGTGGTAGAGGTCGCGGGTTTGGAAGGTGCTGTCTGAGAAGCCTTGGTGCATTGCTGCAGTGCATCTTGTAGATGGTACACACTGCTGCCACTGTGCGTCGGTGGTGGAGGGAGTGAATGTTTGTGGATGGGGTGCCAATCAAGCGGGCTGCTTTGTCCTGGATGGTGTCGAGCTTCTTGAGTGTTGTTGGAGCTGCACCCATCCAAGCAAGTGGAGATTATTCCATCACACTCCTGACTTGCGCCTTGTAGATGGTGGACAGACTTTGGGGAGTCAGGAGGTGAGTTACTCGCCTCAGGATTCCTAGCCTCTGACCTCCTCTTGTAGCCACGGTATTTTTTGGTTACTCCAGTTCAGTTTCTGGTCAATGGTAGCCGCTAGGATGTTGATAGTGGGGGATTCAGCGATGGTAATGCCGTTGAATGTCATGGGGAGATGGTTAGATTCTCTCTTGTTGGAGATTGTCATTGCTGGCACTTCTGTGGCGCGAATGTTACTTGCCACTTATCAGCCCAAGCCTGGATATTGTCTAGGTCTTGCTGCATTTCTTCACGGACTGCTTCAGTATCTGAGGAGTCACGAATGGTGCTGAACATTGTGCAATCATCAGCGAACATCCCCACTTCTGACCTTATGATTGAAGGAAGGTCATTGATGAAGCAGCTGAAGATGGTTGGGCCTAGGACACTACCCTGAGGAACTCCTGCCGTGATGTCCTGGAGCTCAGATGATTGACCTCCAACAACCACAACCATCTTCCTTTGTGCTAGGTATGACTCTAGCCAGCGGAGGGTTTTCCCCCTGATTCCCATTGACCTCAGTTTTGTGAGGGCTCCTTGATGCCATACTCGGTCAAATGCTGCCTTGATGTCAAGGACAGTCACTCTCACCTCACCTCTTGAGTTCAGCTCTTTTGTACATGTTTGAACCAAGGCTGTAATGACATCAGGAGCCGAGTGGCCCTGGCGGAACCCAAACTGAGCGTCACTGAGCAGGTTGTTGCTAAGCAAGTGCTGCTTGATGGCACTGTTGATGACACCTTCCACCACTTTACTGATGATTGAGAGTAGGCTAATGGGGCGGTTGTTGGCCGGGTTAGATTTGTCCTGCTTTTCGTGTACAGGACATACCTGGGCAATTTTCCACATTGCAGGGTAGATGCCAGTGTTGTAGCTGTACTGAAACAGCTTGGCTAGGGGCGCGGCAAGTTCTGGAGCACAGGTCTTCAGTACTATTGCCGGAATATTGTCAGGGCCCGTAGCTTTTGCAGTATCCAGTGCCTTCAGTCATTTCTTGATATCACGTGGAGTGAATCGAATTGGCTGAAGTCTGGCATCTGTGATGCTGTGGACTTCAGGAGGAGGCCGAGATGGATCATCAACTCAGCACTTCTGGCTGAAGATTGTTGCAAATGCTTCAGCCATATCTTTCGCACTGATGTGCTGGGCTCCCCCATCATTGAGGATGGGGATATTTGTGCAGCCACCTCCTCCAGTTAGTTGTTTAATTGTCCACCACCATTCTCGGCTGGATGTGGCAGGACTGCAGAGCTTAGATCTGATCCTTTGGTTATGGGATCGCTTTGCTCTGTCTATCGCATGCTGCTTACACAGTCTGGCATGCAAGTAGTCCTGGGTTGTAGATTCACCAGGTTGACACCTCATTTTGAGGTATGCCTGGTGCTGCTCCTGGCATGCCGTCCTGCATTCTTCATTGAACCAGGGTTGGTCTCCTGGCCTGATGGTAATGGTAGAGTGGGGAATATGCCGGGCCATGAGGTTACAGATTGTGGTTGAGTACAATTCTGCTGCTGCTGATGGTCCACAGCGCCTCATGGATGCCCAGTTTTGCATTGCTAGATCTGTTTGAAATCTATCCCATTCAGCACGGTGATTATGCCACACAACACGATGGACGGTATCCGCAATGTGAAGGCGGGACTTCGTCTCCACAAGGACTGTGCGGTGGTCACTCCTACCAATACTGTCATGGACAGATGCATCTGCGGCAGGCAGATTGGGGAGGACGAGGTCGAGTATGTTCTTCCCTCGTGTTGGTTCCCCCACCACCTGTCACAGACCCAGTCTAGCAGCCATGTCCTTTTGGACTCGGCCAGCTTGGTCAGTAGTGATGCTGCCGAGCCACTCTTGGCGATGGACATTGAAGTCTCCCACCCAGAGTACATTTTGTGCCCTTGCCACCCTCAGTGCTTCCTCCAAGTGGTGTTCAACATGGAGGAGTACTGAGTCATCAGCTGAGGGAGGGCAGTAGGTGGTAATCAGTAGGAGGTTACCTTGCCCATGTTTGACCTGATGCCATGAGAATTCATGGGGTCCGGAGTCGATGTTGAGGACTCCCAGGGCAACTCCCTCCCTACTGTATACCACTGTGCCACCACCTCTGCTGGGTCTGTCCTGCCAGTGGGACAGGACGTACCCGGGGATGGTGATGGCAGTGTCTGGGACATTGTCTGTAAGGTATGATTCCGTGAGTATGACTATGTCAGGCTGTTGCTTGACTGGTCTGTGGGACAGCTCTCCCAACTTTGGCACAAGCCCCCAGATGTTAGTAAGGAGGACTTTGCAGGGTCGACAGGGCTGGGTTTGCCGTTGTCGTTTCCGGTGCCTAGGTCGATGCTGGGTGGTCCGTCCAGTTTCATTCCTTTTTATAGACTTTGTAGCGGTTAGGTACAACTGAGTGGCTTGCTCGGCCATTTCAGAGGGCATGTAAGAGTTAACCACATTGCTGTGGGTCTGGAGTCACATGTAGGCCAGACCAGGTAAGGAGAGCAGATTTCCTTCCCCAGAGGACATTAGTGAACCAGATGGGTTTTTACAACAATCGACAATGGTTTCATGGCCATCATTAGACTCGTTTTAATTACAAATTTATTAATTAAATTCAAATTCCACCTTCTGCTGTGGTGGGATTCAAACCCATGTCGCCAGAGAAATACCCTGGGTCTCTGGGTTACTAGTCCAGTGATAATACCACTACGCCACCGCCTACCCTAGGGGGTTTACCGCGACATCAACCCCTTCAGTGCGGGGGGTAAGTACAGGAAAGGGGAACATTTACCCCGACATCAATCCCTTCAGTGCGGAGGGTAAGTACAGGAAAGGGGAACATTTATCCCGACATCAACCCCTTCAGTGCGGGGGGTAAGTACAGGAAAGGGGAACATTTACCCCGACATCAACCCCTTCAGTGCGGACGGTAAGTGCAGGAAAGGGGAACGTTTACCTCGACATCAACCCCTTCAGTGCGGAGGGTAAGTGCAGGAAAGGGGAACGTTTACCCTGACATCAACCCCTTCAGCGCGGAGGGTAAGTACAGGAAAGGGGAACATTTACCCCGACATCAACCCCTTCAGTGCGGAGGGTAAGTACAGGAAAGGGGAACATTTACCCCGACATCAACCCCTTCAGTGCGGAGGGTAAGTACAGGAAAGGGGAACATTTACCCCGACATCAACCCCTTCAGTGCTGGGGGTAAGTACAGGAAAGGGGAACATTTTTCCCTTATTTTCTTCAAGCACTTCTGTTTATTGGTTATAAATACTTTGGGAGAGATGGGCTGATTGACTGACAGTCAAGAATTATCCAATGGGGCAATGGAGATTCTGGTTCCTTTCCGATTGGTGAACAGTGGCACCACGTGAGGATGCACCAATGGTGGGAGCATTGGGATGGGGAGGGGGAGGTGTTTGGAGGTCATGTGATGAGACCTCCAGGAATACATCCGATCAGAGTTAGGGAACCCAATAACAGAGAGATGAATCACCCAGTCCCAACTGCCTTTGGTTCACACACAGGAGAATGGCCTTCGGAGGCTGAGGGAAGAGGAGGAGGGGAGAAAATTAAAATAGTATTTTGAAAGGAAAGCAATGACTCACTCTCTTCTGAATCAGCGACTGTGGGTTTCTTGCTACCTTGAACTGAAGGAGAATGTTCCGTTAGTTGAGAGGCTGAATTTTAAATATGCAAAATATTTTGAACATCGGTTTATAGCCACTTACCTTTTTTGCTGCTGTCAGTCATTATGCTGGCATAAGTACAGGAATCAGGCTGAGCTGTAAGACAAACAGAATCCACTCTGAAACTGCCTGACTGATTTAACCTCCTCACTCTGGAATCATAGAATCTTACAGCACAACATCAACGGGTATTGATATAGCACTTTTAACATAGAAAAAGGTCACAAAACACTTCATAGTAAACAAACTAAAATTTGGCACTGAGTCACAAAGACGGACATTGGAACAGATGACCAAACACTTGGTCAAACAGGTCGGGTCGGTTTAAGGAGCCACTTGAAAGGAGAGAAGAGAAGTACAGAGGCGGAGAGGTTTAGAGAGGGAATCCCAGAGCTCAGGGGCCAGGTGGATGAAGGCAAGCTTGCCAATAGTATTACGATGAGAATCGAAGATGGGCAAGGGGCCAGAATTGGAGAAGTTCAGAATTCTTGGAGGGTTGTAAGGTTAGTGGAGGTTACAGAGATAGGGAGGTGCAAGGCAATGGACAGATTTGAACACAAGCAGGAAAACCTTAAATCTGAGGTCTTGGGGGACCTTTTTTATAAATTCCTTCAAGGGATGTGGGCATCACTGTCAAGGCCAGCATTTGTTGCCCACCCGTAATTGCCCTTGAGAAGTTGGTGGTGGTGGTGCTGTTAGGGAGGGAGATCCAGGATTTTGACCGAGTGACAGTGAAGGAAAAGCAATATACTTCCAAGTCAGGATGACGTGTGAATTAAATGAAGACTTGCATTTATATAGTGCCTTTCACAACCATGTGACGTCTTAAAGCACTTTGCAGCCAATGAAGTATTTTTGAAGTGTGGTTGGTCACTGTTGTAAGGGAGAAAGGAATAGAAGGATATGTTAATGCGGTCAGATGCAGAGGGTGGGAGGAGGCTGTGTGGAGCATAAACATTAGCATAATTTAGTTTGGCTGAATGGCTGTTTCTGTGCTGTAAATTCTATGTAATAGAGCATCACAACTGCTGACTTGGTTTTGTTCAAATTACTAAACAAATTTACTTTAATGAAGCAGAAGATTGAATAATTAAAATTCTAAATGTACATATATTTACAGAATAAAACTTCTTGAAAGGAAAGGAATTAGAGGTCCCGACATAATTCTGAGTTATCATTTTGCAGAATAAGAACAAAGAACAGTACAGCACAGGAACAAGCCATTTGGCCCTCCAAGCCTGCGCCGATCTTGATGCCTGCCTAAACTAACACCTCCTGCACTTCTGGGGCCCATATCCCTCTATTCCCTTCCTATTCATATATTTGTCAAGATTTCTCTTAAACGTCGCTATCGTATCTGCTTCCACCACCTCCCCTGGCAGCAAGTTCCAGGCACTCACCACCCTCTGTGTAAAAAACTTGCCTCGCACATCCCCTCTAAACTTTGCCCCTCGCACTTTAAATCTATGTCCCCTAGTAACTGACTCTTCCACCCTGGGAAAAAGCTTCTGACTATCCACTCTGTCCATGCCGCTCATAACTTTGTAAACCTCCATCATGTCGCCCCTCCACCTCCGTCGTTCCAGTGAAAACAATCCAAGTTTTTCCAACCTCTCCTCATAGCTAATGCCCTCCAGACCAAGCAACATCCTGGTAAACCTCTTCTGTACCCTCTCCAAAGCCTCCACGTCCTTCTGGTAGGGTGGCGACCAGAATTGCACACAATATTCTAAGTGTGGCCTAACTAAGGTTCTGTACAGCTGCAACATGACTTGCCAATTTCTATACTCTATGCCCCGACCGATGAAGGCAAGCATACCGTATGCCTTCTTCACTACCTTATCCACCTGCGTTGCCACTTTCAGTGACCTGTGGACCTGTACGCCCAGATATCTCTGCCTGTCAATACTCCTAAGGGTTCTGCCATTTACTGTATACCTCCCACCTGCATTAGACCTTCCAAAATGCATTACCTCACATTTGTCCGGATTAAACTCCATCTGCCATTTCTCCGCCCAAGTCTCCAACCGATCTATATCCTGCTGTATCCTCTGACAATCCTCATCATTATCCGCTACTCCACCAACCTTTGTGGCGTCCGCAAACTTACTAATCAGACCAGCTACATTTTCCTCCAAATCATTTACACATACTACAAACAGCAAAGGTCTCAGCACTGATCCCTGCGGAACACCACTAGTTACATCCCTCCATTCAGAAAAACACCCATCCACTGATACCCTCTGTCTTCTATGACCGAGCCAGTTCTGTATCCGTCTTGCCAGCTCACCTCTGATCCCGTGTGACTTCACCTTTTGTACCAGTCTGCCATGCGGGACCTCGTCAAAGGCTTTACTAAAGTCCTTCCCTTCACAAGACCATGCTGTCTCTCGCTAATAAGTTTGTTTGTTTCCAAATCGGAGTAAATCCCGTCCCGAATAATCCTCTCTAATAGTTTCCCTACCACTGACGTAAGGCTCACCGGCCTATAATTTCCTGGATTATCCTTGCCACCCTTCTTAAACAAAGGAACAACATTGGCTATTCTCCAGTCCTCTGGGACCTCACCTGTAGCCAATGAGGATGCAAAGATTTCTGTCAAGGCCCCAGCAATTTCTTCCCTTGCCTCCCTCAGTATTCTAGGGTAGATCCCATCAGGCCCTGGGGACTTATCTACCTTAATGCATTGCAAGACACCCAACACCTCCTCCTTTTTGATAATGAGATGACTGAGACTATCTGCACTCCCTTCCCTCGGCTCATCATCCACCAAGTCCTTCTCTTTGGTGAATACTGATGCAAAGTACTCATTTAGCACCTCGCCTATTTCCTCTGGCTCCACACATAGTTTCCCATCTCTGTCCTTGAATGGGCCAACCCTTTCCCTGGTTGCCCTCTTGCTCTTTATATACGTATAAAAAGCCTTGGGATTTTCCTTAATCCTGTTTGCCAATGACTTTTCATGACCCCTTTTAGCTCTCCTAATTCCTTGCTTAAGTTACTTCCTACTGTCTTTATATTCCTGAAGGGCTTCATCTGTTCCTAGCTTCCAGCCCTTACAAATGCTTCCTTTTTCTTTTTGACTCGGCTTACAATATCCTGTGTTATCCAAGCTTCCTGAAACTTGCCAAACTTGTCTTTCTTCCTCACAGGAACATGCTGGTCCTGGATTCTAATCAGCTGACGTTTGAAAGACTCCCACATGTCTGATGTTGATTTACCCTCAAACAGCCGCCCCCAATCTGAATTCTTCAATTCCTGCCTAATATTGTTATAATTAGCCTTCCCCCAATTTAGCACCTTCACCCGAGGACTACTCTTATCCTTATCCACAAGTACCTTAAAACTTATGGAATTATGGTCACTGCTCCCGAAATGCTCCCCCACTGAAACTTCGACCACCTGGCCGGGCTCATTCCCCAATACCAGGTCCAGAATGGCCCCATCCCTAGTTGGACTATCTACATACTGTTTCAAGAAGCCCTCCTGGATGCTCCTCACAAATTCAGCCCCATCCAAGCCCCGAGCACTAAGTGAGTCCCAGTCAATATCGGGAAAGTTAAAATCACCCACCACCACAACCCTGTTACCTTTACATCTTTCCAAAATCTGTCGACATATCTGCTCCCCTACCTCCCGCTGGCTGTTGGGATGCCTGTAGTAAACCCCCAACATTGTGACTGCACCCTTCCTATTCCTGAGCTCCACTCATATTGCCTCGCTGCATGACCCCTCTGAGGTGTCCTCCCGCAGTACAGCTGCGATATTCTCCTTAACCAGTAATGCAACTCCCCCACCCCTTTTACATCCCCCTCTATCCCGCCTGAAGCTTCTAAAGCCTGGAACATTTAGCTGCCAATCCTGCCCTTCCCTCAACCAAGTCTCTGTAATAGCAACAACATCATAGTTCCAAGTACTGATCCAAGCTCTAGGTTCATCTGCCTTACCTGTTGAAACAAATGCACTTCAGACCACCAGTCCCGCTGTGCTCAGCAACATCTCCCTGCCTGCTCTTTCTCTTAGTCCTACTGGTCTTATTTACTATGTCCTCCTCATTTATTTCACCTGCTGTCCTACTGCTCTGGTTCCCACCCCCCTGCCACACTAGTTTAAACCCTCCCGAGTGACGCTAGCAAACCTTGCAGCCAGGATATTAGTGCCCTTCCAGTTTAGATGCAACCCGTCCTTCTTGTACAGGTCCCATCTGTCCCTGAAGAGAGCCCAATGGTCCAGATATCTGAAACCCTCCCTTCTACACCAGCTACTCAGCCACGTGTTTAGCTGCACTATCTTCCTATTTCTAGCCTCACTGGCACGTGGCACAGGGAGTAATCCAGAGATTACAACCCTAGAGGTTCTGTTTTTTAACTTACCACCTAACTCCCTAAACTCCCCCTGCAGGACCTCATCACTCTTCCTGCCTATGTCATTGGTACCGATGTGTACCACAACCTCTGGCTGTTCACCCTCCCCCTTCAGAATGCCCCCTGTCCATTCAGAGACATCCTTGACCCTGGCACCAGGGAGGCAACAAACCATCCTGGAGTCTCTTTCACGTCCACAGAAGCGCCTATCTGTGCCCCTGACTATAGAGTCACCTATAACTATTGCTCTTCTGCACTTTGTCCCTCCCTGCTGAACAACAGTGCCAGCCGTGGTGCCACTGCTCTGGTTGCTGCTGTTGTTTTCCCCTGATAGGCCATCCCCCCCAACAGGATCCAAAACGGTATACTCGTTAGAGAGGGGGATAGCCACAGGGGATTCCTGCACTGACTGCCTGCCCCTTCTAGCGGTCACCCATCTATCTGTCTACACCTTGGGTGTAACCACTTCTCTAAAACTCCTGTCTATGATGGTTTCTGCCACCTGCATGCTCCTAAGTGCATCCAGTTGCCGCTCCAACCGATCCATGCGGTCTGTGAGGAGCTGCAACTGGGTACACTTCCTGCAGATGTAGTCGTTCGGAACGCTGGAAGCATTACGGACCTCCCACATCTCACAGGTGAAGCACTTCACTCCTCTAACTGTCATTTCTAGCACTAATTAGTTAATTAATATAAAATAAATAAATACTTATTAAATCCTTACTAAATTATGATACACTTAACTATATGGTCCCTGGTGCTAGATTTCTACAATAAATACTCTCTTTTGGGCCTCCTTATCTCGAGAGACAATGGATACGCGCCTGGAGGTGGTCAGTGGTTTGTGAAGCAGCGCCTGGAGTGGCTATAAAGGCCAATTCTGGAGTGACAGGCTCTTCCACAGGTGCTGCAGAGAAATTTGTTTGTTGGGGCTGTTGCACAGTTGGCTCTCCCCTTGCGCCTCTGTCTTTTTTCCTGCCAACTACTAAGTCTCTTCGACTCGCCACAATTTAGCCCTGTCTTTATGGCTGCCCGCCAGCTCTGGCGAATGCTGGCAACTGACTCCCACGACTTGTGATCAATGTCACACGATTTCATGTCGCGTTTGCAGACGTCTTTATAACGGAGACATGGACGGCCGGTGGGTCTGATACCAGTGGCGAGCTCGCTGTACAATGTGTCTTTGGGGATCCTGCCATCTTCCATGCGGCTCACATGGCCAAGCCATCTCAAGCGCCGCTGACTCAGTAGTGTGTATAAGCTGGGGATGTTGGCCGCTTCAAGGACTTCTGTGTTGGAGATATAGTCCTGCCACCTGATGCCAAGTATTCTCCGAAGGCAGCGAAGATGGAATGAATTGAGACGTCGCTCTTGGCTGGCATACGTTGTCCAGGCCTCGCTGCCGTAGAGCAAGGTACTGAGGACACAGGCCTGATACACTCGGACTTTTGTGTTCCGTGTCAGTGCGCCATTTTCCCACACTCTCTTGGCCAGTCTGAACATAGCAGTGGAAGCCTTACCCATGCGCTTGTTGATTTCTGCATCTAGAGACAGGTTACTGGTGATAGTTGAGCCTAGGTAGGTGAACTCTTGAACCACTTCCAGAGCGTGGTCGCCAATATTGATGGATGGAGCTAAATGCTAACTAAATACAGTAATCTCCTCCCTCTGGTTTAGTTACTCTACTTATTAATTAGTTAATTAGTCTTTTAATCAATTTTTATCAGTTTTATTTTCAAATTCGGTACAGATTCCCTACCAGCCAATCAGGTCACAGCTTTCCTGTGACGTCACCTTTTCAGTTTGTTTTCCCACCCGAGGTAACTCACCGCACTGGAACTCCGCCCTCCGAGTCTGCTCCGAGAATCCCCGAGGTAAGTTTTTTATACTCACCGCTCTGGAACTCCGCCCTCCGAGTCTGCTCCGAGAATCCCCGAGGTAAGTTTTTTATACTCACCGCTCTGGAACTCCGCCCTCCGAGTCTGCTCCGAGAATCCCCGAGGTAAGTTTTTTATACTCACCGCTCTGGAACTCCGCCCTCCGAGTCTGCTCCGAGAATCCCCGAGGTAAGTTTTTTATACTCACCGCTCTGGAACTCCGCCCTCCGAGTCTGCTCCGAGAATCCCCGAGGTAAGTTTTTTATACTCACCGCTCTGGAACTCCGCCCTCCGAGTCTGCTCCGAGAATCCCCGAGGTAATTTTTTTATACTCACCGCTCTGGAACTCCGCCCTCCGAGTCTGCTCCGAGAATCCCCGAGGTAAGTTTTTTATACTCACCGCTCTGGAACTCCGCCCTCCGAGTCTGCTCCGAGAATCCCCGAGGTAAGTTTTTTATACTCACCGCACTGGAACTCCGCCCTCCGAGTCTGCTCCGAGAATCCCCGAGGTAAGTTTTTTATACTCACCGCACTGGAACTCCGCCCTCCGAGTCTGCTCCGAGAATCCCCGAGGTAAGTTTTTTATACTCACCGCACTGGAACTCCGCCCTCCGAGTCTGCTCCGAGAATCCCCGAGGTAAGTTTTTTATACTCACCGCTCTGGAACTCCGCCCTCCGAGTCTGCTCCGAGAATCCCCGAGGTAAGTTTTTTATACTCACCGCTCTGGAACTCCGCCCTCCGAGTCTGCTCCGAGAATCCCCGAGGTAATTTTTTTATACTCACCGCTCTGGAACTCCGCCCTCCGAGTCTGCTCCGAGAATCCCCGAGGTAAGTTTTTTATACTCACCGCTCTGGAACTCCGCCCTCCGAGTCTGCTCCGATAATCCCCGAGGTAAGTTTTTTATATTCACCGCACTGGAACTCCGCCCTCCGAGTCTGCTCCGATAATCCCCGAGGTAAGTTTTTTATATTCACCGCACTGGAACTCCGCCCTCCGAGTCTGCTTTTACAACTCTGCAGTGTTTAATAGTGCAGGAGCCGATGCTGTCTTCAACTTGAGAATTGGAAACTAATTGTAAGATGCAAGCAGCTCCAGTGCTGTAAATCATAAAATGATGCAGCACAGATGGAGGCCTTTCGGCCCATCGTGCCTATGCCAGCTCTTTGAGAGAGCAATCCTGTTAGTCCTACTCCACCAGCTTGTTCCCCATAGCTATGAAAATTTCTTGCTTTCAAGTATATATCCAACTCCCTGTTCAAGAAACGATTGAATCTGTTTCCACCTCGCAGATAATAATCTTAAGACAAAATTAATTGGCATTTCACCAAGTGTGGGCTAATTGATGGAAGTCAGCACGGATTTGGTAAAAGCAAATGGTGTTTGACTAACTAGTTCATATTGTTTTTCCTCATTCTTCTTACCAAGATGTTTCACTTCACCCTTCTCTGTGTTAAATTTCATCTCCCATTTGTCTACTCATTTTACAAGTCTGCCGAAGTCCTCCTGAAGTCTTTTACTATCACAGAATCACAGAATAATAGTGCAGAAGAGGCCCTTCGGCCCATCGAGTCTGCACCGATGCATTAAAGACACCTGACCTGTCTACCTAATCCCATTTGCCAGCACTTGGCCCATAGCCTTGAATGTTATGACGTGCCAAGTGCTCATCCAGGTACTTTTTAAAGGATGTGAGGCAACCCGCCTCTACCACCCTCCCAGGCAGTGCATTCCAGACCGTCACCACCCTCTGGGTAAAAAAGTTCTTCCTCAAATCCCCCTTAAACCTCCCGCCCCTCACCTTAAACTTGTGTCCCCTCGTAACTGACCCTTCAATTAAGGGGAACAGCTGCTCCCGATCCACCCTGTCCATGCCCCTCCTAATCCTGTACACCTCAATCAGGTCACCCCTCAGTCTTCTCTGCTCCAGCGAAAACAACCCAAGCCTATCCAACCTCTCTTCATAGCTTAAATGTTCCATCCCAGGCAACATCCTGGCAAATCACCTCTGCACCCCCTCCAGTGCAATCACATCCTTCCTATAATGTGGCGACCAGAATTGCACACAGTACTCCAGCTGTGGCCTTACCAAAGTTCTATACAACTCCAACATGACCTCCCTGCTTTTGTAATCTATGCCTCGATTGATAAAGGCAAGTGTCCCATATGCCTTTTTCACCACCCTATTAACCTGCCCTTCTGCCTTCAGAGATCTATGGACAAACACGCCAAGGTCTCTTTGTTCCTCGGAACTTCCCAGTTTCAGGCCGTTTGTTGAATACTTCCGTGTCAAATTACTCCTTCCAAAGTGTATCACCTCACACTTTTCAGGGTTAAATTCCATCTGCCATTTTCCTGCCCATTTGACCATCCCATCTATATCTTCCTGTAACCCAAGACACTCAACCTCACTGTGAACCACTCGGCCAATCTTTGTGTCACTGATTGCTACATTTCTGAGTTTCATGTTATCAGCAAACATTGAAATTAGGCACTGTATACCCAGGTCTAGATCATTGAAATAAAAGCAAAATACTGCAGATGTTGGAAATCTGAAATAAAAACAAGAAATGCTGGAAATACTCAGCAGGTCTGGCAGCATCTGTGGAGAGGGAAGCAGAGTTAACGTTTCAGGTCAGTGACCCTTCATCAGTTCTGCTCCACTCAAAAGGTGTCAACTCCTCCGGCAGGGAGTCCACCCACCACTGACCCACCAGGAGTCAGGAACATTTCTCCCAATTGATCCTCGTGGAGGTCTGCTGGCAGTCGCGCATCCTCCGCAAGTCAACGGGATCTGTGACTGCGAGGAGCATGTGGTCGGCATAAGCCGAGAGGGTGGTCGGCATAAGCCGAGAGGATGACCCGCATGGCCATCCCACGCAGAGCCAATCCCGTCAACCTCCTGCGAAGCAGGCACAGGAACAGCTCCACGCAGATGGTATACAATTGGTCGGACATGGGGCATCTCTGACGCACTCCTCTCCCAAAGCAAAGGGGCGCTGTCAAGGACCTGTTAACTTTGACCAAACACTCTGCGGCAGTGTATAAAAGTCGGACCCGGGCCACAAAATGCGGCCCGAGTCCGAATACACGCAGAATCCCGAAAAGGTATTTGTGATCCACCCTGTCGAACGCCTTCTCCTAATCGAGGCAGAGAAAGGTGACCGACTGACCAGTCCTCTGGGAAAGATGGATCAAGTCCCGAACCAGGTGGATGTTATCCTGGATGGACAGGCCCAGGACCGTGTAGGACTGGTCGGGGTGGATTCTGTGGGCCAGCACGGAGCTCAGGCGGGTAGACATAGCCCAGGCAAAAATCTTATAATCCGTGCTGAGGAGGGAGACCGGATGCCAGTTTTTAAGCAAGCGGAGATTGCCCCTCTTCGGCAGCAGGACGATGACCGCCCTGTGCCACGTGAGGGGCATCTCCCCGATCGCCAGGCTTTCCCCTAGGTCCCGCGCGTAATCATTCCCCAAGACGTCCCAGAACACCCCGAGGAACTCCACGTCAGCCCGTTCAGCCCCGGGGATTTGCCCCTCGGGAGCTGGTGGAGGGCACCGGTCAGCTCTGCCATCGTGAGCGGAGCCTCCAATCCTTCGGCGTCCTCCAGGCTGACCTTCGGCAGGTCCTCCCACAAAACTCTGCACGTGTCCTCGCTGGATGGATCCGGAGAGAACAACGCACTGTATAAGGCACGGACCAGGAGGCCCATTCCCTCTGGATCCATGATGGAGGATCCGTCGTCGGCCAGCAGCTCAATGAGCTGCTTACGGACCACCCGCCATTTTTCCAGCAAGTAGAAAAAGGGTGAGGTGTGGTTCAAATCTTCCAGGATCTGGATCCGCAACCTCGCATACGCGCCTCAGGACCCTATGAGTTGCAGGTCCCTCAGCGCGCCCTTTTTGTACGCCTGCCACAGGGCCGGGTTCGCGATGGCAGGACCAAGGCGGGACTCCAAGTTGAGCACCTTCCTCTCTAGGTACCCGATCTCAGCTTCCCACCTCTTGGTCGACCCCTTCGCGTACTCCTGACAGAAGACACGGATGTGAGTCTTGCCCACATCCCACCATAGCCTCAAGGAGGGGAAGCCCCCCTGCTTCCTTCTCCAGTCAGCCCAGAATCGACGGAACGAGTCCTGGAATCGCTCGTCCTCCAGCAGCCAGTACTTGGACCCCGCCCGCATGCGGAGCGGAGCGAACTCCGCCCACACCAGGTGGTGCTCCGAGCACGGCACCAGCCGCATGGAGGCCGCCGAGACGCGGGAGACGTACACCTGTGAAAAGTAGAGGCGGTCGATTCGGAACCCTGCTCGTCCAGACCTCCACATGAAGGCGCTGGAGTCGGGATTTTGCCAGACGTCCACCAAGTTGAGGGAAGTGATCACTTCTGTACCGACCCTTGGCCGCGCAGGGGACCGGAGCAATCCCCCACCTCGAGGGTACAGTTAAGTTCCCCCCCGAGGATGATGCACTCGCTGCTACCGATAGAGCTCAAGAGAGCGGACACTTCTTCAAAGAAGCACGCTTGCACGCACCGGGCCTGGGCACGTACACATACACAAAGTGGAGAGGCACGCTACCCAGGTGAACAGCAAGGTGGAGCAAGCGGCCCAGCACGAGCTCCTTGACCCTCAAGATCTCCAGCTGAAAAGTCGGGGCCAACAAGATAGCCACCCCACTAGAAATAGGGGTGAGGCGACTCGTGTAGACCCCACCCTGCCACTCCAGGAGCCAGGTGGCTTTGTCTCCCGGAACAGTGTGGGTTTCCTGCAGAAAGCTCACCGCGTATCTCCCTTCCCTGAGGACTGAGAGATTGTGAAATCTGCAGAGAGACCCCTTGCTGCCGTTGATGTTGAGGCTGGCTTTGGTTATCTTCATGTCAGAGGTACTTAAAAACCGTCACCAACACCTTACTGTGAGGAGGGAGCGGAAGTGCACCTCGCCTTCCACTCCCCCAGCAACCCATTGAGGAACGCATTAAATCGGCGCCTCTCAACCAGTTTCACGCCTGCACCCTTCCCCACTTTCTTGAGGGCGGCATGGACAGACTGGATGATCAGCGCCAGATTCAACAAAAGGCTGATGGCCAGCTGAACTTCATTGCGGCACCCCCTGCATGCCACGAGGAAATCCCGGAGTTCCGCTGTGGAGATGAGAGGAGACTTACTGGGAGGCACGAGGGACTCCACCAGCTCACTGGCGATGGAATCAAGGTCGTCCTCCATGCCCCACATTGTGTCCCCATGCTCCTCCAGGTCGTCACCACCAGCGGCCGACACATCCACTGCACACTGTGGGGCGGACGTCCCGGCCGCACTAGCTGGTCCCGCCTCCGTCACAATCCCACCCCCAGGATTGATAACGGAGGAGACCTCTCTGGGTTCTCCTGCGGAACTGGAGCCTATGGGCGCCAGCGGTTCAGGAACCCCCTCCACCTCCATCCCCAAGCCAATGAGTGTTTCAGGGGAGACGGAAGTTCCCGACACCGGAAATCCAGCTGGAGCTGAAACCGGAGGCGGAGAGAGGAGGCCATCTCCCGCTCCACCAGAGCCCACAGACCCAGCAGATGCGGCGGCATTTTCAATTATAACCGGGTCGGGTATCTCCTGGTTGGTGGTGGAGTCTGGCCCTTTGGGGCCTCGCCTTCCTCTCCACTCAGGACACCTGACCCAGTGGCAGAATGGGAGGCATCCCCAGGCTCCCCTGTCAAACGCAGGGCTCCATTTGCTCCCACAGGAGGGGCCTCATGTGCAGGGGCTCGCCCCCTCCCCTCCATCCTGGGGGTTCGGGAGCTCCTGCCCAGGCTTTGCAGCCTTGATAGTGGTGGTGGCAGGGGGAACCTGGGGACACAAACCAGGAGACAGCTCCCCTCCAACAGATGGGCCCTGCACCACTTCTTTGGAGGGGTGCCTTCTCCTCTTTTTCCCAGTTGGGCGCAGAGGCTCAGAGACCTCCACGTCATCAAAGGCCTCTGCCTCCGCACCCTCCTTTTCTTCAGTCACCCTGGGCCTGAGCCCAGCCCTGGGGCAGGTGGATTCCCCGGGTGCGGGCCTTGCACTGAACTCAGGCTCGGGTTGTACCACAGTGTCCAGGGACGCGCCTCATTGTTTATTTTTCCTCCGCGCCTTCCTTCCCACTTGGACGGGTACCCTCCCCCCTCCTCACCGGAGGTCGTGAAAACCACAGCCTCCGGCACCGACTGAACGGTGTCTGGTGGAGGTGTAGGGGAGTGGGAGGAGGTGCAGCGGTGCCACCCTGGGCCGCCGAGGTGAATTTGGCGGCCGGGAGGTTGTGGCAGTTCTTATGAATATGCCCCTCCCCCTTGCAGACATGGCACTGTGCCCAGTCCAAGGTCCAGAAGACGTGGTCGGCCATTCCCTGGAACTCTACATTAAAATGGCCATCTGTGATATCCTCCCGCGCGAGCTGCATGAATAGCTGGTGGCGGAAGGAGTACACATGCCGGAGGCTGTTCTCCCGAACACCGAGCGGGACTGAGGTGAGCCCTGTCTTTACTTCCCCCAGATGGTGCAGGTGGGGAAGGAAGAGCTCACCAGGAATGAAGGGTGGGACGTCTGACAAAATGACCCGTTGTGCAATGGCCTCCAGGGGGTCCACTGGCAGAAAGATCCCGCCACAGTGAGCCGCTTGCTCAGGGCCAGGGTCACCACCCGCTCGGTCTTCAGGAAAAACACTGCCTTCCTGTACATTATAGAGGCTGCAACAATGGCCGAAGGGCCAACAAACCTGGCCATTGACTTAACACAAACCTCTATCGTCATGTTCGGATGGACTTGGCTCTTGACTCAATGCTTTGATGTTATTAGAGCAAACGGTGACGGGGCAACAGCTGCAGTAGCATATGTGCGAGAAAGCCCTGTCACCGGCAAAGAGGGTCTTGCCATCGTGTCGCAGAACCATGCCCACCCTTAAGAAATTAGGCTAACAACAGTTTTTAAACTAAAGCAATATGATGGGAGGGGTGGTGGTGGGGGTAGAGGAGAATACGGGTGCAAAGGAAAAGGACAAGGAGAGGAGAGGATAGATGTTGCTGTGTTTCGTGGTTGGAGCACCTCACTGTAGAGTCTACAGTCTACAGTCCAGTCTTCCAGTTAGCGGAGTGTTCTTCGCCCGGGTCAGTTAGAGCCGCCCGGTTCTTTCCTTTTCCGCTGTTCTCTAAAAACTGTGAAGACTTTCTTCAGCCGGCCAGCTCCTGCCATCCCGAGCCACACAATTGGGGGTGGGGAGGGAGCCCCCTTTGTGCAGGATGGAAGGTAAACACAAGAGCAAGTACACGGGCTTCCCTATAGAATTTGGCAGCCCCACCCCTGGATCTTCCGCACCTCCTCCCTTCCCCAACAGTCTAAGCAAAAAACAGTTCTCTGCTGCTCCAACACCCATAGGGATAGATTTGAAACAAATGTTTTTTATATATAAGCAGAGATATTCACTCACAGTCTTCTGAAGCACTGATTGTGAATCTCTTGCCACCTTTAACCAAAACAAGAAGTTCTGTTAGTTGGAAGATGAAATCTGAATATAAAATAAAAAACAGCTCTAAACCATTAAGGTGCAGCTGCGGACATTAGAACATTAGAACATTACAGCGCAGTACAGGCCCTTCGGCCCTCGATGTTGCGCCGACCTGTGAAATCATCTGACCTACACTATTCCATTTTCATCCATATGTCTATCCAATGACCACTTAAATGCCCTTAAAGTTGGCGAGTCTACTACTGTTGCAGGCAGGGCGTTCCACGCCCCTACTACTCTCTGAGTAAAGAAACTACCTCTAACATCTGTCCTATATCTATCACCCCTCAACTTAAAGCTATGTCCCCTCGTGTTTGCCATCACCATCCGAGGAAAAAGACTCTCACTATCTACCCGATCTAACCCTCTGATTATCTTATATGTCTCTATTAAGTCACCTCTCCTCCTCCTTCTCTCCAACGAAAACAACCTCAAGTCCCTCAGCCTTTCCTCGCAAGACCTTCCCTCCATACCAGGCAACATCCTAGTAAATCTCCTCTGCACCCTTTCCAAAGGTTCCACATCCTTCCTATAATGCGGTGACCAGAACTGCACGCAATACTCCAGGTGCGGCCTCACCAGAGTTTTGTACAGCTGCAGCATGATCTCGTGGCTCCGAAACTCGATCCCCCTACTAATAAAAGCTAACACACCATATGCCTTCTTAACAACCTGGGTAGCAACTTTCAGGGATTTATGTACCTGGATACCAAGATCTCTCTGCTCATCTACACTACCAAGAATCTTCCCATTAGCCCAGTACTCTGCATTCCTGTTACTCCTTCCAAAGTGAATCACCTCACACTTTTCCGCATTAAACTCCATTTGCCATCTCTCAGCCCAGCTCTGCAGCCTATCTATGTCCCTCTGTACCCTACAACATCCTTCGGCACTATCCACAACTCCACCGACCTTCGTGTCATCCGCAAATTTACTAACCCACCCTTCTACACCCTCATCCAGGTCATTTATAAAAATGACAAACAGCAGTGGCCCCAAAACAGATCCTTGCAGTACACCACAAGTAACTAAACTCCAGGATGAACATTTGCCATCAACTACCACCCTCTGTCTTCTTTCAGCTAGCCAATTTCTGATCCAAAGCTCTAAATCACCTTCAACCCCATACTTCTGTATTTTCTGCAATAGCCTACCATGGGGAACCTTATCAAACGCCTTACTGAAATCCATATACACCACATCCACTGCTTTACCCTCATCCACCTGTTTGGTCACCTTCTTGAAAAACTCAATAAGGTTTGTGAGGCACGACCTACCCTTCACAAAACCGTGCTGACTATCGCTAATGAACTTATTCTTTTCAAGATGATTATAAATCCTATCTCTTATAACCTTTTCCAACATTTTACCCACAACCGAAGTAAGGCTCACAGGTCTATAATTACCAGGGCTGTCTCTACTCCCCTCCTTGAACAAGGGGACAACATTTGCTATCCTCCAGTCTTCCGGCACTATTCCTGTCGACAATGACGACATGAAGATCAAGGACAAAGGCTCTGCAATCTCCTCCCTGGCTTCCCAGAGAATCCTAGGATAAATCCCATCTGGCCCAGGAGACTTATCTATTTTCACACTTTCCAAAATTGCTAACACCTCCTCCTTGTGAACCTCAATCTCATCTATCCTAGTGGTCTGAATCTCAGTATTCTCCTCGACAATATTTTCCTTCTCTACTGTAAATACTGACGAAAAATATTCATTTAACGCTTCCCCTATCTCCTCTGATTCCACACACAACTTCCCACTACTATCCTTGATTGGCCCTAATCTAACTCTAGTCATTCTTTTATTCCTGATATACCTATAGAAAGCCTTAGGGTTTTCCTTGTTCCTATCCGCCAATGACTTCTCTTGTCCTCTCCTTGCTCTTCTTAGCTCTCCCTTTGGATCCTTCCTGGCTAGCTTGTAACTCTCAAGTGCCCTAACTGAGCCTTCACGTCTCATCCTAACATCAGCCTTCTTCTTCCTCTTGACAAACGCTTCAACCTCTTTAGTAAACCACGGCTCCCTCGCTCGACAACTTCCTCCCTGCCTCACAGGTACATACTTATCAAGGACACGCAGTAGCTGCTCCTTGAATAAGCTCCACATTTCGATTGTGCCCATCCCCTGCAGTTTCCTTCCCCATCCTACGCATCCTAAATCTTGCCTAATCGCATCATAATTTCCTTTCCCCCAGCTATAATTTTTGCCCTGCGGTATATACCTGTCCCTGCCCATCGCTAAGGTAAACCTAACCGAATTGTGATCACTATCACCAAAGTGCTCACCTACATCTAAATCTAACACCTGGCCAGGTTCATTACCCAGTACCAAATCCAATGTGGCATCGCCCCTGTTTGGCCTGTCTATATACTGTGTCAGAAAACCCTCCTGCACACACTGGACAAAAACTGATCCATCTAAAGTACTCGAACTATAGTATTTCCAGTCAAAATTTGGAAAGTTAAAGTCCCCCATAACAACTACCCTGTTACTCTCGCTCCTGTCGAGAATCATCTTCGCTATCCTTTCCTCTACATCTCTGGAACTATTCAGAGGTCTACAGAAAACTCCCAACAGGGTGACCTCTCCTCTCCTGTTTCTAACCTCGGCCCATACTACCTCAGTAGACGAGTCCTCAAACGTCCTTTCTGCCGCTGTTATACTCTCCTTGATTAACAATGCCACACCCCCCCCTCTTTTACCATCTTCTCTGTTCTTACTGAAACATCTAAATCCCGGAACCTGCAACATCCATTCCTGCCCCTGCTCTACCCATGTCTCCGAAATGGCCACAACCTGTTCGGTTGGTGTCAATCTCAGCGTAGGTGCAGGAATTGTCTTGTGTTGTAAGACAAACAGGAGTGAAATAGTGTTATTCGTCCGACATATTTGTCCTTAGGTGTCAGCCGTGCCTCGATGAATGACACACTCGCCTCAGAGTCTGAAGGTTGTTGGTTCAAATCCACACTCGGGAGACCTGAACACAAAATCTAGGCTGATGCTTCAGTAAAGTACATAGGGGGCAGTAGTGTAGTGGCAATGTTACTGGACTCATCCAGGGGATTGGACTAATGCTCGGGAGATGAGTTCAAATCCCAACACGGCAACTGATGGAATTTAAATTCAATTAATTAACTAAACTGGAATAAAAAGTAATGATAATCATGAAACTACTGGATTGTTATAAAGCCCATCTGGTTCATAAGCATCCTTCAGGGAAAGAAATCTGCTATCCTTACTCAGTCTGGCCTTCTTGTGACTCTAGACCCTTAACTGCCCTCTGAAATGGCCTGCAAGCCACTCAATTGTATCAAACTGCTACAGAAAAGTCAAAGAAGAATAAAGTATGAGCAAGGAAACCTCCTGCAGATTACCACCTCCCACCCTCCCTCACCATGCTAAATGAGATAGATTCAGAGCAGATCTAGCAGCTCAAAACAGGCATCTATGAGGCGCTGTGGGTCATCAGCAGCAGGATTGTATTCAATCACAATCTTGTAACCTCATGACCTGGCATATCCCTCACTCTACCGTTACCATCAAGTGAGGGGATCAACCCTGATTTGATCAGGAGCAGCACCAGGCATACCTGAAAATGAGATGCTAACTGGGTGAAGCGACAACACAGGACTACATGCATGCTCAAGGACATAAGCGAACGAGTCATGCTTTGCTGACAATCCAACAGCTTCACAGTCATTTACTGATACCAGCTTTTTCAATTCCAGATTTCTTTATGAAATGATTTCAAGTTCTCAAACTGCCATGGTGGAATTTAAACTTCTGATCTAACCTGCTGTATTAATCCAAGCGTCTAGATTAGAAGCAGTAATAAATACAGGTCACTGTGACCCATCTGTAATATGTCCTTTTTAATGATATAAAACTTTATGTTATCTATAAAAAGGTCTAAGCACATTTAGGCCACTTTGATGTGTTTCTGCAAAACAAAAGCACGTTTATCCCCACCGGCTGCAATGTAGCCACGGTGACCCTTTTAAAGGGCATGACATTTGATCGGCTCACGTCTTCGAGTTTTGGGAAAAACTCTCCTACAGAATCTGTACAGACAGAATCTTTGCGGGGAATTTTATGCTCTCCCCATGGGCGACTTTGGAGGCAGGGAGAGCATTAATCGGGCGGGATGGTGGCAGTGGGGCCCCCGCCACCTTCCCACCTCCATCAAATTTAGTCCGGGGCGGGGGCAACTGGAATTAGCCCAGTGGGCGTGGGGTGGGTGAGGAGGGGGGGCACTGGGGGCGGGCCTATCACCGCACATGGAGCATGCCAAGCAAACTTGTGTGGGTTGCCTGCTGGCTCTGGGGTGGGAGTGTCCCTCATTAAAGGACAATGAGTGCTTGATCGAGAGAGCGAGAATTGGAAAGGGGGGGGGGGGGGGGGTGCCCGCTGAGAACCACCCCCTGCCCTGACTGTCGATCCCTTACACACCCTTCCCTGTGACCCCCCCAACCCGCGAAACCCCTCACGCTGTGACGTACCTGTGGCCTGGGTCCAGTGCCTCCGGTGAGTTCAGTGCCGGCAGCTGCCACAGCCTCTGTGGTGGTGCTGCTCAGTTAAACAGCTGCCAGCCTCTGACTGGCTAACAGCTCTCAGCAGGCAGGACTTCCGCCACCGGGTTCCTTCATCCTGGGGACGGCCCGCCGCTGTCTACTTGAGTGCCTAACTGGCACGTAATATGGCAGGACTTCCCCAGAGGAGGCAACGCAGGGCTCTCGCTGGGGCTTTAACTGGTGGCTGAGACCCCTGTGACCCAGATAAAATCCCAGCCTTCGATTTATTCTGCAGGTGGTCACTTCAGGTAAAGGTTTCAACAAACCTTTTCAAGAGGAATTAGACAACTGCTTCAAAGTGTGTAATTAAAGGGTATGGGAAATGAATAGGAGAGTCGGATAGACCGAGTGAGTCATTGAAGGGTGTGGGGAGTGAACAGAAAAGTGGGATTAGACTGGATGGGATACCAAAGGTTATGGTTGTGGAGCAGTAGAGAGTGCAATTACACTAGATAGGATATTGAAGAGTCTGGGCAGTGACAGGATGGTGGGAGTAGAATGCATGGGATATCAAGAGGAATGAGTAAATATTCTGGAATATTAATTAGTGCCCTGAATACCTTCTGTCTCCACCCCTCCCCCCGCCCCTTCATTCGGCAGTGAGTTTTATCAGTTCTGTTAACTCTTTCAGCACAATGTGGTTTTGAATATTTCTCTCTGGTTGTGGCTCGTTCACCCCCTCCCTCCCTCAGGTACATCTACAGTCCCACTTTCAACTTCCTCTGCAAAAACTGAGGTAAATCAAAGTGTAGCAGGCGGGCGACTCCAAGAATGGTGTTTATAAACCTGTAGACTGTAGCAGGAAGGGAAAACTGAGGGAGGAGTTGTACAGTTTACAGAGAAAGAATAAGTGAGAGTAGGAGATGGTTCTGCGGAGTGAGCAGGAGATGGTGTGATGAACCTTGGTTAGATGCTGCTTTCCCCCTCCCAGCACAGCTATTGGGAGTCTTTTGGATGACTGAAGATGAGGAGAGAGTTTCAGCCAGTAATTCAACCTGAGGATTCAGGTAATGTGAAATGGTTATTGTCCAAAAAATAATCTAGAGGCAGCGATTGAGGGGAGGATTTTCACCTTCACGGCCTGGGCAATTGTCGAGAGAGGATCACCCGCCCTTTATAGAACAAACCTGATTTACACTCAATTATTTTCAATAGTATGAAATTCGGACAGGGTCTATAAAGGGTCATCAATCTGTCCCATCAGTTTATCACTCAGATAATGAAGGTGAGAATCTGCCCCTGAATATCTGTCCAGTATTTTCTATTTGTAGATATTCTGTAAACTCTCTCTGCTAAACTGTCTGAATGGACTTTGATCTGTTAACTGGAGTGTAGACGGTACCTGGTGCAGACTGCTGGTGGGTCTGATCGGTCCCGGCAATGCTGGATGAATCTGGATCCTTCCTGAAAAAAAACCAGCGACAGAAATATTCAGAGAAAGCTAATGGAATAATTGCAGGTGACAGTAAGGAACATCCTGTGTACACATCATCTTCCTGTTCATGTTATACAGAGAACAGATTTCTGAGAGTGAGTAACACAGTTAATCGATCGAACCCTGCTGGAAATTGCAGATGCTGGGATGTGGACACAATCAGACTTAGTGCAGGTGAATAGATCACCACTGCTCACAGTCTCAGCTTGGCACCAGAGTGTGACTGGTATCCAAGGAACCCAGGGCATAGTCAGCAGCTGCAACACTGGGAGGGCTGCAGAAACTAGAAAAAAAATCAAGGTAACAAATGATTCCAGGCAGCTTTGATGCACCTTCCAGTAACTGGTTCTAGGGCAGTAATGGGGGGGTTATTGGAGATAAGAGATAAATTTCTGCAGCGGCTTTTCAAAGTCGTCTGCCGTAACTTTGGTGGGAGAGTTGCTGAAACCCTAGAAAATGGAGGACGATCGGGTGACTCCCTCCCACCCAGTGGAAATTCAGCTGTTTGAAGGGGAAGGGAGAAAATAACAATATTCAAAAATACTATAAAATGACACACTTCCATATTATACTCAAACATTCACCGCAACTGATAACAATTCAATCAAGGAAAGTCTTTCCCTCCAGCAGGCATCCACTACAACTCAGTGTCGAAAGTGATAAAAATGAGCAAGAACCTCATTTTTACACTAAAATAAAAGACTTCATTTATATATTGCCTTACACGACCATCGGACATCTCAAAGTGCTTTACAGCCAATGAAATACTTTTTGAAGTGTAGTCACTGTTGTCATGCAGCAAACACAGCAGCCAGTGCACGCACAGCACCTCCCACAAACAGCAATATGTCAATCACCAGATAATCTGTCTTTGTGAAGTTGATTGAGGGTGAATTAAAGGTTAATTTGGGGAAGGAAGCTCACAGGTGAATCTGGAGTCAGAGATTTACAAGCATCCTGGCAATTGGGAGCTTTTGCTCAGTAACGATTAGCCTGTGATTCATCTCAGAGCCTTTTCAGATCACTTTCCGCACAGCAAGTGCCTGAACAGCTGCTTTGAAAGGACAATCCGTGTTCACAGTTCATCACCATCAGGCTGCACTCTTATCTGTGAGCAAAAGATGTTCAATTCAACTCTGGACCAGGGAACTTAAGCTACCCTGCATGTATTAATAGACAATCATCCTACCTTTTTGTACATCTGATGCACCCTATTAGCCATGAACATCCTAAAGAGATAAAAATGATGAGTAAATATTTAGTTGATTAACTGAAATCCTTATCTGGAGCATTAGAAAATGAAAGATAAAAAAGTTAATCAAAGCCACACCCCATCTACACTCTACCCCATCATGGACTCTACCCACACATTTAATCCCCTCCCACAGCCCATGTTCACTGATTGGTCCATATCATTCCATGTGCCATGAGTGAATGTGAAGAATGTAGCCAATTAGAATTTTATACAATGGCGTACACGTGAAGCACACACTAAATCCTGCACACTACCTTTAACATGTTGATCACATTATATTGACAAATGTATTACATAAACTCCACTATTGGAAGGGTATCAGGCCAAACCAACCCTTTTCATCAATACATACATATTGCACAATTGGATAGGTCTGGGGTTTTATTATATGATCCTTAGATTCTTTTTCTCAAGACCACCCAACATAGTCCAGTCCAATATCAATTATTGACCAAACCAGATTGCCAACAGCAGGAATCCCAACACCGAGTGAAGAGTAACAAAACACTTTCTGCCACACAAACTGTTCCACCGCCAGTTCTCTCTGTCTTTGTTCTTTTGCATTGCCCTTGCCCACTGCCCTTTCTCTGATTTCTTAAAATGTTTGTTCATTTCAGAAGAATCAAAGAATCTTACAAAACAGAAGGAGGTCATTCGGCCCATTGTGCCAGTGCCGGCTCTTTGAAAGAACTTTCCAATCAGTTCCTTCCCCCTAGCTTTCCCCCAAAGCCCTGTAAATATCCAATTCCCTTTTGGAAGTTACTATTGAATCGGCTTCAATCGCCCTTTCAGGCAGCGCATTCCAGACCAGGACAACTCGCTAGATGAAAAAAATGTCATGTCACCTCAGGCTCTTTTGCCAATTACCTTAAATCTGTGGCCTCTGGTTACTGACCCCCTGCCAGTGGAAACAGTTTCTCCATATTTACTTTATTAAAACCCTTCATGATTTTGAACACATCTATGAAATCTCCCCTGAACCTTCTCTGCTTTAAGGAGAACAACCCCAGCTTCTCTGGTTTCTGCACATAACTGAAAACCCTCATCTCTGATACCAGGCCAGTAAATCTCCGAGAAAAGCCAACGCGTTTACATTGATCCCTTTCCAAGGTGTCGTTCAAACATAGAGACATATCTTAGGACATCATAACCATCGCTCTACTGGAACTGTCACAATATCATTGCTACACTGATGGGTTGCATCTAAACTGGAGGGGGACCATTATCCTTGCGGGGAGGTTTGCTAGTACTACTCAGGAGGGTTTAAACTAGTCTTGCAGGGGGGTGGGACCCAAAGTACTAGTCTCTCCGATGAGATAGTTGAGGCAAATGTAGATGTTAAAGCAAACAAGTCCAGTAGGAAGATGGGCAGGGGCAGGACAGGGAGCGTGGAAGGTCTGATAGGCTAAACTGCATTTACTTTAATGCAAGAAGCCTTACAGGTAAGGTAGATGAACTCAGAGCATGGATCGGTACATGGGATTATGATATTATAGCTATTACAGAAACGTGGTTGAGGGATGGGCAGGACTGGCAGCTCAATGTTCCGGGGTACTGATGCTTCCGGCGTGACAGAGGTGGAGGTAAGAGAGGAGGGGGAGTTGCACTATTGATTAGGGAGGACATCACGGCAGTACTTAGAGAGGATATCCCGGGGGGAATGTCCAGCGAAGCCATATGGGTAGAATTTGAAATAAGAAACGGGTGATCAATTTGATGGGATTATACTATAGACCCCCCAATAGTCAGAGGGAAGTGGAGGAGCATAGATGTAGGGAAATCACAGATTGGTGTTGGAATTACAGGGTTGTAATAGTGGGCGATTTTAACTTCCCTAATATTGACTGGGACTGCCTTAGTGCTAAGGGATCAGATGGGGAAGAATTTGTGAAGTGTGTCCAGGATAGTTTTCTGAAGCAGAATGTGGATGGCCCTACTAGAGAAGGGGCTATACGCGACCTTCTCTTAGGAAATGAGGATGGGCAGGTGGTTGATATGTTAGTGGGGGAGCACTTTGGGACCAGTGACCATAACTCTATTAGCTTCAAGATAGTTGTGGAAAAGGATAGGATTGGTCCTCAGGTTGAAGTCCTAAATTGGGGGAAGGCTAATTTCGATGGCATCAGACATGAACTCTCAAAAGTTGAATGGGAGAGGCTGTTTACAGGTAAAGGGACGTCTGGCAAGTGGGAGGCTTTTAAAAGTGAGATTGGAAGAGTTTAGGGCCGGCATGTTCCTGTTAGATGGAAGGGCAAGGATGGTAAGATTAGGGAACCTTGGTTGACGAGGGATATTGAGGGTCTGGTCAGGACAAAGAAGGAGGCATATGTCAGGTACAGGCAGCTGGGATCAAGCAAGTCCCTGGAGGAGTATAGAGGATGTAGGACTACACTTAAGAAGGAAATCAGGAGGGTGAAAAGGGGCCATGAGATTTCCCTGGCATATAAGATAAAGGAGAATCCTGAAATATTCTATAAGTATATTAAGAGCAAAAGGGTAGCTAGGGAGAGAGTAGGCCCCCTTAAGGATCAGTATGGCAATCTGTGTGTGGAGCCACGGGAAATGGGCGAGGTCTTAAATGAATATTTCTCGTCCGTATTTACCGTGGAGACGGTCATGGAAGCTAGTAAGTACAAGGGAGGGAACAGCGATATCCTGGAGCATATCAACATTACAAAGGAGGAGGTGATAGAGGTTTTGAAGCGCATTAAGGTGGATAAATCCCCAGGGCCTGAACAGGTGTATCCTAGGATGCTATGGGAAGCAAGGGAGGAGATTGCCGGGCCCTGGCAGAGATTTTTGTATCATCGTTAGCCACGGGTGAGGTACCGGAAGACTGCAGGATAGCTAATGTTCTGCCTGTATCTAAGAAGGGCAGCAGGGATAAACCAGGGAACTACAGGCCGGTAAGCCTACCACATCAGTGGTGGGAAAATTATTGGAAGGGATTCTGAGAGACAGGATTTATATGCATTTGGAAAGGCATGGTCTGATTAGGGATAGTCAGCATGGCTTTGTGTGTGGGAAATCATGTCTCACGAATTTGATTGAGTTTTTCGAGGAGGTGATCAAGAGGATTGACGAGGGCAGGGTGATGGACGTTGTCTACATGGACTTTAGCAAGGCCTCTGACAAGGTCCTGCATGGTAGGCTGGTCCAGAAGGTTCGAACACATGGGATCCGGGGTGAGCTAGCAAATTGGATACAAAATTGGCTTGGTGATAGGAGGCAGAGCATATCCTGGAGCATATCAACATTATAAAGGAGGGTTTATTGTCAGATTGGAGGCCGGTGATCAGTGGTGTGCCGCAGGGATCGGTGCTGGGCCCTCTGTTGTTTGTCATATATATTAATGACTTGGATGTGAATGTAGGGGGAATGAGTAGTATGTCTGCAGAAGACACCAAAATTGGTGGTATAGTGGACAGTGAAGAAGGTTGTCTAAGGTTACAACAGGATATAGATCAGCTGGGAAAGTGGGCAAGGGAGTGGCAAATGGAATTTAACTCAGACAAGTGCGAAGTGATGCATTTTGGGAAGTTAAGCCAGGGCAGAACATATACAGTGAATGGCAAGGCCCTGGGGAGTGTGGTTGAGCAGAGAGACCTTGGGGTGCAAGACATAGTTCCCTGAAAGTGGCAACACAGGTAGACAGGGTGGTGAAGAAGGCGTATGGCATGCTTGCCTTCATCGGCCGAGGCATTGAGTACAAGAGTTGAGTCGTCATGTTACAGTTGTACATAATGTTGGTTCGGCCGCATTTGGAGTACTGTGCGCAGTTCAGGCCGCCGCACTACAGGAAAGATGTGATTCAGCTAGAGAGGGTGCAGAAAGGATTCACAAGGATGTTGCCTGGTTTGGAGGGCTTGAGTTATAAGGAGAGATTGGATAGGCTGGGTCTGTTTTCCCTGGAGCGAAGAAGGCTGAGAGGGGACATGATAGAGGTATATAAAATTATGAAAGGCATAGATAGGGTAGATAGCCAGAGTCTGTTTCCCATGGTAGGGGTGACTAAAACTAGAGGGCATAGATTTAAGGTGAGAGGGAGGAAGTTTAAAGGGGATCAAAGGGGTAAATTTTTCACACAAAGAATAGTGGGTATCTGGAATGAGCTGCCTGAGGAGGTGGTGGAGGCAGGAACAGTAGCAACATTTAAGAGGCATCTGGACAGGTACTTGAATGAGCAAGGCATAGAGGGATATGGAATTAATGCAGGCAGGTGGGATTAGTATAGATAGGCATTATGGTTGGCAAGGACGCGATGGGCCAAAGGGCCTGTTTCTATGCTGTATGACTCGATGACTCTATAAATGATAACACTCATTCCACCACATTCTTAGACTGTATGGTTTGTTGTTCTTACACAAGGCCGCATGTCTCAATGTTGTAAAGGCCTTCCTTGTTTTATCAACATCAGCTGCCTCCATTCAGATGATGATACACTCAATAACAACTTGTAATTATATAGCACCTTTAACATAAAGTGTTTCACAGGAGCGTAATTTGACACTGAGCCACATAAGGAGAGATTCGAATAGGCCAATGAAAGCTTGGTCAAAAAGGTAGGTTTTTAAAAATATCGTAAAAAAGGAGGAGAAAGAGGTAGAGAGGTGGAGAGGTTTAGGGAGGGAATTCCAGACCTTCGGGTCGAAATAGCAGAAGGCACAGCTGCCAATGGTGGGGTAAAGGAAACTGGGATTTACAAGAGGTGAGAGCTGGACAAAGACAGAGGGTTATAGGTCTGGAAGAGGTTACAGAGATAGTGAGGGCGAGGTCATAAACAAAAGGATGAGAATTTTAAATTCTCAAGATCATTGATCACCCACATTATTGGACTCAGCAGCTTGAGCTCTATAATGTGTCCAAGGCACCTTACACCTCCAATTCAAGCAGCCCGTGCAAAGAGGGCTTGAGGTGCCTGTGCACTCAAGGATCATTATGCCCCTCAAACACTGAAACATATCGTTTTATTTGACTGCATCCTGTACACAACCCACCTCCTTTCTTCCTGAAGATGATGAAAATGATGATGAGGATGAAGAGAATGAGCAGCAAAATCAGCAGTAGAAGGACCAGTAGAATGGTGCTGGAGGCAGGCGGCTTCTCTGTAAAACAGCAAGAACACCATTGATAAACAACATCTTAAACCGAGGATGTGTTCACCCTTGAGTCATTCCCCAGCTTGGTTCAGTTGGTGGTGTCAGAAAGCCAGAGGTTCAAGCCCCATTCATAATTTGAGCACCTAATTCACACTGAACAGCCAATACAGTAATGAAGTGTAGAGCTACATCATCAGCAGTGCTGTCTTTCAGATGAGACTTAAAACTAAGCTTCCGACTGCCTGATCAGGTAGATGCCAAAGATCCCATGACAGGCACTTTTTGAAGGAGAGCAGGGAATTCTGCTGGTGTCCTGCTAAGGTTCCCACTAAGCCATGTGAGTGTGTGGCTGCACAGCAATCCAGAACATACCGCACATTGAAATCAGCAGGCCACGCACAATGAAGAAAATTTAGAGGGAACATTGGTCCTGGACAACCAACAGAAAATAGCTAAAATAAAAGCAAAATACTGTGGATGCGGGAAATCTGAAATAAAAACAGTAAGTGCTGGCAGGTCACAGATCTGAAACGTTAACTCTGTTTCTCTCTCCACAGATGCTGCCAGACATGCCGTGTATTTCCAGCTCTTTCCGTTTTTATTACACATATTGGCTGCTACATTTGCTTACATAACAAAAGTTACTGCACTTCAGTAAGGGGAAGGGGAAGTTTCTGGTCCTGAGAAGTCTGTTCATAAACCCTGCCCTGAAGTGAAGTTGTGATCTATCTGCAGCTCTCGGCCTCTCTCTTCTTCCACCTCACCTGCCTCTATTGCTTTCTGCAAGATGAATGTTTCTTGGCCCTGTGGATCTGTCATGTAGAATCATACAATCTCACAGTACAGAAGGCAGCCATGCTTTCACGGAGCTATCCAATTAGTCCTACTTCTCTGCCCTTTCCCCATAGCCCTGCAGTTTCCTCCCCTCCGAGTATTCATCCAATTGCCTTGTCAAAGTTACTGAAGAATTTGTTCCACTTTCAGACAATACATTCCAGATCATAACAGTACATCAAGGAAGACAGCTGTTTAATTATGTGTGACACCGAATATAAGATTAGATAGATATTCTAAATGACCCCACAGAGTAGTTCCCGGGTCCTGCGCAGACTCACCTGGACTCAGATGGGAAGCAGTAAGGGTTGCTTTTGGCTCCAGCTACCCCCGGGTTGAATAAAAAAGAATTGGCAATGGTTATGGATTTCTCTGAGGAGAGCTGGCATGGACTTGATGGGCCGAATGGCCTCCTTCTGGGCTCTAAATGACTCTACAGTTCTCCCTCCTTAGTCTTTTCACTCCCTGTCGGTAATCCATGTGTGAATGCTGAGCTAGGACAGGATCCAACTTGGCTGTGATGCCTCCCACAGTCAGACAGCCACTTGGGTAAATGTACCAGTACCTATGGAACCATTCCCGATGAAGGAGTCACACATTCTTTTTAAATCAAGAGGGACATCTTATCCTGTTGCACCTTCCAGTTAGAGATGACCTAAATGTCAGTGTAAATTTGGGTCCTTTGGACACTGACACACGTAACATTCAGTTCAATGGCTTTCAATACTGAATACCAAAATGTACCTAAAAGGATCAGCACATGCAAATTACTGTAAATACAATAAACAGCAAAACTGTTAGACCCTCACTGCACAACCTCGATACACTGGAGAATGTGGGAATGGTTTCTTACCATGTACAACCTGCAGCTGTGTCTCAGTCTGGATCAGATATTGATAATTGTCCAATGATGTGTATTCCACCAGACACAGGTAAGTGTGATTGTCATTCACACTCAGCTGGTTTATCCTGGTTGAGGCGTTTCCCTCCTTTGGATTCCCGATGAGCTCGTACCGATTTCCACCATTTGCAGTTGTCCAAGATCCATTTGATTGGGCTCTGAATGTGACTATGTGTTGGTAGGGCTCCTTCCTCATCCATGTAACAGTGGACAGGGTGCGGTAACTCCTGGGTGTGAACATACAGGGCAATGTAACTGAAGCTCCCTCGGTCCCAGTCACCACTGAGACATTTCCACTAGCAGCTGAGGAAAGGACAGACATCAGAATGGATCATATGAACATCAGAAATTGGAGCAGGAATAGGCCATTCAGCCCCTCAAGCCTGCTCCACCATTTAATAAGATCATGGCTGATCTGATTATGGCCTTAACTCCACTTTTCTGCCAGCTCCCAGAACCCTTGACCTCCTCAGTGTGCTCAGATCAGTGTGCAGAATTTTTAGATTAAATTTGTTTTGTATTTTTCGACTTTACAATAGAATTAATTTCTTAAAAACTCCACTCTCATATCTCAGCAGGTCTGTCCCAGACAGGCTGTTACATTCTCCTACAGTACCCACCCTGATCATTTTAAACATTTTCTTTCATTCATGGGATGGGCATCGCTGGCTATGACAGCATTTATTGCCCATCCCTAATTGCCCTTGAGAAAGTGGTGGTGTGGCACCTTCTTGAACGGCTGCAGTCCATGTGGGGTATGTACACCCATAAGTAACTTACAGGTTAGAAAGTCCACCTACTCGAATTCATTGATCCAGAGCCCCACACCCTTCCCGCATTGCTGAATGCAATTGTTCCTTAAATTATTTCAAGGATTTCACTCCCTCCATCACTCTGTCCAGAAATCCCTTTGCAAGTGTTGACCACTCTTTGTGTAAAGGGGAACCTCCTGACATCAGTCTTCACTTGACAGTTCAGTACTTTCAACCCATGACCATTGCTACTCACACAGTTTGATTTAAAGGAGTATTCCAGATTAATTTGGGTTGTGGGGAAATCTGCCGCTCTTCTCTGCACCACCTCCAGTGCTTGAATGTCTCTCCTCTCTCAATGCGCAGCACTTAAGATGCAGCCTGATTGCATGTATCAGCCATGACTCAGTGGGTGGTGCTCTCACCTCCGAGTTAGAGTGTTACGGGATCAAGTCCCACTCCAAAGACCTGAGCACCATATCCAGGCTGACACACCAGTGCAGTACTGAGGGAATGCTGCACTGTCAAAGAGAGGTTAAACTGAGGGCCCCATCTGCCCTCTTATACAGATGTAAAAATCCCATGTTACTACTTGATGAAAATCAGGGGCATTCTCCCCAGTGTCCCGCCCAACATTTATTCCTCAATATCACTCAGATTGCTTCGCTATTATCACATTGCTGTTTGTGGAACGTTGCTGTGCTTAAATTGGCTGCTGCATTTCCTACATTACAACAATTACAACTTCAAAAGTACTTTTATGTTTGTAAAGTGCTTTGGGACAGGCTGAGGCTGTGAATGACACTGTATTTTTTTAAATTCATTCACAGGTTGTGGTGTCACTGGCGAGGACAGCACTAATTGCCCATCCCTAAAAACTGAGTAGTTATTTTAGAGGGCAGTTAAGAATCAACTGTTCCGAATCAGGGTCACTGACCCGTAACATTAACTCTGCTTCTCTTTCCACAGATGCTGCCAGACCTGCCGAGTGGTTACAGCATTTCTTGTTTTTATTTCAGATTTCCAGCATCCGCAGTATTTTGCTTTTATATAAGAATCAACCACATTGCTGTGGGTCTGGATTCACAGTTAGACTAGACCAAATAAGTAAACCAGAAGGGTTTTTAAGATAATCCAGTCATTTCATGGTCACCATTACTGATACTAGCTTTTACTCCAGATTTATTTAATTAACTGAATGTGCGAATTAATTTACCAGCTGCCCAGGGGGGAAGGCTGATTTCAATATGATAAAACAGGATCTGGCCAAAGTGCACTGGGAGCATCGGCTTGTAGGAAAGCCTGCATCAGACCAGTGGGAGTCGTTGAAAAAGGAAAATGTGAGAATTCAGAGCCAACGTGTTCCCGTAAAGGGGATAAGAAAAAAAAAGGAGGCTTATGGCAGATTCAGAGAGTTGAAAACAGCAGAGGTGCTAGAGGAGTATAGAAAGCGAAGGGGAGTACTTAAAAAAGTAATTAGGAGAGCGAAGAGGGGACATGAATAAACATTGGCAGACAAGATAAAGGAAAATCCCAAGGCGTTTTATAAGTATGTTAAGGGCAACAGGATAACCAGGGAAAGAGTAGGGCCCATTAGGGACCAAAGTGGCAATCTGTGTGTGGAGCTGGAGGACATTGGTGAGATTTTAAATGATTACTTTTTATCTATGTCCACTGTGGAGAAGGACGATGTAGATGTAGAGCTCAGGGAGGGGGACTGTGATATACTTGAACAAATTAGCATTGAAAGGGAGGAAGTATTAGCGGTTTTAGGGGGCTTAAAATTGGATAAATCTCCAGGCCCAAATGAAATGTATCCCAGTCTATTATGGGAGGCAAGGGAGAGATAGCAGGGGCTCTGACACAAATTTTCAAATCCTCTCTGGCCACAGGAGAGGTACCAGAGGACTGGAGGACAGTGAATGTGGTACCATTATTCAAGAAAGGTAGCAGGGATAGAGTCATAGTCATAGAGTCATAGAGAGATACAGCACTGAAACAGGCCCTTCGGCCCACCGAGTCTGTGCTGACCAACAACCATCCATTTATAATAATCCTACATTAATCCCATATTCCCTACCACATCCCCACCATTCTCCTACCACCTACCTACACTAGGGGCAATTTACAATGGCCAATTTACCTATCAACCTGTAAGTCTTTGGCTGTGGGAGGAAACCAGAGGACCCGGCAGAAACCCACGCGGTCACAGGGAGAACTTGCAAACTCCGCACAGGCAGCACCCAGAACCAGGTAATTACAGGCCGGTGAGTCTAACATCAGTGGTAGGGAAACTACTGGAAAAAACTCTGAGGTACAGGATTAATCTCCACTTGGAGAGGCAGGGATTAATCAGGGATAGTCAGCATGGCTTTGTCAGGGGGAGATTGTGTCTAACAAACTTGATTGAATTTTCGAGGAGGTGACTAGATGTGTAGATGAGGGTAAGGCAGTTGATGTAGTCTACAAGGACTTCAGTAAGGCTTTTGATAAGATTGGTTAAGAAGGTAAGAGCCCATGAGATCCAGGGCAATTTGGCAAATTGGAACCAAAAATGGCTTAGTGGCAGGAGGCAGAGGGTGATGGTCGAGGGTTGTTTTGCAAGTGGAAGCAGGAACCAGGGGTGTACCACAGGGATCGGTGCCAGGACCCTTGCTGTTTGTAGTGTACATTAATGATTTAGATGTGAATATAGGAGGTATGATCAGTAAATTCGCAGATGACATGAAAATTGGTGGTGTCATAAATAGTGAGGAGGAAAGCCTTAGATTACAGGACGATATAGATGGGCTAGTAAGATGGGCAGAGCAATGGTAAATGGAATTTAATCCTGAGAAGTGTGAGGTGGTGCATTTTGGGAGGACTAACAAGACAAGGGAATATACAATGGATGGTAAGACCCTAGGAAGTACACCTTGGTGTACTTGTTCATAGATCACTGAAGGCAGCAGCACAGGTAGCTAAGGTGGTTAGGAAGGCATATGGGATACTTGCCTTTATTAGCCGAGGCATAGAATATAAGAGCAGGGAGGTTATGATGGAGCTGTATAAAACGCTAGTTAGGCCACAGCTGGAGTACTGTGTACAGTTCTGGTCACCACACTATAGGAAGGATGTGATTGCACTGGAGAGGGTGCAGATGAGATTCACCAGGATGTTGCCTGGGCTGGAGCATTTCAGCTATGAAGTGAGACTGGATAGACTGGAGTTGTTTTCCTTAGAGCAGAAAAGTCTAAGGGGAGACCTGATTGAGGTAACCACCACCTTCTCAAGGGAAATTAGGGATGGGCAATAAATGCTGGCCTAGCCAGCGACACCCACATCCCATGAATGAATAAAACAAAACCTGTTCCTGCTTTCCCCCCATATCCTTGGATCGCTTTCGCCCCAAGAGCTATATCTAACTCCTTCAACCTACAGTGAAAACTGCACCCCTAAGTCCTGTACCAATGTTAGGAGGATCCTCCAGCAGAGGGCTGGTGAACTGTAAGGGACCTACGCGGAGAACAAAAGGGACAGGCAGGCACAAGGCTGGCAATTCATTAGGCAGAGAAGAGGAAAAAGTGACCAAGAGGGCAGGTTAAAGGAGGTCCAGGGGACTGCTGGGTAAGTAAAAACTATATATTTGGGTGGTTTATAATCTCTTTCTTTTAGTTTTGGTGACTGCAGCTTTGACAGTAGCGAAGGTGCGAGAGCGAACTTACAGCTGGGAAGTCAATTTCAGTGGAAGTTTAAAAGTTAATTCCCTTTTGTTTTCGGAGGACCAGGGGACTGCTGGGTAAGTAAAAACTATATATTTGGGTGGTGGCTGTACCCGAGACACTACACGTGTAGTGTCTCCCACCCACCCTCCTCCTCTAACTAAAAAAAAAGGACTCTGTTGTGTTGATAAGGTAAGCTTTTTATTTAAGAAGTTCTGTCCGTTGGATTGCTAACCTTACAAGTTTTGACTTTTTGTTTTTGGTTTTTCAGTAGATTTGTTGGGAATTTAGAATAGAGGGAATGGAAGTTAAGGCAGTTGTATGTTCCTCCTGCAGAATGAGGGAGGTAAGGGTCGCCAAGAGTGTCCCTGCTGACTGCATCTGCGGGAAGTGCACCCAACTCCAGCTCCTCGAGAACCGCGTTAGGGAGCTGGAGCTGGATGAACTTCGGATCATTTGGGAGGCGGAGGGGGTTATTGAGAGGAGTTATGGGGAGGTAGTCACACCTCAGGTAAAAGAAGTAGGTAGATGGGTTACCGTCAGGGGAAGGAGAGGGAACCAGCAGGCAGTGCAGGGATCCCCTGTGGCCGTTTCCCTCAACAACAGGTATACCGTTTTGGATACTGTTGCGAGGGACGACTTACCAGGGGTAAGCAATGGGGTACAGGTATCTGGCACAGAGTCTGTCCCTGTTGCTCAGAAGGGAAGGGGGAAGAGGAGCAGAGCATTAGTCATTGGGGACTCCATAGTTAGGGGAACAGATAGGAGGTTCTGTGGGAACGAGAGAGACTCACGGTTGGTATGTTGCCTCCCAGGTGCCAGGGTTCGTGATGTCTCGGATCGTGTTTTTGGGATCCTTAAGGGGGAGGGGGAGCAGCCCCAAGTCGTGATCCACATAGGCACCAACGACATAGGTAGGAAGAGAGATGGGGATTTAAGACAGAAATTCAGGGAGCTAGGGTGGAAGCTTAGAGCGAGAACAAACAGAGTTGTTATCTCTGGGTTGTTGCCCGTGCCACGTGATAGCGAAGCGAGGAATAGGGAGAGAGAGGAGTTGAACACGTGGCTGCAGGGATGGTGCAGGAGGGAGGGTTTTGGTTTCCTGGATAATTGGGGCTCTTTCTGGGGTAGGTGGGACCTCTACAAACAGGATGGTCTTCACCTGAACCAGAGGGGTACCAATATCCTGGGGGAGAGATTTGCTAGTGCTCTTCGGGGGGGGTTTAAACTAATTCAGCAGGGGAATGGGAACCTAAAATGTAGTGCCAGTGTACAGGATGTTGAGAGTAGTGAGGTCAGGGATAAGGTTACAAGGACGCAAGAGGGCACTGGCAAGCAAGAACCTGGTTTAAAGTGTGTCTACTTCAACGCCAGCAGCATTCGGAATAAGGTGGGTGAGCTTGCAGCACGGGTTGGTACCTGGGATCTCGATGTAGTGGCCATTTCGGAGACATGGGTAGAGCAGGGGCAGGAATGGATGTTGCAGGTTCCGGGATTTAGATGTTTCAGTAAGAACAGAGAAGATGGTAAAAGAGGGGGGGGGTGTGGCATTGTTAATCAAGGAGAGTATTACAGCGACAGAAAGGACGTTTGAGGACTCGTCTACTGAGGTAGTATGGGCCGAGGTTAGAAACAGGAGAGGTGAGGTCACCCTGTTGGGAGTCTTTTATAGACCTCCAAATAGTTCCAGAGATGTAGAGGAAAGGATAGCGAAGATGATTCTCGACAGGGGCGAGAGCAACAGGGTAGTTGTTATGGGGGACTTTAACTTTCCAAATATCGACTGGAAATACTATAGTTCGAGTACTTTAGATGGGTCAGTTTTTGTCCAGTGTGTGCAGGAGGGTTTTCTGACACAGTATGTAGACAGGCCAACCAGGGGCGATGCCACATTGGATTTGGTACTGGGTAATGAACCCGGCCAGGTGTTAGATTTAGATGTAGGTGAGCACTTTGGTGATAGTGATCACAATTCGATTAGGTTTACCTTAGCGATGGGCAGGGACAGGTATATACCGCAGGGCAAAAATTATAGCTGGGGGAAAGGAAATTATGATGCGATTAGGCAAGATTTAGGATGCATAGGATGGGGAAGGAAACTGCAGGGGATGGGAACAATCGAAATGTGGAGCTTATTCAAGGAGCAGCTACTGCGTGTCCTTGATAAGTATGTACCTGTGAGGCAGGGAGGAAGTTGTCGAGCGAGGGAGCCGTGGTTTACTAAAGAAGTTGAAGCGCTTGTCAAGAGGAAGAAGAAGGCTTATGTTAGGATGAGACGTGAAGGCTCAGTTAGGGCGCTTGAGAGTTACAAGCTAGCCAGGAAGGATCTAAAGGGAGAGCTAAGAAGAGCAAGGAGAGGACACGAGAAGTCATTGGCGGATAGGATCAGGGAAAACCCTAAGGCTTTCTATAGGTATATCAGGAATAAAAGAATGACTAGAGTTAGATTAGGGCCAATCAAGGATAGTAGTGGGAAGTTGTGTGTGGAATCAGAGGAGGTAGGGGAAGTGTTAAATGAATATTTTTCATCAGTATTTACAGTAGAGAAAGAAAATGTTGTCAAGGAGAATACTGAGATTCAGGCTACTAGGCTAGATGGGATTGAGGTTCACAAGGAGGAGGTGTTAGCAATTTTGGAAAGTGTGAAAATAGATAAGGCCCCTGGGCCAGATGGGATTTATCCTAGGATTCTCTGGGAAGCTAGGGAGGAGATTGCAGAGCCTTTGTCCTTGATCTTTATGTCGTCATTGTCGACAGGAATAGTGCCGGAAGACTGGAGGATAGCAAATGTTGTCCCCTTGTTCAAGAAGGGGAGTAGAGACAGCCCTGGTAATTATAGACCTGTGAGCCTTACTTCGGTTGTGGGTAAAATGTTGGAAAAGGTTATAAGAGACAGGATGTATAATCATCTTGAAAAGAATAAGTTCATTAGCGATAGTCAGCACGGTTTTGTGACGGGTAGGTCGTGCCTCACAAACCTTATTGAGTTTTTCGAGAAGGTGACCAAACAGGTGGATGAGGGTAAAGCAGTGGATGTGGTGTATATGGATTTCAGTAAGGCGTTTGATAAGGTTCCCCATGGTAGGCTATTGCAGAAAATACGGAAGTATGGGGTTGAAGGTGATTTAGAGCTTTGGATCAGAAATTGGCTAGCTGAAAGAAGACAGAGGGTGGTGGTTGATGGCAAATGTTCATCCTGGAGTTTAGTTACTTGTGGTGTACCGCAAGGATCTGTTTTGGGGCCACTGCTGTTTGTCATTTTTATAAATGACCTGGAAGAGGGTGCAGAAGGTTGGGTTAGTAAATTTGCAGATGACACTAAGGTCGGTGGAGTTGTGGAAAGTGCCGAAGGATGTTGTAGGGTACAGAGGGACATAGATAGGCTGCAGAGCTGGGCTGAGAGATGGCAAATGGAGTTTAATGCGGAAAAGTGCGAGGTGATTCACTTTGGAAGGAGTAACAGGAATGCAGAGTACTGGGCTAATGGGAAGATTCTTGGTAGTGTAGATGAACAGAGAGATCTTGGTCTCCAGGTACATAAATCCCTGATGGTTGCTACCCAGGTTAATAGGGCTGTTAAGAAGGCATATGGTGTGTTCGCTTTTATCAGTAGGGGGATCGAGTTTCGGAGCCACGAGGTCATGCTGCAGCTGTACAAAACTCTGGTGAGGCCGCACCTGGAGTATTGCATGCAGTTCTGGTCACCACATTATAGGAAGAATGTGGAAGCTATGGAAAGGGTGCAGAGGAGATTTACTAGGATGTTGCCTGGTATGGAGGGAAGGTCTTACGAGGAAAGGCTGAGGGACTTGATGTTGTTTTCGTTGGAGAGAAGGAGGAGGAGAGGTGACTTAATAGAGACATATAAGATAATCAGAGGGTTAGATAGGGTGGATAGTGAGAGTCTTTTTCCTCGGATGGTGATGGCAAACACGAGGGGACATAGCTTTAAGTTGAGGGGTGATAGATATAGGACAGATGTCAGAGGTAGTTTCTTTACTCAGACAGTAGTAGGGGCGTGGAACGCCCTGCCTGCAACAGTAGTAGACTCGCCAACTTTAAGGGCATTTAAGTGGTCATTGGATAGACATATGGATGAAAATGGAATAGTGTAGGTCAGATGGTTTCACAGGTCGGCGCAACATCGAGGGCCGAAGGGCCTGTACTGCGCTGTAATGTTCTAATTCTAATTCTAATTCTAAAAAAACCTCTACTGTCCGGTCAGCTAACCCTGAAAAATGTGAAAAGTTAGACCCCACATCCTCCTTCATAAATGCTAGAAGCACGCCACCAGAGTTGCTAACAGTATTTACAGGAAACTGCAGAGACAAAGAAAGCCCTGTAGGGGGCAGAGAAACCATGAGGGTGATGCCTCACCTAGTCAAAGTGCTAGAGGGAAGTGCAGTAGAGTCTGCACAAATACCTGCAGGCAGGAGTGTCCTTTGGGACAAAGGGGAGATTAGCAAAGAATTCTCCCCCACAGTCAGAAAAAAAACAAACCACCCATTCCCTGAAGCCAAAAGCCTTTGCATCACTCAGCAAAGCACTGAAAGAGAGTTCAGGATAGACCCGCCCACTACTGACTCTTCTTTAAAATAAATTACATCAGCAGGAACAAAGACCCAAGGCAGCCATGGAAATGGGCAATCGGAAGAGAAACTTCCCATAAAAAAAGAACCACATGTTCATTGGGATGCCAAAAAGGGGGCAGTTAAAGCAGCACTGGCACCAAGAGAAGGCAGGCTGTAATAAGTTTTAGGATTTATGAATGAATGGGAATGAATGAGAGAAATGCATATTTTTTTCTGTATCTTACATTTTTCTCTTGACTGTTTTAATGAAATGCACTTCTCTCAAATCACATTTCATTCTGTTGGGTGTGGAGGTGTCATGCTCGGCCCCCACCTGCCAAGAATGAGGCACATTAATTTTGTCATGAATATTGCTTTTAAACGATTACTGGTGTGAAGCAAGGATTTGTTCGATGGATAAAACATTTGCACATTAACAGACAGTGTTTGGAAGAACACAGCAGCCATTCCCTGACACATTCAACACACAATGGACTTTTGATCACCAGACGTTAAAGGTGGGGGAGCTCACATTCCAGGTTGACTGCTAAGATGGCCGAGTACGCAAACGGACATGGTCAAACCAGCTTGTCATAGAGTCATAGTTATACAGCACAGAAACAGACCCTTCGGCCCATCGTGTCTTTGCCGGCCATCAAGCACTTAATCCCATTTTCCAGCACTTGGCCCGTAACCTTCCATTCTATGGCATTTCAAGTGCTCATCTTAAATGTTGTGAGGGTTCCTGCCTCTACCACCCCTTCAGGCAGTGTGTTCCAGATTGCAACCACCCTCTGGGTGAAAAAATTTTCATCAAATCCCCTCTAAACCTCCTGCCCCTTACCTTAAATCTAGGCCCCTTGGTTATTGATCCCTCTGCGAAGGGAAAAAGTTCCTTCCTATCTACCCTATCTATGCCCCTCATAATTTTGTATACCTCTATCAGGTCCCCCCTCAGCCTTCTCTGCTCTGAGGAAAACAACCCTCGCCTTTTCAGTCTCTCTTCATAGCTGAAATCCCAGTGCAGAAATCCCACATCCTTCCTATAGTGCGGTGTCCAGAACTGTGCACAGTATTCCAGCTGTGGCCTAACTAGCGTTTTATACAGCTCCATCATAACTTCCCTGCTCATATATTCAATGCCTCAGCTCATAAAAGCAAGTATCCCATATGCCTTACTAACCACCTTATCTACCTGTGCTGCTGCCTTCAGTGATTTATGGACAAGTACACCAAGGTCCCTCTGACCCTCTGCACTTCCTAGGGACCTACCATCCATTGTATATTCCCTTACCTTGATAGTCCTCCCAAAATGCATCACCTCACACTTCTCAGGATTAAATTCCATTTGCCATTTAATCTGGATCATCCTGAAATCTAAGGCTTTCCTCACTATTTACGACACCATCGATTATCGTGTCATCTGCGAACCTACTGATCATACCTCCTATATTCACGTCTAAATCATTAATATACACTCAATGTTCCGGGGTACCAATGCTTCCGGCATGACAGAGGTGGCGGTAAGAGAGGAGGGGGAGCTGCACTATTGATTAGGGAGGACATCACGGCAGTACTTAGAGAGGATATCGCGGGGGGAAAGTCCAGCGAGGCCATATGGGTAGAACGTAGAACTGAGAAATAAGAAAGGGGTGATCACTTTGATGGGATTAAACTATAGGCCCCCCAATAGTCAGAGGGAAGTGGAGGAGCATATAAGTAGGGAAACCACAGATAGGTGTAGGAATTGTAGGGGGGTTGTAATAGTAGGTGATTTTAACTTCCCTAATATTGACTGGGACTGCCTTAGGATCAGATGGGGAAGAATTTGTTAAGTGTGTCCAGGATAATTTTCTGAAGCAATATGTGGATGGCCCTACTAGAGAAGGGGCTAGACTCAACCTCCTCTTAGGAAATGAGGCAGGGCAGGTGGTTGATGTGTCAATGGGGCAGCACTTTGGGACCAGTGACCATAACTCTATTCGCTTCAAGATAGTTAAGGAAAAGGATAGTAGAGGAGTATTGACAGTCAGAGAGATCTGGGCGTACAGGTCCACAGGTCACTGAAAGTGGCAACGCAGGTGAATAAGGTAGTCAAGAAGGCATACGGCATGCTTGCCTTCATCGGTCAGGGAATAGAGTATAAAAATTGGCAAGTCATGCTGCAGCTGTACAGAACTTTAGTTAGGCCACACTTAGAATATTGCGTGCAATTCTGGCTGCCACACTACCAGAAGGATGTGGAGGCTTTGGAGAGGGTACAGAAGAGGTTTACCAGGATGTTGCCTGGTCTGGAGGGCATTAGCTATGAGGAGAGGTTGGATAAACTCGGATTGTTTTCACTGGAACGACGGAGGTGGAGGGGCGACATGATAGAGGTTTACAAAGTTATGAGCGGCATGGACAGAGTGGATAGTCAGAAGCTTTTTCCCAGTGTGGAAGAGTCAGTTACTGGGGGACATAGGTTTAAGGTGAGAGGGGCAAAGTTTAGAGGGGATGTGCGAGGCAAGTTCTTTACACAGAGGGTGGTGAGTGCCTGAAACTTGCTGCCGGGAGAGGTGGTGGAAGCAGGTACGATAGCAACGTTTAAGAGGCATCTTGACAAATACATGAATAGGATGGGAATAGAGGGATACGGTCCCCGGAAGTGCAGAAGGTTTTAGTTTAGGCAGGCATCAAGATCGGCGCAGGCTTGGACGGCCGAATGGCCTGTTCCTGTGCTGTACTGTTGTTTGTTCTTTGACTGGTCCTCAGGTTGAAGTCCTAAATTGGGGGAAGGTTAATTTCAATGGCATCAGACAGGAACTCTCAAAAGTTGAATGGGAGAGGCTGTTTACAGGTAAAGGGACGTCTGGCAAGTGGGAGGCTTTTAAAAGTGAGATAGGAGGAGTTCAGGGCCGGCATGTTCCTGTTAGATGGAAGTGCAGGGTTGGCAAGTTTAGGGAACCTTGGTTGACGAGGGATATTGAGGGTCTGGTCAGGACAAAGAAGGAGGCATATATCAGGTATAGGCAGCTGGGATCAAGCGAGTCCCTCGAGGAGTTTGGGGCATGTAGGACTACACGTAAGAAGGAAATTAGGAGGGTGAAAAGGGGCCATGAGATTTCCCTGGGAGATCAGATAAAGCAGAATCCTAAAAGATTCTGTAAGTATATTAAGCGGCACAGCGGTTAGCACCGCAGCCTCACAGCTCCAGCGACCCGGGTTCAATTCTGGGTACTGCCTGTGTGGAGTTTGCAGGTTCTCCCTGTGTCTGCGTGGGTTTCCTCCCACATGCCAAAGACTTGCAGGTTGATAGGTTAATTGGCCATTATAAATTGCCCCTAGTATAGGTAGGTGGTAGGGAAATATAGGGACAGGTGGGGATGTGGTAGAAATATGGGATTAGTGTAGGATTAGTATAAAATGGGTGGTTGATGGTCGGCACAGACTCGGTGGGCCGAAGGGCCTGTTTCAGTGCTGTATCTCTAAACTAAACTAAACTAAAAGGGTAGCTAGGGAGAGAGTAGGTCCCCTTAAGGATCAGTGTGGTGATCTATGTGTGGAGCCACGGGAAATGGGCGAGGTCTTAAATAAATACTTCTCGGCTGTATTTACCATGGAGAAGGTCATGGAAGCTGTGTGTTCAAGGGAGGGAACAGCAATACCCTGGAACATATCAACATTACAAAGGAGGAGATGTTGGAGGTTTTGAAGCACATTAAGGTGGATAAATCTCCAGGGCCTGACCGGATGTATCCTAGGATGCTATGGGAAGCAAGGGAGGAGAGGGCCCTGGCAGAGATTTTTGTGTCATCGTCAGCCATGGTTGAGGTACCGGAAGACTGGAGGATAGCTAATGTTGTGCCTTTATTTAAGAAGGGCAGCAGACATAAATTAGATTAGAGATACAGCACTGAAACAGGCCCTTCGGCCCACCGAGTCTGTGCCGAACATCAACCACCCATTTATACTAATCCTACACTAATCCCATATTCCTACCAAACATCCCCACCTGTCCCTATATTTCCCTACCACCTATCTATACGAGTGACAATTTATAATGGCCAATTTACCTATCAACCTGCAAGTCTTTTGGCTTGTGGGAGGAAACTGGAGCACCCGGAGAAAACCCACGCAGACACAGGGAGAACTTGCAAACTCCACACAGGCAGTACCCGGATTCGAACCCGGGTCTCTGGAGCTGTGAGGCTGCGGTGCTAACCACTGCGCCACTGTGCCGCCAGGGAACTAGAGGCCGGTGAGCCTTACATCAGTGGTGGGAAAGTTATTGGAAGGGATTCTGAGAGACAGGATTTAAAAAGCATTTGGAAAGGCATGGTCTGATTAGGGATAGTCAGCATGGCTTTGTGCGTGGGAAATCATTTCTCACGAATTTGATTGAGTTTTTCGAGGAGGTGACCAAGAGGATTGACGAGGGCAGGGCGATGGATGTTGTCTACATGGACTTTAGCAAGGCCTTTGACAAGGTCCCGCATGGTAGGCGTAAGCAGCATGCGATAGACAGAGCTAAGCGATCCCATAACCAACAAATTAGATCTAAGCTCTGCAGTCCTGCCACATCCAGCCGTGAATGGTGGTGAACAATTAAACAACTAATTGTCAGGAAGCAGTGGTGTACTGGTATTGTCACTGGACTAGTAACCTAGAGACCCAGGTATTTCTCTGGGGACATGGGTTCGAATCCCACCGCAGCAAAAGGTGATATTTGAATTCAATTAATAAAAAATAAAATCTGGAATTTATAAAGCTAGTCTAATGATGGCCATGAAACCATTGTCGATTGTTGTAAAAACCCATCTGGTTCACAAATGTCCTTTAGGGAAGGAAATCTGCTGTCCTTACCTGGTCTGGCCTACATGTGACTCCAAATCCACAGCAATGTGGTTGACTCTTACATGCCTTTGAAATGGCCCAGCAAGCCACTCAGTTCAAGGGCAATTAGGGATGGGCAATAAATGCTGGCCTGGCCTGCGACGCCCACATCCCATGAAAGAATAAAAAATACTAACTGGAGGAAGTGGCTGCACAAATATCCCCATCCTCAATGATGGGGGAGCCCAGCACATCAGTGCGAAAGATAAGGCTGAAGCATTTGCAACAATCTTCAGCCAGAAGTGCCGAGTCGATGATCCATCTCGGCCTCCTCCGAAAGTCCCCAGCATCACAGATGCCAGACTTCAGCCAATTCAATTCACTCCGCGTGATATTAAGAAACGACTGAAGGCACTGGATACTGCAAAAGCTATGGGCCCTGACAATATTCCGGCAATAGTACTGAAGACCTGTGCTCCAGAACTTGCCGCGCCCCTAGCCAAGCTGTTCCAGTACAGCTACAACACTGGCATTTACCCTGCAATGTGGAAAGTTGCTGCATTTCTACACGGACTGCTTACGTATCTGAGGAGTCACGAATGGTGCTGAACATTGTGCAATCATCAGCGAACATCCCCACCTCTGACCTTATGATTGAAGGAAGGTCATTGATGAAGCAGCTGAAGATGATTGGACCTCGGACACTAACCGGAGGAACTCCTGCAGTGATGTCCTGGAGCTCAGATGATTGACCTCCAACAACCACAACCATTTTCCTTTGCGCTGGGTATGACTCCAGACAGCGGAGGGTTTTCCCCTGATTCCCATTGACCTCAGTTTTGCTCGGGCTCCTTGATGCCATACTCGGTCAAATGCTGCCTTGATGTCAAGGGCAGTCACTCTCACCTCACCTCTTGAGTTCAGTTCTTTTGTCCATGTTTGAAACAAGGCTGTAATGAGGTCAGGAGCTGAGTGGCCCTGGCAGAACCCAAACTGAGCGTCACTGAGCAGGTTCTTGCAGGTTTAAAGGGGATCAAAGGGGTAAATTTTTCACACAAAGAATAGTGTGTATCTGGAATGAGCTGCCTGAGGAGGTGGTGGAGGCAGGAATAGTAGCAACATTTAAGAGGCATCTGGACAGGTACTTGAATGAACAAGGCATACAGGGATATGGAATTAATGCAGGCAGGTGAGTTTAGTATAGATAGGCATTATGATCGGCATGGACGCGGTGGGCCGAAGGGCCTGTTTTTATGCTGTACAACTCTATGACTCTATGACTACCAACAGCAAGGGTGCCAGCACCGATCTCTGCAGTACACTACTGGTCACAGGCTTCCACTCGCAAAAACAACCCTCGACCATCACACTCTGCCTCCTGCCACAAAACCAATTTTGGATCCAATTTGCCAAATTGCCCTGGATCCCATGGGCTCGTATCTTCTTAACCAATCTCCCATGCAGGACCTTATGAAAAGGCTTCCTGAAGTCCATGTCGACTACATCAGCTGCTTTACCCTCATCTACACATCTAGTCACCTCCTTGAAAAATTCAATCAAGTTCTGTTAGACATGACACTTGACTAACCTGCTAGGCAACCTGAGTTTTTTGAATTTGTACAAACAGTTTGGGCAGAAAGCTGTTTGCTCCTGGACTGAGAAGGTCTCTCTCCTGTCTGCTCCCATCTCTTTCTCACTAGCCTCTGAATCCACTGAAGACACATGAACCCCAACAGAGAAAAGTCTCCTACAGTGAACAAGGTTTAGGAAGAATACTGGGCCCCAATGAAATGCAAGATCTACCTACAATCAAGGACTCTACAGTGAACTCGAAGAAGCATAACAACAACTCTTCAGATATTGCCTCAAACTTTTCCACTTTATTTTTCTGCTGCTCTTTTCTGTCTCTATTTGCATGTGTGTATCATGTATGCATGATAGCATGGACATGTTGTGTATTTAATTTATTTATAGATACAGCACTGAAACAGGCCCTTCGGCCCACCGAGTCTGGTCTGACCAACAACCACCTATTTATACTAATCCTACATTAATCCCATATACCTACCATATCCTCACCTTCCCTACCTATACTAGGGGCAATTTATAATGGCCAATTTACCTATCAACCTGCAAGTCTTTTGGCTGTGGGAAGAAAATGCAGCACCCCAGTCACAGGGAGAACTTGCAAACTCCACACAGGCAGTACTCAGAATCGAACCCGGGTCGTTGCAGCTGTGAGATTGCAGTGCTAACCACTGCGCCACTGTGCTGCCTACTGTATCGGTAGGCGTCAACCGAATAGAGTTTAAGCTTTAATTTAATAAATTTCAACTTTTCTTCTTTAAACCTAAGAAAGACTGTTTGTGCTGGTTTCTTTGCCTTATAATTGGAAAGCAGTGAACAAGGATTCACCAAGGGGGAGCTAAAAACAAGGTGTGTTTAAAATTAAACCCTCTTACAGTAAAACCAGGTGAGGAACCCTGGACCCCGTTCTCACCCGGTCTTAACACCAGTTTGAACAGGTCAAATCAGCGAGTGTGCCAAACACCGCAGGAGGCTTGGGAGACAGGTGATGGAATGGTCTAGAAATAGTCTCTCTCCTTCTTACTGCCTCCTGCCTCAGGTCAACTGAGAGAGCCCAGGACAGGGAGCAAAACCCGAAACCTACCAGACCAGGTGGAGTCTTTAGCCATTGAGCTACCGGGGCAGCTGCAGCCCCTGAATATTGTTCCTCACCTTCCACTCTCAGACTCGTTAGTTTCTGTGTTTGAAATTGTCCAACAGTGAGCTCCACACGACACTGATAAGGACCACTGTCCGCCCGGATCAGCCGCTCCATCATTATTGAGACATCTTTGTTACTGAAGTTCCCCACGAATCTGAATCGATTCCCGCCGTCCTGTTGTTTCACATCCTCACACAGCTCACTCTGTGAATGGCCCGGACCAGAATATGTACACTTAAAAATAACATTGTAATCCCATGAATCGCGGTTGTACCATGTCACAGAGCCGGTGACCGTCTGATCAGTGTGTGGGTGGGTGAAAGTACACGGCAAGACAGCGGACCCTCCTTCCTCAACACTCACATCATCCGCAGCGCTCATTGTCCAACCATTCTCAGAAAACTCTGTGGAGAGAGAGAGAGAGAATATTAAAACAGCACAGGGACAGAGAATACTGTTTCAAAATCAAACTGTGAGACAATATACTGAGTCTGTTATATAGTGACAACAGATATAACATCGTATGGTCAGATTGGGATGTTTATATACAGAAATCAGACACTGGAGTGAGTTACAGACTGGAATATAACCGAGGGTTCCAGATGGTTTGTAAAAATCCTCTGTTCCCAAGGTTCGAGTTCAGGTGTTTGATATAATTTTTTCTGCTTCATTTGTTTGAAGAGGGGGTTTGGTCATACTTTTTCCAGCTCTGACGTGAGTCAGAGTTTTCTGAACTGTCTCCATTGTGTTAGGAGACCCAGAGTTGTCTGAAGACTCTCACTCAAGATGTATTTCCTATCCACCACCACTTTCTACTCTATTGCCGAGCCAGACCTCATCATTTGTCAGTCGTGCCACAGTCTTTGAGCTGGTTTAAAAGTCTCAAATGTGAAACTTGAAACAATGCCTTCGAAATTCACGGAGATTCTATACCTTTATCTTTTAAGAGTTCCCATGGATTTGTCAGGTAAAACATTCCAAACCATGTTCCATAGACAAATAAAAACATTTTCTGTGCCTGGGGTTTGGGAATCTTTGGAATTCTTTACTCCAGAGAGCTGCAGATGCTTGTGCGGAGGGTTCAGGGGAAGGTAGAGTTAGAAATTGGAACATTAGAACATTACAGCGCAGTACAGGCCCTTCGGCCCTCGATGTTGCGCCGATCATCTGACCTACACTATTCCATTTTCATCCATATGTCTATCCAATGACCACTTAAATGCCCTTAAAGTTGGCGAGTCTACTACTGTTGCAGGCAGGGCGTTCCACGCCCCTACTACTCTCTGCGTATAGAAACTACCTCTGACATCTGTCCTATATCTTTCACCCCTCAACTTAAAGCTATGTCCCCTCGTGTTTGCCATCATCATCCGAGGAAAAAGACTCTCACTATCCACCCTATCTAACCCTCTGATTATCTTGTATGTCTCTATTAAGTCACCTCTCCTCCTCCTTCTCTCTAACGAAAACAACCCCAAGTCCCTCAGCCTTTCCTCGTAAGACCTTCCTTCCATACCAGGCAACATCCTAGTAAATCTCCTCTGCACCCTTTCCAAAGCTTCCACATCCTTCCTATAATGCGGTGACCAGAACTGCACGCAATACTCAAGGTGTGGCCTCACCAGAGTTTTGTACAGCTGCATCATGACCTCGTGGCTCCGAAACTCGATCCTCCTACTAATAAAAGCTAACACACCATATGCCTTCTTAACAGCCCTATTAACCTGGGTAGCAACTTTCAGGGATTTATGTACCTGGACACCAAGATCTCTCTGCTCATCTACACTACCAAGAATCTTCCCATTAGCCCAGTACTCTGCATTGCTGTTACTCCTTCCAAAGTGAATCACCTCACACTTCTCCGCATTAAACTCCATTTGCCATCTCTCAGCCCAGCTCTGCAGCCTATCTATGTCCCTCTGTACCCTACAACACCCTTCGACACTATCCACAACTCCACCGACCTTCGTGTCATCCGCAAATTTACTAACCCACCCTTCTACACCCTCATCCAGGTCATTTATAAAAATGACAAACAGCAGTGGCCCCAAAACAGAACCTTGCGGTACACCACTAGTAACTAAACTCCAGGATGAACATTTGCCATCAACCACCACCCTCTGTCTTCTTTCAGCTAGCCAATTTCTGATCCAAAGCTCTAAATCACCTTCAACCCCATACTTCCGTATTTTCTGCAATAGCCTACCGTGGGGAACCTTATCAAACGCCTTACTGAAATCCATATACACCACATCCACGGCTTTACCCTCATCCACCTGTTTGGTCACCTTCTCGAAAAACTCAATAAGGTTTGTGAGGCACGACCTACCTTTCACAAAACCGTGCTGACTATCGCAAATGAACTTATTCTTTTCAAGATGATTATAAATCCTATCTCTTATAATCCTTTCCAACATTTTACCCACAACCGAAGTAAGGCTCACAGGTCTATAATTACCAGGGCTGTCTCTACTCCCCTTCTTGAACAAGGGGACAACATTTGCTATCCTCCAGTCCTCCGGCACTACTCCTGTCGACAATGACGACATAAAGATCAACAACAACGGCTCTGCAATCTCCTCCCTGGCTTCCCAGAGAATCCTAGGATAAATCCCATCTGGCCCAGGGGACTTATCTATTTTCACTCTTTCCAAAATTGCTAACACCTCCTCCTTGTGAATCTCAATCCCATCTAGCCTAGTAGGCTGTATCTCAGTAATCTCCTCGACAACATTTTCTTTCTCTACTGTAAATACTGATGAAAAATATTCATTTAACGCTTCCCCTATCTCCTCCGATTCCGCACACAACTTCCCACTACTATCCTTGATTGGCCCTGTTCTAACTCTTATCATTCTTTTATTCCTGATTTACCTATAGAAAGCCTTAGGGTTTTCTTTGATCCTATCCGCCAATGACTTCTCGTGTCCTCTCCTTGCTCTTCTTAGCCCTCCCTTTAGATCCTTCCTGGCTAGCTTGTAACTCTCAAGCGCCCTAACTGAGCCTTCACGCCTCATCCTAACATAAGCCGCCCTCTTCCTCTTGACAAGCGCTTCAACTTCTTGAGTAAACCACGGCTCCCTCGCTCGACAACTTCCTCCCTGCCTGACAGGTACATACTTATCAAGGACACGCATTAGCTGCTCCTTGAATAAGCTCCACATTTCGTTTGTGCCCATCCCCTGCAGTTTCCTTCCCCATCCTACACATCCTAAATCTTGCCTAATCGCGTCATAATTTCCTTTCCCCCAGCTATAATTCTTGCCCTGCGGTATATACCTGTCCCTGCCCATCGCTAAGGTAAACCTAACCGAATTGTGATCACTATCGCCAAAGTGCTCACCTACATCTAAATCGAACACCTGTCCGGGTTCATTACCCAATACCAAATCCAATGTGGCATCGCCCCTGGTTGGCCTGTCCACATACTGTGTCAGAAAACCCTCCTGCACACACTGGACAAAAACAGACCCATCTAAAGTACTCGAACGATAGTATTTCCAGTCATTATTTGGAAAGTTAAAGTCCCCCATAACCACTACCCTGTTACTCTCGCTCCTGTCGAGAATCATCTTCGCTATCCTTTCCTCTGCATCTCTGGAACTATTCGGAGGTCTATAGAAAACTCCCAACAGGGTGACCTCTCCTCTCCTGTTTCTAACCTCGGCCCATACTACCTCAGTAGACGAGTCCTCAAACGTCCTTTCTGCCGCTGTAATACTTTCCTTGATTAACAATGCCACACCCCCCCCTCTTTTACCATCTTCTCTGTTCTTACTGAAACATCTAAATCCCGGAACCTGCAACATCCATTCCTGCCCCTGCTCTACCCATTGCAGAAAAGTCAGGACAATAGAATAGTGGTAGCAATGTGGGTAAAGGCAAGCAGAGTGGGACAGGAAGGGACAGAGTGTTTAACGGTAATAATGCATCAGTGAATAAGGTCCATGCAAAGAACAATAAATAGGGCCCTACCAAATTCATGGTCAAATTTTACAAATTTCTCGGACATGGCATTTTTAGAATAATAAATTTCAGTGTCGCAACAAGCCATGAAAATGATCTATTTAAAAAAAGACGAGAGGTTTCTGGTGTCAAATGGCATTTATTATATACTGAAAAACTATTGTTAAAAAGCTGACTATAAACAGGTTTCATTCTTTACCTGCTGAAGTCAGTGGTTGAATGTGAGCATGGAGTCTCACACGCATTAATCTGAGATTTCATCTCCTCACAATGTGTAGCAAACAGCTTTGGTAGGTAATCCTGTCATAGTTTATTTGCACTTGGCAAGCAACCACCATTTTGCACATTGTGTCGGCTGACTACCAGCAGTTTTGGCGGATCAGGTTTTTCCAAGGCTATGTCTCTTGTGTCATGGTCCTGTAGTTTTTTTTCAGGAATATGTGGTTTGCCTTTAAGGCTTACAAGGGACCAGTATTGCTTTAAGAACCAGCAAGCCTCATTAGTTATAGGAAGGTGCATTCTCGTTGCCTTAGAAACAGCCATTTGGAGACATCCTTCTCCTCCTATTCTCTTTCATGCTGGTTCTTTGCTCAGTCTCAAAGGTGTCTGTAGCCCTCCTGATGTAGCATCTCCAGGCATCACGATCTATAGCCTGTGCTTCCCACTGGCGATGGTCGATATGGCACACAGAGAGGGACTTCTTCAGAGAGTCCTTGAAATGTTTCCATGGGGCCCCTCTGTTCCTTTTATCCGTGGTCAGTTCTCCATACAACACGATTTTGGGCAGGCGACTATCGTCCATCCAGGCAACATGACCCGCCCAACGCAGTTGGCTTTGCAGGAGAATGGCCTCAATGCTGGTGATGTTGGCTGTTTCCAGGACTTCAATGTTTGTTTTGCCAGTGGACCTTGAGGATGCTGCGGATGCAGCCCTGATGAAGTGCTCTAGAAGGCGTACATGACGAAGGTATAGGACCCATGACTCGGTGCCAGACAGAAGGGTTGTGAGGACTATGGCTTTGTACAGTTCGAGTTTGGTCTGTGCTCTGAGGCTGTGGTTACTCAACAGATATTTGTACAGTCTGCTGAATGTTCTGTTTGTTTTTGAAAGCCTATTGTCCACTTCCTTGTCGATGGTGGCATCAAATGAGATGATACTCCCCAAATGCTTGCAAAAGCATCCACAAGTTCCATTGTAAAAAGAGACGAAATCATTGTTTGTTTTCGTTTTCCAGCAGTGCAGTGTCGGATGCTCTCTTTCTGCTGCGATGGCTTTCGGACTCTAAGTAGTGCTGAACCATTGCCCGCCATGTGATCCAACGAGACATTGCAGCTTGTACAAAACAGTATTCCACCATTGGCAGGCAGAATTTGGCTTCCAAATTCTTTCACTCCATGTGCTGCAGTAATGGTCGTGGCCGTTTTTGATTTGCTCTTTCTGGCATTCTCACTTGGCTGCTAATACTTGAGACTGTTTCTCTCAAAACTGCACTGGCAGCCCTCCCTCATCCACAAATCAATGAGGTGAGCCTTGTGTCAATCACTGAAACGCGCCAAGTTCGCAACATGCCCAGCAATCAGCAAGGTTAGCCTTGTGCCAATGAATAAAACATGCAATGTTCACAAAAAGGCCGATCCATGGAGGACCCAAAATTTCACAGTCCATGACACATTTTGCACAGCTGTGAATTTGGTAGGGCCCGAGCAATAAGATTGATAAACTAGTAGAACAAATACAGTTAAATGGATTCGATCAAATCACCATTGCAGAGACATGTTTACAAGGTTGCGAAATAAATACTCCAGGATATACAACATTTTGAAAAGACAGACAGAATAGAAAAAGAGGAGGAGTAGCCCTGATAGTAAAGGATGACACAAGGACAGTAGAGAGAAAAGATCGTGTCTCAGATGATCGGGAAGTAGAATCAGTATGGGTGGAGATTAGGAATAGCAAAGGTCAGAAAATACTCATGGGAGTAGTTCATAGCTCCCTAACAGTGGTTATACCATTAACAAAGCTTTAAGCAAGAAATTATTGGAGCTTGTAACAAAGACAGTGTAATAATTGTGGGGGACTTTAATTTTCACATAGACTGGACCAATCAAATTGGCAAACATGGGCTGCCATAGTATGTTTCGTGACAGTTTCCTGGAACAACACTAGGGATAAAGCTGTTTTAGATCCAGTATTATGCAATCAGGCAGGGTTAGTTAGTAATCTCATAATAAAAGATCAGCTGGGAAAAATGATCATAATACAACTGAATTCCATATTAAGTATGAAAGTGGCATATTCCAGTCCCATACACAAATCTTAAACTTAAAGCCAATTACTTAAACATGAGGGGGAGAGCTGCGTCGATTGCTTGGGTAAATAGACTAAAAGGTGTGGCGGTAAATAAACTGTGGGAAACATTAAAAGAAATAAAACAAAATATTCAAAAAACAAAAACTTAGCAAGAAAGATTCTTTTGTGGCTTACAAAGGAAGTTAAGGATAGTCCCTTACATTTCTCCAGTACTTTTTCTCTGTTGATATCAATTACCTTAATTTCCTCTCTCTTGTTAGTCCCTAGATTACCCTCAATTTCTGACATGTAACTTAAGTCTTATACTGTGAAGATAAACACAAATTATTTGTTCAATGTCTCTGCCATTTCCCATGATAATTTCGCATGTCTCTGCCTCTAAGGGACCAACATTTACTTTAGCTACTCGCTTCTTTCTTATATACTTGTAAAAGCTCTTGCAATCTGTTTTTATACTCCCATATTCTATTATTTTTCCTTTTAATCAACATTTTGGTAGCCCTTTGTTGGTTTCTAAAACAGTACCAATCTTCAGGCTTACTACTATTCTTTGCAACATTATAAGCCTCTTCTGTTAATCTGTTCTGATGAAAGGTCACAAACCTGAAAAGTTAACTCTGCTTCTCTCTCCACAGATGCTGCCAGACTTGCTGAGTATTTTCAGCACTTTCTGTTTTTATTTCACATTCCCACCTAGTTTTGTGTCATCAGCAAACTTGGAAATATTACATTTAGTCCCCACATCCAAAACACTTATAAAGATGGTGAATAGCTGGGACCCAAGCAGTGATCCTTGTGGTATCACACTAGTCACAGCCTGCCAACCTGAGATTAACTTGTTTATTCCTACTCTCTGTTTTCTGTCTGTTAACCAATTCGCAATCTATAGCAGTATATTACCCCCAATCCCATGTGTTTTTATTTTGTTTATTAACCTCCTGTGTGGGACCTTATCAAAAGCCTTCTCAAAATCCTAATTCACCACATCCACTGGTTCCCCCATTCTGCTAGTTACATCCTCAAAAAACCCCAACAGGTTTGTCAAACATAATTTTCCTTTCATAAATCCATATTGATGCTGGCCAATCCTCCCAGTGTCCAGTTATCACATCCTTTGTAATAGATTCTAGCATTTTCCCTACTACTGATGTCAGGCTAACAGGTCTGTAGCTCTCTGTTTTCTCTCTCCCTCCTACATTTGCTACTTTTCAATCTTCAGGAACCATTCCAGAATCTATAGACTTTTGGAAAATGATCACCAATGCATCCACTATCTCTACAGCCACCTCTTTCAACACTCTGGGATATAGATCATTGGGTCTAGGGGATTTATCAACTTTCAGTCCCATTCATTTCTCCAGTATTACTTTCTTACTTATACTAATTTCTTTCAGTACCTCATTCTTGCTAGTCCCTTGGTTCTTTAGTATTTCTGGGAGGTTTTTTTTTTATCTTCCTCCGTGAAGGCAGACACAAAATATTTGTTTAGTTTCTTTGCCATTTCCTTACTCCCCATTATAAATTCTCCTGTCTTGGCCTGTAATAGGCCCATATTTGTCTTTGCTAATCTTTTTACATACCTATAAAGCTTTTACAGTCATTTTTTATGTTTCTCGCTAGTTTACTTTCATATTCTATTTTCTCTTTCTTTATCTGTTTCTTAGTCCTCCTTTGCTGAATTCTAAAATGTTCCCAATCCTCAGGTTTACTACTTTTTTGGGAAATTTTATAAGCCTCTTCCTTTGATTTAATACAATCTTTAACTTCTCTTGTTAGCCATGGTTGGATCAACTTTCCTGTTGGGTTTTTGGGCCGCAAAGGAATGTAAATTTGTTGTAAACCATGCATTAATTCTTTAAATGCTACCCATTGCCCATCCATTGACATACCTTTTAATGTAGTTCCCCAAACTATGACAGCCAACTTGCCTCTCAACCCTTTGCAGTTTCCTTTACATTTAAGACCCTAGTTTCAGATTGAACTATATCACTTTCAAGCTTAAAGTAAAATTCTAACATATTATGATCACTCTTCCCTATAGTCTCCTTTACAACGGGATTGTTAATTAGCCTTTTCTCATTGCACAATACCTGATGTAAAATAGCCCATTCTCTAGTTGATTCCTCAACATATTGTTTTAGAAAACCATCTCGTATACATTCCAGGAATTCGTTCTCCACAGCATTAATGCTAATTAGGTTTACCCAGTCTATATGTAGATTGAATCTCCTCATGATTACTGTATTACCCTTGTTACCTCTAATTTCCTGATTTATACTGTGTTGTACATTACCGCTGCTGTTTGGTGGCTTATAAACAATTCCTACCAATGTTTGCTGTCCCTTGCTGTTTCTTAGCTCCACCCAAATTGATTCTACATCTTGACCCTTCAATTTAAGATCCTCTCTCATTAACGGATTGATCAAATCCTCTCACTAATGTATTGATCGATGGGCCTTATGGTCTACTCCTGCTCCTGTTTCTTATGTTGTTATGTTCTCAGTTGTTGACTATATTCAAGACAGAGATCAATAGATTTTTGTATACTAAAGGAATTGAGGGAGGAAAGGTGGATTTAAGGTTGAAGATTAGGCACGATCATGTTGAATGATGGAGCAGGCTCGAAGGGACCAATGGCCTACTCCAGCTCCTATTTCTCATGTTCTTATGACACATAGCATTATTTTTGCAAGAGCAAAATACTACAGATGCTGGAAATCTGAAATTAAACAGAAAATGCTGGACATATTCAGTGGGTCAGGCAGCATCTGTTCAGGTCGATGACCTTTGATCAGAACTGGAAAAAGTTAGAGATGGAACAGCCTTTAACCAAATACAAAGGCGGGGGAAAGGGGGATGGAGTGGAAAGAACAAAAGGGAAGATCTATATTAGGGTGGAAGGCAGGAAAGATGAAATGACAAAAGGGTTTATAGTACAAAGCAAAAGGAAGTGGTAATGGGGGAAGTAAAGAAATAAAAGACGTGGCCAGAGGAGCGACTGGCAGAATGTGGCAGAATGATAAACAGCTGCCGTCCAGAAAAAACAAAACTAAGAAAGAAAAAGGAAACAAAATGGAGGCAGAGATTACGCTCTGAAATTGTTGAACTCAATATCTGGAAGGCCGTAAAGTGCCTAATCAAAAGGTGCGGTGCTGTGCTCAAGCTTAGGTTGAGCTTCAATGCAATACTGTAGGAGGCCGAGAACAGAAAGGTCAGAGTAGGAGCAAAGTGGAGAATTAAAATGACAGATGAAAGGAAGTAATTTTGTTTTGGGTCAGAGTCCAGTGTATCCTTATTTTGTTTCTCAGAAACTTGTTTTGTTTCTAAGAAACTTCATTTGTTTGAAATTAGTTCTTGTGTGTTGATGTGGACATTAAAAAAGAGAAGACCTGACTTCAAGCATCTCAGTTTTGTGCTTCATTCCAAAAAATTTTCACCTCATCAACTCTTGATTCTATAAAGCTGAGGGCCATCCATTGCTCGAGTACTGGGAAGGCTCTTCCAATATCTCTCTCTTCCACGGTCTGTCTCAGGAGTCTCGAACAGAATACTGGAAAAAGCTTGTGATCTGATCTCTGACCTCTCGGATCAAATCTGTATCTTCATCTCAACCTTTCCTCTCTCAGTTTCTTTCTATCTCTCACAACAATACTACTGAAGTCAATATTCCTCTGCAATTCCTCTCCTTAGTACACCTATAGTCATGCAAAGCTCTCTGCTGCATGTTGACCTTTATTGCAAGCGGATTGGACCACAAGAATAAAGAAGTCTTGTTAAAATTATGCAGGGTTTTGGTGAGACCACATCTGGAGTACTGTGTGCAGTTTTGGTCTCCACATTTAAGAAAGGATATACTTGCATTGGAGGCGATACAGCAAAGGTTCACTAGCTTGGTCCCTGGGGTGAGAGGGTTGTCCTGTGATGAGAGGCTGATTAAATTGGGCCTATATTCTCTGGAGTTTAGAAGAATGAGAGGCAATCTCATTGAAGCATACAAGATTCTGAAGGGGCTGGATAAGGTAGATGCTGAGAGATTGTTTCTGCTGGTCCAGGAATCTAAAACATGAAAGGCAAAGTCTCAGGGTAAGGGGCTGATCATTTAGAACCCTGATAAGGAGAAATTATTTCAAACGGTAACGCAGGGGGTTGTGGATGCTTTGTCGTTGAGTATATTTAAGGCTGGGATAGACAGAATTGGGGTCTCTCAGGCAATCAAGGGATAGGGGAGTGGGTGGTATAGCCCAAAGATCAGCCAATGGCGGAGCAGGCTCGACCAGCCATTTGGTCTACTCACGCTCCTATTTGTTGTGTTCTTGTATTGAAGTAAAGGCTGATTGCATTGTCTGCTCCTCTAATTCATTCTTTTACAGGCATCACACAACTGTATCGCCTCTCTCAGTTTTCCCTTCTTCAACCTACAAGCTACCAAAACCATACCTCATGATGACTTCTTAATTTGTTTATCCTCTATCCGGTCTTTTGGTGTCCTCTAGTTTGAGGCCTTCATTTAAATTTCTCAGTGTTAAACATTACACAGTCAAATAGAGCTTGAACTCTGATGTCACTTAACTGACCCCACCACCACCATAATAATGTTTCCCCACAACATCCCAGTAATCTGTCCTCCTTTACACCCCAATAACTGATGATGCCCAACCTAAAGGCACTGGAGAAGATGCAAAACAGGTTTTCAAGGATGATACCAGGACTGAGAGGTTCGCTAACAACCACCAACAGATACTATGGCTGCTCTAAACCCACTCATCAAACCTGTGAAAAAACGCAGGGAGTTTTAAAAATTTATTCATGTGATGTGGGAGTCGCTGGCCAGGCCAGCATTTATTGCCCATTCCTAATTTCCCTTGAAAAGGTGGTGGTGAGCCGCCTTCTTGAACTGCTGCAGTTCATGTGGAGTGTAGGTACACCCACAGTGCTGTTAGAAAGATGATATAGTTCCAAGTCAGGATGGTGTGTGGCTTGAAGGGGAACTTGCAGGTGGTGGTGTTCGCATTCATCTGCTGCCCTTGTCCTTCCAGGTGGTAGAGGTCGTGGGTTTGGAAGGTGCTGTCTAAGCAGCCTTGGTGCGTTGCAGCAGTGCATCTTTTAGATGGTACACACTGCTGCCACTGTGCGTCAGTGGTGGAGGCAGTGAATGTTGAAGGTGGTGGATGGGGTGCCAATCAAGCGGGCTGCTTTGCCCCTGATCGTGTCAAGCTTCTTGAGTGTTGTTGGAGCTGCAGCCATCCAGGCAAGTGGAGAGTATTCCATCACACTCCTGACTTATGCCCTGTAGATGGTGAACAGGCTTTGGGGTGTCGGGAGGTGGGCTACTTTCCACAGAATTCCCAGCCTCTGACCTGCTCTTGTAGCCATAGCATTTATGTGGCTGGTCCAGTTCAGTTTCTGGTCAATGGTAACCCCCAGGATGTTAATAGTGGGGGTTTCAACAATGGTAATGCCAATGAAAATCAAGGGGAGATGATTAGATTCTCTCTTGTTGGAGATGGTCATTGCCTGGCACGTGTGCGGCACGAATGTTATTTGTCACTTATTAGCCCAAGCCTGGATGTTGTCCAGGTTTTGCTGCATCTGGACACGGGCTGCTTCAGTATCTGAGGAGTCGCAAATGGTGCTGAACATTGTGTAATCATTAGCAAACATACCCACTTCTGACCTTATGATGGAGGGAGCAGCTGAAGATGGTTGGGTCCAGGACACTACCCTGAGGAACTCCTGCAGTTATGTCCTGGGACTGAGATAATTGACCTCCAACAACCACAACCATCTTCATTTGTGCTAGGTATGACTCCAACCAGCAAAGAGTTTTCCCCTGATTCACATTGACTTCAGTTTTGCTCGGACTCCTTGATACCATACTCAGTCAAATGCTGCCGTGATGTCAAGTGCAATCACTCTCACCTCGCCTCTGGAGTTCAGCTCTTTTGTCCATGTTTGGACTAAGTTTGTAATGAGGTCAGGAGCAGAGTTGTCCTGGCGGAACCCAATCTGAGTGTCAGTAAGCAGGTTATTGCTGAGCAAGTGCCGCTTGATAGCACTGTCAACGACCCCTTCCATCACATTGCTGATGATTGAGAGTAGACTGATAGGGTAGCAATTGGTCGGGTTGGAATTGTCCTGCTTTTTGTGGACAGGATATACCTGGGAAATTTTCCACATTGCCTGGTAGATGCCAGTGTTGTAGCTGTACTGGAACAGCTTGTCTGGGGGGGTGCGGCTAGTTCTGGAGCACAAGTCTTCAGTACTATTGCCGGAATGTTGTCAGGGTCCAAAGCCTTTCAAGTATCCAGTGCCTTCAGCCGTTTCTTGATATCACGTGGAGAGAATTGGATTGGCTGAAGACTGGCATCTGTGATGATGGGGACCTAAGGAGGAGGCCGAGATGGATCATCAACTTGGCACTTCTGACTGAAGATGGATGCAAATATTTCAGCCTTGTCTTTCGTACTGATGTGTTGGGCTCCCCCATCATTGAGGATGGGGATATTTGTGGAGACTCCCGCTCCTGTTAGTTGTTTAATTGTCCACCACCATTCAGGACTCGATGTGGCATGACTGCAGAGCTTAGATCTGATCTGTTGCTTGTGTGATTGCTTTGCCCTGTCTATCACATGCCGCTTCTGCTGTTTGGCATGCAAGTAGTCCTGTGTTGTAGCTTCACCATGCAAATACCTAATTTTTAGGTATGCCTGGTGCTGCTCCTGGCATGCTCTCCTGCACTCTTCATTGAACCAGAGTCGGTCCCCCAGCTTGAAGGTAATGATACAGTGGAGGATATGCCAGGCCATGAGATTGCAGATTGTGGTTGAATACAATTCTGCAGCTGCTGATGGCCCACAGCGCCTCATGGATGCCCAGTTTTGAGTTGCTAGATCTGTTCGAGATCTATCCCATTTAGCACAGTGATAGTGCCACACAACACGATGCAGGGTATCCTCAATGTGAAGTTGGGACTTCATCTCCACAAGGACTGTGTTGTGGTCACTCCTACCAATACTGTCATTGACAGGTGAGGATGAGGTCAGGTAGGTTTCTCCCTCACCACCTGCTGCAAACCCAGTCTAGCATCTATGTCATTTAGGACTCAGTCAGCATGGTGCTACTGAGCCACTCTTGGTGATGAACATTGAAGTTCCCCACCCAGAGTACATTCTGTGCCCTTGCTACCCTCAGAGCTTCTTTGAATTGGTGTTTAACATGGAGAAGCACTGATTCATCAGCTGAGGATTGTGAGGGGGTGGGGGGTGGATAGTGGTGGTGTTGCAGGAGCGATAGGTGGTAATCAGCAGGAAGTTTCCTTTCCCAGGTTTGACCTGATACCATGAGACTTTATGGGGTCTGGAGTCCATGTTAAGAACACCCAGGGCAGCTCCCTCCTGACTATGTCATTGTGTCGCCAACTCTGGTGCCACCTCAGGGATGGTGATGGTGGTGTCTGGGACATTGTAAGGTATGATTCCGTGAGTATGACTATATCATGCTGTTGCTTGACTAGTCTGTGGGACAGCTCTCCCAATGTTGGCACAAGCCCCAAAATGTTAATAAGGAGGACTTTTCAGGGTCGTCAGGGCTGGGTTTGCTGTTGTCGTTTCTGGTGCCTGGGTCGATGCCAGGTGGTCTGTCTGGTTTCATTCCTTCTCTTAGGCTTCATAGCAGTTAGATACAACTGACTGGCTTGCTAGGTGATTTCGGAGGGTATTTAAGAGTCAACCACATTGCTGTGGGTTTGGAGTTACCTGTAGGCCAGACCAGACCTGGTAAGGATAGCAGATTTTCTTCCCTAAATGACATTAGTGAATCAGATGGGTTTTTACAACAATCAACAATGGCTGCATGGTCCCCATTAGACTAGCTTTTAATTCCAGATTTATTAATTGAATTCAAATTTCACCATCTGCCATGGTGGGATTTGAACCCATATCCCCAGAGCTTTGTTCAGTGGCAATACCACTACGCCACCGCCTCCCCTAAGTTCATGGATTACCAGGCAGACCTCTCTGTGAAGATGTTGCGTAAATATCTCAAACCTGAGGGATTGGCAACAGAGTTTGCAGGAGGTTTAAAGGTCAGGTTTTATTACCAGACATTGGTTATGGCAGAAACAAGACCAAACACATGCTGTCCTCGGGATTCAAGAAACTCTTAATCCCCAATATTAAGGAGCTGGAATGATGAACAAGAATTACTGTGCTGAGATTTCTCACAATATCCCCTCCAGAAAGTGCAGTGTGATTGTGGAGACGGCAGCCCAGTTCGCAATGAAGATCACCAATCCCAAAGACAGGTTACACAGCAGAGGGTATGAATAGCGTCTTGGCAAAGCTATAAAGTTCTTTACTAAAAGTTTATAATACAGAAATAAGGAAAGGCTATAATATCAGGAAAGACTGAACAGGCTGGTGCTCTTCCCTCGAGGAAAGAGAAGGCTGAAGGATGACCTGATAGATATCTTTAAAATTATGAAGTGGTGCAATAGGGTAGACCTACAGAAGATGTGAAGGAACCCAAAATCACAGACCATAAATATAAGATCGTCACCAACAAATGACTAAGGAATTCAGGAGAAGCATTTTACTCAGAGAGTGGTTAGAATGTGGAACTTGGAGTGATTGAGGTGAACAGCATCGAAGTATTTAAGGGGAAGCTAAATAAACACATGAGGGAGGAAGGAATAGAAGGAAATGCTGATAGGGTGAGATGAAGATGGGTGGAATGAGGCTCGTGTGGAGCATAAACCCTGACAAAGACCAGTTGGGCCAAATGGCCTGTTTCTGTGCTGTAAATTCTATGGGCCATAATTTGCTGTAGCAGTGCACCTAACAGTGTCTCCCATTAGTTAGACTTGCCCATGCACGTTTAGGCTTTTACCTTTTTCGTAGAAGGTTGCTGAAAATGTGAGCTGATAACATCGCTGATAATAAGGAAAACCGGACATCTAGAGCCTGAGTGAAGGCAAACAACTGTGTGTCTCCTTAATTAATGATACAAAGTATTGTAAAAATAACAGTGCAAGGACTGAGAAGAAAGTGTGAGTGAATTCAATGCTAAATCAGGTACAAAAAGAGAAATAAAGAGAGGGAAAGAAAGATTGGAATAAGAGAGAGAGAAAGGGACAGAAAGGAAAAGTAACAAAAATATTGACATTGTTTAAATCACCAGAAATTAAAACCTGAAGGAATGAGACTTCACACTTGTAATATTTAGATTTCAGTGCCAGAGTGGTTGACTGACAGTAACTAACTCATCACCTTGATAAAAAGAGTACTTTGACTGAAATGGACAAGACAACTTTATGTGCTGAATTTTTAGTTTGTATCTACCACGTAAGCACATCAACTTCACATCGTTCAATACATCTCTATGGTGAGCCAGACAGCAGGATGCTGTTTTCACGAAGCAGCAACTTTGGATTTCTGCATTTAACTGTGCCTTTCATCTGAAGTTGCTGTACCATTTGTGCATAAATAGCAGTGAGTGCCAATAGCTTCACCATTATTTTGACAGTAAGTTATTGCCCAATGTGCCCTTAACCTGGCAGTGACTGCAGCATTCTGTTGCTCCTCTCACACCCTGAAAGTTCCTATTAGCTTCTCTGTGCTTCTTCCTACTACGAGCTCTGCTTTGGCAGCTGTAGTTAAGCAATCTTATCTTGCTTTGAATTTACTTAACAAGCAAAACATTTTCTCCTGTTAAGAAACAATGGGGAAGGAAGGACAGGGTACAAATTCTGGACAGCACCAGGGTTTGGAAAGTAAATGCAGACAAGCAGATAAGGTAAAGAAAAGGAGGCAATTGGGTGACATAACAATGAATTTGAACAGTTATTATTAGAAAGCACCTACTGGAACCCCACACTGAGACCGACAGCAGAACTGTGGAAAGCCAAACGTAGAGAGAACTCATCGCCAACTCTTCAATGATTTGTCCTTCTCACTTGCTGCTTTCTGTCTCTTAACACTGAAATACAGAAGTTGCTCAAAGTTTCTTCACTTCCTGTGCAACCCCTGAGAAATGTTGATCAATCTCACTTAGTTTAACAGCAGATAGGAAGTCCATGTATGTTGAGCAGGAGCTGAGATATTTATTTAACACTGTAAAATACAGGCACAAACCACAGAACATGTTGAGAATGAGAGATGTGGCATCAGCTTCCAATAGAGTCCTTAGAATGTCCACCAGACTCTATAATTACTGAGGTAGCACTTTCCATTTCCGTATCAGCGGCAAACACTCCCAGGACAGGTACAGCACAGGTTAGACACAGAGTAAAGCTCCCTCTACACAAAAAAAAACGGGGTTAGATACAGAGTAAAGCTCCCTCTACACTGTCCACATCAAACACTCAACACTCCCAGGGCAGGTATAGCACTGGGGTTGGCTGCTTCCTAATTAGGACTCCAAAGTGCATCAACGAGGTGCAGCTGACAGTGCTGCAGTCAGTTGCTGGAGGTGCTGCTGGAGGAGTGCTGAGGAGAAACTGCAAAAACTTTGAACAACATTTGCTGCAGAGGAGGAAAGACTTTTGGAATAAGCCTGTATTTCGAGGTGGGTGTTGAGCACCAGACTTTTATTTCATTTGGACTGTTGTGGGAGGTGGAAGAGGCCAGAAAAACAAGGGGTGGGGGCTATACAATTCTGCAGGGAGCTGTGCAGTTGCACTAAAGTTGCAGGGAAGCTCCCTCCCCACCTCAATTGCCCAGCCCGAGTCAGCTGAAGCTGCCTGGCTAATATACAGAAGGGGATAAGTAGTGCCTGGGCAGTTTCAGCTGACCCAGGTGAAGACGCCTCCCCCAACCAGAAGACCGTAAGACCAAGTGTGCTGGCAGAGACTGTTTCAAGTGTGATGTGTGCACCACCTCCAGAAAGGAAAAGAAAGTCATCCCTTACAGCCTGTCTTTCCCTCTCCTCTATTCGCTCAGCCGCTCCCCTAACCTGTTGTTTGTTTGTTTGTTTTGTGCATCTTAAAGTTTTCAAGCCTACAATTTGGGGTGGGTTAGCTCTTAGACCCATGGCAAGCCCTTCATCACAGGTGGCGGGGCCCTCTAAAACCTATGCAGCTGCAGCCTCTGTGGCTGCCCACGTGACCCCATCACCCTTTAAATTAATAATATCAAGCCATGGGGTGAAGAGCTATCCCTACCCCAACATGTCCACTGAGACCTGCGTGAAGGCAATGGCCGAGGTTGTCGGCCCTTCGGCCATTGTTGCGGCCTCAAAGATGTATGGGAGGCAGTGTTTTTTCTAAAGACCGAGCGGGCAGTGTCCCTGGCCCTGAATAAGGGGCTCACTGTGGGGGGGACCTTCCTGCCGGTGGACCCTCTGGGGGCCACTGCGCAGCGGATAATGTTATCCAACGTCCCACCCTTCATTCTCAGTGAGCTCCTCCTCCCTCACCTGCACCATCTGGGGGAGGTGAGGTCAGGGATCACCCCAGTCCGGCTTGGTCTTCGGGAGCACAGCCTCCAACATGTCTACTCCTTCTGCCGCCAGTTATTTATGCAGCTGGCGCGGGAGGAGGACTCGGAAGGCCAATTTAATGTGCAGTTCCAGGGGATGGCCTACCGCGTCTTTTGGACCTCGGACGGGGCGCGGTGCCATGTCTGCAAGGCGGTGGGGCATGTTCGTAAGAACTGCCCCAACCTCCCGGCCGCCAGCTCCACCTCTGGGGCGAGGCCCCAGAGGGTCGGCCCTCCCAGCCGGAGTCCACCACCAACCAGGAGACACCTGACCCGGTTACAACTGAGAATGCTGCCCCATCTGCTGGGCCTGTGGGTGCTGGCGGAGCGGGAGATGGCTTCCTCCCTCCACCTCCGGTCTCGGTTCCGGCTGTATTTCTGGAGTCAGGAACTTCTGTCTCCCCTGGACCACTCATTGGCCTGGGGACGGAGGTGGAGGGGGGTCCTGGACTGCTGGCACCCACAGGCTCCAGTTTCACAGTAGAACCCAGAGAGGACTCCTCCGCCATCGATCCTGGGGGTGGGATTGTGACGGAGGCAGGACCAGCTAGCGCGGCCGGGATGTCCGCCCCACAGTGTGTGGTGGATGTGTCGGCCACTGGCAGTGACGACCCGGAGGAGGATGGGGATTCGGTGTGGGGCACGGAGGATGAACTTGATTCCATCGCCAGTGAGGTGGTGGAGTCCCTCGTGCCTCCCACCGAATCTCTCATCACCACGGCGGAACTCCGGGATTTCCTCGTGGCTTGCAGGGGTTGCCGCGATAAAGTTCAGCTGGCCCTCGGCCGTTGGTCGAATCTGGCGCTGATCAGACAGTCCGTCCGTGCTGCCCTGAAGAAAGCAGGCAAGCGCGCGGGCGTGAAACTGGTTGAGAGGCGCCGTTTTAATGTGTTCCTCAATGGGTTGCTGGGGGAGTGGAAGGCCAGGTGCACTTCCACTCGCTCCTCACAGTGAGCTGTTGGTGACGGGTTTTAAGTACCTTTGACATGAAGATAACCATAGCCAGCCTCAACATCAACGGCAGCAGGGGGTCTCACCACAGATTTCACAATCTCTCAGTCCTCAGGGAAGGGAGATACGCGGTGAGCTTTCTGCACTTTAACAACCGGCTGCTGGAGGACGAGCGATTTCGGGACTCGTTCTGTCAATTCTGGGCCGACTGGAGAAGGAAGCAGGGGGGCTTCCCCTCCTAGTGGCTATGGTGGGATGTGGGTAAGACTCACATCCGCGTCTTCTGTCAGGAGTACGCGAAGGGGTCGACCAAGAGGCGGGAAGCCGAGATCGGGCGCCTTGAGAGGGAGGTGTTCGACTTGGAGTCCCGCCTCGGTCATGCCGTCGTAGACCCGGCCCTGTGGCAGGCGTACAAAGAGAAGAAGGGCGTGCTGAGGGACCTGCAGCTCATACGGTCCCAAAGCACGTATGTGAGGTCGCGGATCCAGATCCTGGAAGATTTGGACTGCGCCGCACCCTTCTTCTACTCGCTGGAAAAATGGCCGGGGGTCCGTAAGCAGCTCATTGAGCTGCTGGCCGACGACGGATCCTCCATCACGGATCCGGAGGGAATGGGCCTCCTGGTCCGTACTTATTACAGTGCGTTGTTCTCTCCGGATCCGTCCAGCGAAGATGCGCGCAGAGTTTTGTGGGAGGACCTGCAGCAGGTCAGCCCGGAGGGCGCCGACGGACTGGAAGCTCCGCTCACGTTGGCGGAGCTGACTGGCACCCTCCACCAGCTCTCAAGGGGCAAATCCCCAGGGCTGGATGGGTTGACCGTGGAGTTCCTCAGGGCGTTCTGGGACGTCCTGGGGGACGATTACGCGCGGGTCCTGGGAGAAAGCCTGGCGACCGGGGAGATGCCCCTCTCGTGGTGAAGGGCGGTCATCGTCCTGCTGCCGAAGAGGGGCTATCTCCGCCTGCTTAAAAACTGGCGTCCGGTCTCCCTCCTCAGCACGGATTATAAGATCTTTGCCCGGGCTATGTCTACCCGCCTGGGCTCCGTGTTGGCCCACATGATCCACCCCGACCAGTCCTACACAGTCCCGGGCCGGTCCATCCAGGACAACATCCACCTGGTCCGGGACCTGGTCCATCTTTCCCAGAGGTCTGGTCAGTCAGTCGCCTTTCTCGTCCTCGATCAGGAGAAGGCGTTCGACAGGGTGGATCACGAATACCTTTTCGGGACTCTGCGCGCTTTCAGACTTGGGCCGCATTTCGTGGCCCGGGTCCGACTCTTATACGCCGCCGCAGTGTCTAGTCAAAGTTAACGGGTCCTTGACAGCGCCCCTTCGCTTTGGGAGAGGAGTGCATCAGGGATGCCCCATGTCCGGCCAATTGTATACCATCTGCGTGGAGCCCTTGCTGTGCCTGTTTCGCAGGAGGTTGACGGGATTGGCTCTGCGCGAGCCGGCCATGTGAGTTGTCCTCTCGGCTTATGCCGACGACGTGCTCCTCGCAGTCACAGATCCCGTTGACTTGCGGAGGATGCGCGACTGCCAGCAGACCTTTTCTGCCGCGTCCTCCGCGAGCATCAACTGGGAGAAATGTTCCGGACTCCTGGTGGGTCAGTGGCGGGTGGACTCCCTGCCGGAGGAGATGCCACCTTTTGCATGGAGCACCACGCACCTCCTCTATCTGGGAGTCCACCTTAGCCCCGCTGAGGAAGCCTGGCCGGCAAACTGGCAGGAGTTGGAGGCGAAAGTCACCGCTCGGCTGGGGCGCTGGACAGGACTGCTCCGAGTGCTTTCCTAGAGGGGCCGAGCGCTGGTCATAAACCAACTGGTGACCTCCATGCTGTGGTACCGGTTGGTCACTTTGGCCCCGCCCTCTGTAATTGCCACCAAGATCCAGAAGAAACTCGTCGATTTCTTCTGGGGCAAGAGGAAACACTGGATCTCTGCCGCGGTCCTGAGTCTCCCGATTGAGGAGGGCGGCCAGTTGCTGGTGTGCGTCCGCACCCAGGCTGCGACTCTCCGCCTTTGGACCCTGCAGAGATACCTGTACGTCGAGCGTCCTCCCAGATGGTGTGCACTGGCGACGTATTTTTTCCGCCAGTGTCACTGCCTTCAAGACGACACGCAGCTCCCGGTGGAGTCCGTTAGCCGCGCCTCTCTGAGGGAGTTGCCTGTCTTTTACTGGGATCTATTCCGAGTCTGGAACATGGGCGCCTCCAGTCAGGGCGCTCCCCCGCCGGCGGAGGAGAGCGCCTCGGCTGTCCGGGCGGCCGACTCCGGGGACGGTCCGGCAGGCGGAGGAGTAGTCGAAACCCCCTGGACGCCCCTCACTGCAGGTGGGGAGGGGGCTCGTGAGTGCGGAACTCTCCCGGCCGAGCTGACCTCCGCTCGGCCGGAACTGCTCATCGGACCCAGGCCCCGAAACCCTCCTCGGGAGCTGGTCCCACACAACCCGAGCCGCCTCTCGGAAATGCCCTCCGTGCCATTCCAATCGGTGCGGGGGAGTTTCCTGTACGGGCTGCTCCTGTACACTCTCCACTTCCTCGCCCTCGTCAGCTGGCCGGACACGCCCTGGCGGTCCGCGTTGCTATCTGGCGGCGAGGGAAACCCCGATGGAGGCCTCTCTACGTGGGAGTCTTCCCCCTTTATTTTGGGGACCTGGGGTGGAGGGCAGTCCCGTGCAATCGACTTTTAAGTAGGTTCACGGACTCCCAGGCCGCCTGTACTTTCTGCAGCCTGGACATGTCCGTGTTTCACATATATACCGAGTGTGCGAGGTTGCAGCCCCTCTTTGAGTATTTGAAGGGGCTGCTCCTCAAGTTCTGGCTGCACTTCAGTCCCATGCTCCTGATCTTTGGGCACCCGGTGCGGAGGGGCGTGGGCCGGGAGGAGGATCTCCTCGTCGGTCTGCTCCTGGCCTGGCCAAGGTGGCAATTCACAGGTCCAGGCTGCGGGCCGTCGGGGGGGTCTGTCCTTCCCGATTGCCTGCCCCTCTTCCGCGGTTATGTTTGCGCCCGGGTGTCCCTGGAGAGGGAGCATGCGGTGTCTGCCAGTACGCTTGAGGCCTTCCGTGAGCGGTGGGCACCGCAGGGACTGGAGTGCATCATCGATGCTGAGAATGGCATTTTAATTTGAGTTTTTTGTTTATTTATCTGTTTTTAATAGTTATTTTAAAAATATGTATATAAAGGGGGCCTGAGGAATAAAGGCCCCCTCGACATGAAATATATAAAAGGGGCCTGGGGTATAAAGGTCACCTTCAAGGAAAAAAAAAAAATGGAGTTAAATACAGAGTAAACCTCCCTCTCCGCTGTCCCAGCAAACACTTGCATGTCAGCTGTTTGGTCTATGTACACTCTTTAGAACATCTATACTTACTCTCCTGATCCCTTCTGCCAGAATGTATCACTTCACACTTGTCTGTATTAAAGTCCATCTGCCACTTGTCTGCGCATTCTGCAAGTCCAGTCCTGTTGCAGTCAATTGGTATCATACTGTTTGCCCACCTCCAAGTTTGATATCATGGACAAAGTTTGAAATTTTGCTCTATATTCCAATATCCAATATCCAAGCCATTATATATATGTATTTTTAAAAAAGCAATGGTCCTCGCATTGAATCTTAGGGAACACCAATGTATATTATCTTTCAGTCTGAAAAACAACAATTTACCAGTTTTCTCTCTTTAAGCCAATTTTTTTTTTCATTCAAGTTGACACTCCCTCCTAGTCCATGAGCCTTTTAACCAGCCTTTTCTGTGGTACTTTCTCAAATGCTTTCTTAAAGTTCATAGACAACATCCATTATTTTCCCTTCATCAACCTTCTCTTGTTACTTCATCAGAAAATTTAATTAGAATTTCAATTATCAGCAAAGTGATGGAAGGCATAATCAACAATGCTGTCAAGCATCACTTCCTCACTAATAACCTGCTCACCATGCTTAGTTTGGGTTCCGCCAGGACCACTAGGTTCCAGACCTCATTACAGCCTTGGTCCAAACATGGACAAAAGAGCTGAAATCCACAGGTCAGGTTGAGAGTAACTGCCCTTGATCTGATGTAAGCATTTGATCTGTCAAAACTCTTTATAATTTTGAACTCAGTTTCATCTCCCATTAAACTTCTCTGCTCTAAGAAGAAAAATCCTAATTTCTCTAATCTCTCCACATGAAGCAAGTTCTTCATCCCTCCTATCATTCTCATTCAATCGTCTCAGCCCCAGGATATCACTGTAGAAGTACCTCCGGGCAGTGTCCTAGGCCCAACTATCTTCAGCTGCTTCATTAATACCTTGCCCTCCCTCAAAAGGTTCACTGATAGCACAATGTTCAGTTCCATTTGCAACTCCTCGGATAATGAAGCAGTGTGTGGCTGCATGCAGGAAGACCTAGACAACATTCTGATGAAAGGTCACTGACCTGAAACGTTAACTCTGCTTCTCTCGCACAGATGCTGCCAGACCTGCTGAGTATTTCCAACATTTTTTTTTGTATTCATTTCAGATTTCCGGCATCTGCAGTATTTTGCTTTTATTTTAGACAACATTCAGGCTTGGGCTGATATGTGGCAAATAATATTTATGCTGCACGAGTACCAGGCACTGACTATCTGCAATGAAAGAGTCTAACCTCTTCCCCTTGACATTCAACTGCATTACCTTCACCGAATACCCCACCATCAACATTTTGGGAATCACCATTGACCAGAAACTTAACTGGACAAACCATACAAACCATACTGTGGCTACAAGAGCAGGTCACAGGCTGGGAATTCTGCAGAGAGTGACTCACCTCTTAACTCCCCAAAGCCTTTCCAACATCTACGAACATACGAATTAGGTGCAATAGTAGGCCACTTGGCCGCTCGAGCCTGCTCTGCCATTCAACATCATGGCTGATCTGAATGTAACCTCAATTCAACATTCCCACCTACCCCCAATAACCTTTCAGCCCCTTGCTTATCAAGAATCTATCTACCTCTGGCTTAAAAATATTCAAAGACTACTTCCACCACCTTTTGAGGAAGAGTGTTTAAAAGACTCTCAACCCTCTGAGAGAAAATAATTCTCCTCATCTCTGTCTTAAATGTGGGACCCCCTAATTCTAGATTCTCCCACAAGTGGAAACACCATTTTTTGACAGGGAATCCACCCTGTCAAGACCTCTCAAGATCTTATATGTTTCAACCAAGTCTCTTACTCTTCTAAACTCCAGTGGATACAAGCCTAGCCTGTCCAACCTTTCGTCATAAGACAACCCACCCATTCCAGGTATTAGTATATTAAACGTCTATGAACTGCTTTCAACGCATTTACATCCTTCCTTAAATAAGGAGACGAATACCATGCACAGTACTCCAGATGTAGTCTCACCAATGCCCTGTATAGCTGAAGCATAACCTCCTTACTTTTGTATACAATTTCCCTCATAATAAACGATAACATTCTATTAGCTTTCCCAATTACTTGCTGTACATGTATACTAACCTTTTGTGATTCATGCATGATGACACCCAGATCCCTCTGCATCTGAGCTCTGCAAGCTCTCACCATTTAGATAATGTGCTCCTTTTTTATTCTTCCTTCCAAAATGGACAATTCACATTTTCCTACATTATATTCTATTTGCCAGATCTTTGCCCACTCATTTAACCTACCTACATTCCTTTGTAGCCCCCTTATGTCCTCTTCGCAACTTATTTTCCTACCCATCTTTGTGTCATGAGCAAATTTAGCATCCATACATCATCTCTTCTTCTAAGTCATTTATAGAAATTGTAAAAAGTTGAGGCCGCAGCACTGATCCCTGCAGCACACCACTCGTTACATCTTGTCAACCAGAAAATGACCCATTTATGCCTACTCTCTGTTTCCAGTTAGCTAGCCAATCTTCTATCTGTGCCACTATGTTACCCACTACATCATGAGCTTTAATTTTCCACAATAACCTTTGATGTGGTACTTTATCAAATGTCTTTTAGAAATCTAAATACAGTACATCCACCGGTTCCCCTTTATCCACAGCACATGTTACTTCAAAGTCCAATAAATTGGTTAAACATGATTTCCCTTTCATAAAGCCATTTTTCTAAGTGCCCTGCTATAACGTCGTTAATAAGCTTCCAACATTTTCCCTATGACAGATGTTAAGCTAACTGGCCTGGTAGTTTCCTGCTTTCTGTCGCCCTCCCTTTTTGGAATAAAGGAGTTACATTCCAACCTAATGGAACCTTCGCTGAATCTAGGAAATTTTGGAAAATTAAAACCAATGCATCAACTACCTCACTAGCGACTTCTTTTAAGATCCTAGGATGAAGTCCATCAGGACCCGGGGACTTGTCAGCCAGCAGCTCCAACAATTTGCTCAGCACCACTTCCCTGGTGATTGTAATTTTCTTGAGTTCCTTTCTCTCTTTCATTTCCTAATTTACATCTATTTCTGGTGTCAGGCAAGTCCCCCACCTGCCAAGAAGGAGGAAAATTAATTTCGCCACATGAACATTGATTTTAAACAGTTGTTGGTGAAGAAAGAACTCTCTTTAAAATAACAATTGGAGACTTTGGCTGGACAGAGACATTAGCATATTCACAGACAGTACTTCAAGGAACAAAGGGGCTATTCCCTGCTCCAATTTAATTTTTTTTTATTTTTTTATTTATTTAGAGATACAGCACTGAAACAGGCCCTTCGGCCCACCGAGTCTGTGCCGACCATCAACCACCCATTTATACTAATCCTACACTAATCCCATATTCCTACAACATCCCCACCTGTCCCTATATTTCCCTACCACCTACCTCAACTAGGGGCAATTTATAATGGCCAATTTACCTATCAACTGCAAGTCTTTTGGTGGTGGGAGGAAACGGGAGAACCCGGCGCAAACCCACGCAGACACGGAGAAATTGCAAACTCCACACAGGCAGTACCCAGAATTGAACCCGGGTCGCTGGAGCTGTGAGGCTGTGGTGCTAACCACTGCGCCACTGTGCTGCCCATAATCCACAATGGACTTTTGATTACCAGACGTTGAAGGTGGAAAGGCTAGCATTCCAGGTTAACTACTAAGATGGCCGAATACACAGAAGAAGTGGTCAAACCAGTTTAATTACATGACTGACTGGCTGTTGGTTTTTTGAATTTTGAACTTGCCACAGAGTGTTTGAAACTCAGACGGTTGTTAGCTCCTGGACTGAGAACACCTCTCTTCACCTACTCCTATCTCTTTCACACGGAACTGAAGAACCATTGAAGACACGGAAACTCAAAGAGAGGAAAGTCTCCTACGTGAACAAGGTTTAAGAAGAATACTGGGCCTCAATGGAAAATAAGAGCTGTCTACAATCAAAGACTCGATAGCAAGCTGTAAACACAGAAATAGTAATGTCAGGCAAACACCCACCTGCCAAGAATGAGGAAAATTAATTTTGCCACATGAACATTGATTTTTAACTGCTGATGGTGAAGAAAGAACTTGCTTTAAAAAACAGTTTGAAACTTTGGCTGGAGAGAGACATTAGCATATCCACAGACAGTACTTCAAAGAACAAAGGGGCTATTCCCTGCTCCAATTTAATCTACAATGGACTTTAGACTACCAGATGTTGAAGGTGGATAGGATAGTACTCCAGGTTAATGGCTAAAATGGCCGAATACACAAACAGATGTGTTCGGACCGGTTTGATCGCATGGCTGGCTGACTGTTGGAGTTGTTTGAATTTTAAACTGAGTTTGAAATTCAGAAGGCTGTTTTCTCCTGGACTGAGAACACCTCTCTCCTGTCTGCTCTTATCTCGCTCTCACCAGCTTCGGAAACCTTGAAGACATGAGCACCAAGAGAGAAAAGTCTCCTACAGTGAACAAAGTTTAAGAAGAATACTGGGTCCCAACGAAAAGTAAGAGCTGTCTACAATCAAGGAGCTGGAACCACAGAAACAGTAACAAGAAACCCCCTTTGGAGACTGCCTCAAACCTCTCCATTTTATTTTTCTTCTGCTCTTTTCTGTCCCTATTTGCATGTGTGTATCGCGTGTGCATGCCAGCATGGGCGTGTCGTATATCCGTAGGCGTTGCCGTATTAGAGTTTAAGATTAAGTTTAAGGTTTAATAAATTTCACTTTTCTTCTTTAAACCTAATGAAAACCTGGTGCGCTCATTTCTTTGCTTTATAGTTGGAAAGCTATGAACAAGGATTCACAAAGGGGGAGCTCAAAACAGTGTGTTAAAATCAAACTCTATTACAATAAGACCAGGTGAAGACAGTAAAAGATCCCCTAGACACCTTTCTCACCTGGCCATAACAGTAACAAGAAACCCTCTTCTGATATTGCCTCAAACTGCTCTTCTCTGTCTCTATTTGCATGTGCATATCGCGTACGCATGCTAGCGTGGGACATGGCATGTAATCCGTAGGTGTTAACTGAATTAGAGTTTAAGTTTAAGGTTTAATAAAATTTCACTTTTCTTCTTTAAACCAAAGAAAACTTGTTTATACTCATTTCTTTGCTTTATAATTGGAAAGTGGTGAACAAGGATTCACCAAAGGGGAAGCTCAAAACACAGTGTGTTTAAAAACTAAACCCTGCTACAATAAGACCAGGTGAAGACAGTAACAGACCCTAGACACCTTACTCACCTGGTTGTAACACTGGGATATTACTTGTACACTCTATAATGAAGATCGATGCAAAATACCTGTTCAATTTGTTATGATCTTGTAGTTTTTTGGGGGGAAGAATGTGGTGTGCCTTTAAGGCTGGGAAAAGGAGCCATCCTGCTTTAAGGCAGCAAGTTCCAGAAGCTGAGTCAAAGAATGCATTTTCGTTTCCCGGGGATACAGCCATTCAGAAACTGCGATTCAAAGGGTGCATTCTCGTTGCCTTGGGTACAGCCACTTGGACTGAGCATCGAGAAATACATTTGTTACAATTTAATTTTGAACTGGCTTATAGTGACAACAGCCTGTACTAACAGAGAAACAGACAGACAGCTATGTGTTATCACCTGAATGAATGCTGTCAGACCATTTAAACTGAAGCAAGAGAATTTAGTCTGTTTATTTATTATTGTCTCAAAATTCTGAAATGTCAAGCCAAAACAGAGATCTCTGAGAATTTAAACTGAAGGAAGGGAAATTAGACTGTGGCAATCTTTTATCCCTCAAAAATTCTAAAGCCAAATTGATTCATTAAAAAGTGTTTGCAAGTTGTTAATTGTAGAAATTCATCACTGGAGAAGGAAAGCAACAATTTCGATTTCTGGATTAGACTACGGACTGTTCTACTGCTGAAGAACCTTTTCTCCCCCATCGGACGGCTGTGAGGACTTCAAGCAACCTTGGACTGTTTAACATCCAGCAGGAGCGTAAATTTGCAAAGACTCTAATTTTTTCTATTTTAAATGTTGTTTATATCTTCGTGGCGTTTAAGAATATAGCTTTTCTAATTAAGCGGTTAATTTGTTGATTTAAAGACACCTGGTTTGTTTAGCCTCATTCGGGGGTGAATGGATGGTACAATTTGGCTGGGTCTTTCTTTAATTTGGAAAGTTTAAAATGATATGTTAGGTGATCTGTGGAGAGACGGGATTGAATTAACAGTGTGTTTCTCCCACCACCATCAGAATCGTATATTTTGATTGGGGGCTTGGCTGAGTGGTTGGTCGTAACACATCTGCCATCTCCTTATTTTCCATTATTAATTGCCCAGATTCACTTTCTATAGGACCAACACTCACTTTGTTTACTCATTTCTTTTTGAAATATCTATAGAAACTCTTACTATCTGTTTTTATTTTTCTAGCTAGCTTTCTCACGTACTCTAATTTTTCCCTCCTTATTAATCTTTTAGTCATTCTTTGCTGTTTTTGATATTCTATCCAATCTTCTGATCTTAGCATGAATTGATAATTGGTTAATGGACAGCAAATAGAAAGTAGGAATAAACAGGACTTTTTCAGGTTGGCAGGCTGTAACTAGCGGGGTACCGGAGGGATCAGTGCTGGGTCTCAGCTATTTACAAACTACATTAATGGCTTAGATGAAAGGACTGTGTAGAATATATCCAAGCTTGATGATGATACAAAGCTAAGTGGAAAAGTAAGCTGTGAGGAGAACAGAAAGAGGCAACAAAGGGATACAGACCGTTTTAAGTGAGTGGTTGAGAAGTTGGCAGATGGAGTATAATGTGGGGAACTGTAAAATTATCCACTTTGGTAAAAAGAATGAAAAATTAGAATTTTTTTTGAAAAGGTGACAGACTAGTTCAAGCCTAAGCAAAAGCAAAATACTGCAGATGTTGGAAATCTGAAATGAAAACAGAAAATGCAAGAAATTCTAAACTGGTCTGGCAGTATCTGTAGAGAGAGAAACAGAGTTAAATTTTCAGGTCGATACCTTTCATCATAACAGACTAGCAAATGTTGGTATTCATTTGGGTATCCTTGGACATGAGTCACAGAGAGTTAACATGTAGGTCAGACAGCAATTAGGAAAGTAAATGGTATGTTACCCTTTACTGCCAGGGGATTGGGGTTTTAGAATAAGGATGTCTTGCTGCAATTATACAAGGATTTGGTGAGACCACTCCTAGAGTACTGTATATAGTTCTGGTCTCTGTACCTAAGAAAGAATATAGTTGACTAGAGGGAATGTGTAATGAAGGTTCACTCGAATGATTCCTGGGAGCAGAAGCTTGTCCTACGAGGAGAGATTGAGTAGAATAGACCTATAGAGTTTAGAATCATGAGAGGTGTTGTCATTGAAAAGTAGAAAATTCTTTGAGGGCTTGACACAGTAGATACCGAGAGGCCTGATTAGAGATTCTAGCACAAACGGTCATAATCGCAGGATAAGGGGTTGGCCACTTAGAACTAAGAGCAGAACAAATTCTTCAGTCACAGAGTTGTGATTCTTTGGAATTCTCTACTCCAGAGAGCTGTGGATGCTCAGTCGTTGAATATATTCAAGACTGAGATTGATAGATTTTTGGGCACTAAGGAATAGAGGGATGGGCTGGGTAAGAGAAGTTGATGTGGAAGCTCAGTCATGATCTTGATGAATGGCAGAGCAGGCTCAAGGGGCTGCACAACCTACGCCTGTTCCTATTTCTTATGTTCTTGAGATGGTGTAGAGGGATGGGCAGCAAATGCTGGCCTAGCCAGCGATGCCCACATCCTGCGAACGAATAAAAAAATCCCCGTGCTTTACCTGCCCTGGGAGTATTTGTTGGGACCCTGCAGAGGGAGCCTTACTCTGTATCTAACCCCTGCTGTAGCTGCACTGGGAGCGTTTGATGGGACAGTGTAGAGGGAGCTTTACTCTGTATCTAACCCCGTGCTGTAGCTGCACTGGGAGTGTTTGATGGGACAGTGTAGAGGGAGTTTTACTCTGTATCTAACCTGTGCTGTACCTGCCCTGGGAGTGTTTGATGGGACAGTGTAGAGGGAGCTTTACTCTGTATCTAACCCCGTGCTGTAGCTGCACTGGGAGTGTTTGATGGGACAGTGTAGAGGGAGTTTTACTCTGTATCTAACCTGTGCTGTACCTGCCCTGGGAGTGTTTGATGGGATAGTGTAGAGGGAGCTTTACTCTGTATCTAACCCCTGCAGTAGCTGCACTGGGAGTGTTTGATGGGACAGTGTCGAGGGAGCTTTACTCTGTATCTAACCCCTGCTGTAGCTGCACTGGGAGTGTTTGATGGGATAGTGTAGAGGGAGCTTTACTCTGTATCTAACCCCTGCAGTAGCTGCACTGGGAGTGTTTGATGGGATAGTGTCGAGAGAGCTTTACTCTGTATCTAAACCATTTTTTTTCTTTTATTGGGGGGGGACTGTGTACAGGGGGCTTTATACTCGATCTAACTTGTGCTATTCAGAGGGTTGCCAACCCTCCCTGATTGCCTTGGGAATTGACGAGGGATCTCCCAGGCACTCCATTTAGTGACACAGAACAAAAGTACTTTCCATGTGTGATTCATGCCCGTGTGGCTCAATTCCCACTGCAACAAAAATGTTGAACTGTCTATTTAAAAAAATAATGTTCATTGTATCTTCTGTTTTTTTTCCAAAAATAGAAAGTAAACTCAAATGACAAATAGCCAGTTGGACATTACACAATCCAAAGTCATGATTAATAACCAATCTGCACTGGAAAGCTGTCGGAGGTGAGGGGGCTAACAATTTGTGAATTAACCACTCGCATCACCACTCAACAGAAATCCAGAAGCTAGCAGCTGCAGTGACTTAAAATGTACTGGTTTTAAATCCAGATGAAGAATATTCGAAGTTCATGTGGCAACATAGGGCTGAATTTATTCAGCCAGTAGAAGTGGGCTCAGAGGCATGGAGGGCAGAAAAATCGGGAGAGGATGTGCTCGCCTGGAACTCCAATGCCGTGACTTTGGTTCCAGATTTTGTCAGCGGCAGAAAAGGTCCAAGACAGGTTTGTTGCAATGATGCAGCAGGACTGAAACCGACCTTGGTGATAAGAACAAAGAACAGTACAGCACTGGAACAGGCCATTCAGCCCTCCAAGCCTGCACCGATCTTGATGCCTGTCTAAACTAAAATCTTCTGCACTTCTGTGGTCCGTATCCCTCTATTCCCATCCTATTCATGTATTTGTTCAAGATGTCTCTTAAACGTCGCTATCGTATCTGCTTCCACCACCTCCCCCGGCAGCAAGTTCCAGGCACTCGCCACCCTCTGTGTAAAAAAAACTTGCCTCGCACATCCCTCTAAACTTTGCCCCTCGCACCTTAAATCTATGTCCCCTAGTAACTGACTCTTCCACCCTGGGAAAAAGCTTCTGACTATCCACTCTGACCATGCCACTTATAACTTTGTAAACCTCTATCATGTCGCCCCTCCACCTCCGTCGTTCCAGTGAAAACAATCCGAGTTTATCCAACCTCTCCTCATAGCTAATGCCCTCCAGACCAGGCAACATCCTGGTAAACCTCTTCTGTACCCTCTCCAAAGCCTCCACATCCTTCTGGTAGTGTGGCGACCAGAATTGCACGCAATATTCTAAGTGCGGCCTAACTAAGGTTCTGTACAGCTGCAGCATAACTTGCCAATTTTTATACTCTATGCCCCGACCGATGAAGGCAAGCATGTCGTATGCCTTCTTGACTACCTTATCCACCTGCTTTGCCACTTTCAGTGATCTGTGGACCTGTACGCCCAGATCTCTCTGTCTGCCAATACTCCTAAGGGTTCTGCCATTTACTGTATACCTCCCACCTGCATTAGACCTTCCAAAATGCATTACCTCACATTTGTCCGGATTAAACTCCATCTGCCATTTCTCCGCCCAAGTCTTCAACTGATCTATATCCTGCTGTATCCTCTGACAATCCTCATCACTATCCGCAACTCCACCAACCTTTGTGTCGTCCGCAAACTTACTAATCAGACCAGCTACATTTTCCTCCAAATCATTAATATATACTACAAACAGCAAAGGTCCCAGCACTGATCCCTGCAGAACACCAGTCACATCCCTCAATTCAGAAAACACTGTAACTAAAATAAAAACTAACCTTGTAACTAAAATCCTCCATCCCTGCAACCATTCAGGTAAATCTCCTCTGCATCCCCTCAAGGACCCTGACATCCTTCCTGAAGTGTGGTGACCAGAACTGGATGCAATACTCCAGTTGGAGCCTAACCAGAGCTTTATGACGGTTCAGCATAACTTCCCTGCTTTTGTACTCAATGCCTCTATTTATAAAGGCCAATATCTCCCCCTCTCAATACGTCCTGTCACCTTCAAAGATCAATGCACATGCACCCCCAAATCCCTCAGTTCCTGCACACTCTTCAGAACTGTGCCATTAAGTCTATATTGCCTCACCCTATCCCTTCTGCCAAATGCATCCACCTCAAAATTTTCTGCATTAAATTCCATCTGCCACTTGTCTGCCCATTCTGCTAGCCTATCTATGTCCTGTTTCAGACGGTTCATATTATCCTCACTGTTTGCCACGTCTCCAAGTTTGGTGTCATCGGCAAATTTTGAGATTTGATTCTGTATTCTAATATCCAAGTCATTTAGAAATAGCAAAAAAAGCAGTCGTCCCAGCACTGACCCTTGGGGAACACCACTGTCTACCATCCTCCAGTCTGAAAAGCAACTGTTCACTATGACTCGCTGTTTTCTGTCATTAAGCCAACTTTTTATCCAGTTGGACACTGACCATTCTATTCCATGAGGTAAGGTACTGACATGGATAGAGAACTGTTTGGCATTTAGGAAACAAAGAGTCGGAATAAACGGGTTCTCTTCCGAGTGGCAGGCAGTGACCAGTGGGGCACCGCAGGGACCAGCGCTAGGACCCCAGCCATTCACAAAATACATCAATGATATAGATGAGAGAATTAAATGTAATATATCCAAGTTTGCAGACGATACAAAGCTGGGTGGGAGTGTGAGCTGTGAGGAGGATGCAGAGAGGCTCCAGTGTGATTTGGACAGGTTGAGTGAGTGAGCAAATACATGGCAGATGCAGTGTGATATGGACAAATGCGAGGTTATCCACTTTGGTGGCAAAAACAGAAAGGCAGATTATCTGAACGGCGATAGATTGGGAAAGGTACTTGGTATTTGCACAGATCTGACTGATTTTATGGTCAGTTTGGAGTTTAGAAATCGGCGCATGGGGATCATGGGCCTACAGATCCTGAACATTTAAAGTTGGTAGTGCCAAGGCAAAGCCTCAGTGTCACCTCAGGAAGGCAGCCATGGTTAATACTAGATCAATCTTACGAAGAGAAGAGGCGGGAGCTCTGCTTTGGGCGCTGTCTCAGGTGAAAGGTTCTCGGAATGTGGGCTCTATCTCAGGTGAAAGCTCTCTGAATGTGGGCGCTCTCTCGGGTGGTGGGCACTTTGAAAGGGTGGGCAATGAGGGACTTTAGTGTGTGGTCAGAGAGGAATATCAAGGGGAAGGTCCCGAGGGTGGGTTGTGTCTCCCAGGGAAGTTCCTGATACGGGCATGGGTCTCATACACCCAGTCTTTGTCGACCCCTGTGTGGTGGAGCAGCAGCTTAGAGAGAGGGAGGTCCAGGCACTGGCTGGGCATGACAGTGAAGTGGAAATATGGGAGTGGCAGCAGCCAGCCACACCAATAAGAGCTTATCCAGGGCAGTGAGTGAACCTCAGCCACCTGCAAACGTCCAAGTGGCAGTGTCAGCATAGACTACAGGGAGACCGTCACCAACTTTTTTTTTATTCTTTCGTGGGATTTGGACTTTGCTGGTAGGCCAGCATTTGTTGCCCATCCCTAACTTCCCTTGAAGTAAGTGGCCATTTCAGACAGCAGTTAAGAGTCAACCACATTGCTGTGGGTCTGGAGTCACATGTAGGCCAGACCAGGTAAGGACATCAGATTTCCTTCCCTAAAGGACATTAGGAAACCAGATGGGCTTTTAACGACAATTGATGATAGTAATGGTGATAGTAATGAAACTGAGACTAGCTTTCAATTCCAGATTTTTATTAATTTATGAATTTATTAATTAATTGAATTTAAATTCTACCAGCTGCATGGTGGGAGTTGAATCTGTGTCCCCAGGGCATTAGCCTGGGCCTCTTGATTACTAGCTGAGTGACATTATCACTACATCACCATCTCCCTTATGCACCATGCAGCAGGAAAAGCTGTGACCCATGGGCCTCAGTGGACACCCAATGAACGTGGCCCTGAAGATCACCATTGCACTCAACTTTTACGCGACCGGCTCCTTGCAGAGATCCACTGATGAAATGTGTGGGGTCTCCCAGGCAGCAGCCCACCGCTGCATCAAGGAGGTGACCAATGCCTTATTAAATAGGGCAGGTGACTTTGTGCACTACCGAACCAACCCAGACGGTCAGGAGAAGAGCGCCATCAGCTTCGGAGCCATCGCTGGATTCCCCCAGATGCAAGATGTCATCGAATACACGCAGGGACAGGTGACCATCAAGGCTCCCATGGACCACCTGCAGCCTTGATCAACAGGAAAGGTTTTCATTCCAACAATGCCCAGCTGGTCTGAACCACCAAAAGTGCATCCTGCAGATATATGCCCACTTCCCAGGAAGCAGCCGTGGCACCGACATATTTCAATAATCCCAGGTGCCACAGCTTTGCTGGCCCCCGCCCCCATCCCCCACCTTCAGGGATGCATTCTCGAGGACAAGGGCTACCCACTGAAGACATGGCTACTTATACCTTTGAGGAACCCTTGCACTGCAGTAGAGGTGAGGTACAACATCTGTCACATGTCCATCCGAGCAACCACTGAGCAGGCCATCAGACTGCTGAAAATGAGATTCCAGTGCCTGGATCGATCCGGTGGAGCCCTGCAGTATGCCCCAGAAAGGGTCTCACTTATTGTGGTAGTCTGGTATGCTCTGCACAATCTAGCACTGCAGAGGTGGGAGGCCTTGCATTAAGATTGACCACCAATCCTCATCCAATGAGGAGGATGTGGAGGAGGCTGCTGAGCAGGCATCACAGGATGAAAAGCCCCTTGCACCAGAGACGAGAGGCATGGAGAGATGCGCAAGGGAGGCTCATGACAATTTCATATTATACCCACTTCCTACCCTGATGCCCTCTTAGTGTCAATACAATAAAACTCACCTCAATGTAGTCCACCTGTCGCCTCTTTCCCATCACACTCCAGTGCCTAGCGCCCAACCTCACCGCACAGATTCACAAAGTTGAGAGGGTGACCAAAAACAGCCTGGCAGACCATTGATGAAGCAAGGGTGAAAGTGACATCTGACAAGGCAACAATCAATGCATGAATGATTTACAACAGTGACTTCCACAGCTATTTATTTGCACTATTCTAACACACAAACTTCCCCAAAACCCCAAGTTTACCTAGGTGTTCTTAACGGGTTTTTGGGCATTTCTATGAGGTGCAACCCCCGTGCAGGCAGCTGAGGTGGAGGCAGGCTGTTGATTGCCTTGCCCTATGGCTTGGAATGGCTTTGGTGGACAACCTCTAGCCACCTGAGGCCTGGAGGACCCCGGCATGCTGAGGGGTTTCTGCACAGGTGCAGGACTGGGGTGACTGGCAGAGGGGCTTAGGAGCTGCTGTCTACACTCGGAGCCCCCAGATTTGAAGCCAGCCTCTCTTCCTTCTTTTCAAGACTCACTTGAACTTCACAGCTAACCAGAGCAAGATGAAAACCTGGTGGAGATTCCTTCTCTCACCTTGCCATTGCTGTGTTGAGCTCATGGACAAGGTATGCAGGTCTGTGCGCATTCCCAGGATATGGCTCTCCATGAGGGTTGCCAATTTCTTGGTGGAGGAAGCCATGCGCTCACGTGCCTGAGACATGGTGATAGTCATGGCATGGATGGACTCCTTCATTGTCTGCTCATGACTGCGCATTGCTTCTGGCAGTTCTGCCAGATGTTCCCTTACCTCTCACAGCTACTCCAGCATGCTCTGTGCTGCTGACACCAAAGGCTTGTCATCAATCTGAGACAGCGTGGGCCAGGCCTCCCACAGTCTTCTGACTGTCGGTCTTGCCAGTCACAGCCTCTGTCAGCTGCTTGGGTGCATGCGTTGTGCTCTCACCAGCTTGTGGCCCTGCATCAAAGCCCAAGTGCATACCCACTGATGTGAGTTTCTTTCCTGGCGGAGGGTGCAGGGGAAAGATGTGATGGTGGCCCCTCTGTATATGCCTCTTCCTCAGAGATCAACAGCACACCCCCCAGTCCCAGTGCTTCGCACTGCTATAACTACATGCGAGAACACAAGCATTTAGGGGTTAGAGTGTTCAGATCTCTTCATATCAACCCTGCTTGATGTGGATCCCTAGAAGTGCGTTGATGGACACATGAGCACAATAGCTCCTCAATCTCTTGGGTTGCAACTCCAGTCTCCCCATCAATAATTGATCGGCCACTCTGGATGTCATCAGTTCCAAGGCCTCCTTCTCTGCCAGCGTCAGAGTTCTGAGGTCAGGGATCCCAGCTCCAGTCCTTGCCATCTCCTTGCTGTTGTGGGCCTTTTCTCCTGAAAGCTGAAAGAGGGACACTGCTATTCTTCCCACAATGACAAATCGGACACTTCTGCTGGTGGCAGCACACAGGCTCCTGATGGAAGCTTCCAAATGCCTCCTCCTCACCTCCGTTCTTGTATTTGGGGCAAGCTAAGCCAAATGGCTGGCTGTTGCCGAGCAGCAGCTATGTATCTAACAGGACCTACTGCTGCCTCACCGCCTTGCCAGCGCCTGGTTGGTCACTCCCTCCCCATCTAGCGCACCATCCCATGTTGCTACATTTAAGCCCCAAAGAGGAGGTCAGTATGGAGGACTGACCTTGGCAGAGCAAAGGAGGTCAGTGACCCTTTTGCAGCACTGCACCTAGTCTCGGCAGATGGCCCAAGGCTGCTGACCTCCTCTGCAATCTCTGTCTAGGTTTGCTTGCTGAGGCAGGAGGGTCTCCTCTTGCCACCTCTTAGGAACAGGACCTCCTGCCTCTCACTTGCAGCCTAGAGGAGAATCTGCAGGGAGACATCGCTAAAATGTGGGGCCTTCCCTCAAACGTGTTTGCAGCTGCATCCTGGTCAACTTCATGCAACCTCACTCCAAGCGCACTGGTGCGGGGAGTCTTCAGCAGCACTGGTGGGGGTGGGGAAGTCTTCAGCACTGCTCCTGGATTAAGGCAGCACTACATGCATAGCTGGCAGTGCTTTAAATACGGCGCTAGCATCAGCTGACACCAACATTGGTGCCGCGTTACCCTTCCCGGTCCTGCGTTAGGACGGGCCCGGCATCTCATGCATGCTAATTGGCCCGCTGCATACATCACATGCAGCAATGGCACACTTCCGGTGCCGCTGCTGGGACCTGCACCAAGTTGACTAAAATTAAGCCCACAATGTGCTCTGAAAAAGAAACTAATCACACAAACTACAATGATGCAAGGGACAGTAAAAAGCTTTAAGCGTGTGAAATAAAAATGAGGAAATGTAAGCCACCTGTCCATTTTATTTTCCAATGGTCAAATCATTTAAAATTTCAAACTGTTACCTCATCTCAAAACTAACATTTTTATAAAGCCATTCAATGTGATTTGCCACACAAAGGAACAGGAAAATAACCAACCCCATGCTTTCTTTTAATGTATATCTATTAAATTATCTTTAGTGGATGAGAAATATCTGTATATAATGGCTCGTGACCCTATCTATCCACAATAGGATTGCCGGTAATTAAAAATTTTGCATATGTCCTTTTAGGATGCTAACCCAACCGGATTCTCCAGAAATTACCTTTCATATTCTGGGAAAGGCAGCTGGCAACCCAGGACAAATGGTTCACGCATCAGTGGCTCATGCCCTCAATTCCCATCGTGCACCAATCCACCTGTCTCTGTGTTGCCGTTCTTCAGAGTCAGCCATCCCAGCCAGAAATTCCTAGTGGCTGATCCCACCCCACTGATGGACTGTGGTTTGCTGAATCTTCGGTGTAGAAAGTGGTGGAGATCCCATCACCATGCATGGCAAGGGACGCTGTGGAAGGAAATAAGGCGATTTTTACCTGTATATAGTAAGGAAGTCAATCCCACCTTAGGGGAAATTAGGGAAGGACATTAATTGCTGACCTTGCCAGCAACGCAAAGATCCCATGAATAAATAAAAAAAATAAATAAACAGGGAGCAGTACCCACCTATATAATGCAAGGGGAGGGGGGAGAGGGGTAGGTCAGTACCCAACTGTGTACAGTCAGAGGATCAATACCCACGTCTATACAGTTAGAGGATCAATACCCACCTCTATACAGTCAGAGGATCAATACCCACCTCTATACAGTCAGAGGATCAATACTCACCTGTATACAGTCAGAGGATCAATACTCACCTCTATACAGAGGATGAATATCCACCTCTATACAGTCAAAGGATCAATACCCATCTCCAAACAGTCAGAGGATCAATACCCACCTCTATACAGTCATGAGGGTCAATAGTCACCTCTATATAGTCAGAGGGTCAATAGCCACCTGTATACAGTGAGAAGGTCAATACCCACCTCTATACAGTCAGAGGGTCAATACTCACCTGTATACAGTCAGAGGATCAATACTCACCTCTATACAGAGGATGAATATCCACCTCTATACAGTCAAAGGATCAATACCCATCTCCAAACAGTCAGAGGATCAATACCCACCTCTATACAGTCATGAGGGTCAATAGTCACCTCTATATAGTCAGAGGGTCAATAGCCACCTTTATACAGTGAGAAGGTCAATACCCACCTCTATACAGTCAGAGGGTCAATACCCACCTCTATACAGTCAGAGGGTCAATACTCACCTGTATACAGTGAGAAGGTCAATACCCGCCTCTATACAGTCAGAGGGTCAATACCCACCTCTATACAGTCAGAGGGTCAATACCCACCTCTATACAGTCAGAGGGTCAATACTCACCTGTATACAGTGAGAAGTCAATACCCGCCTCTATACAGTCAGAGGGTTAATACCCACTTCTATACAGTCAGAGGGTCAATACTCACCTGTATACAGCAGGAGGGTTAATACCCACCTCTATACAGTCAGAGGGTCAATACTCACCTGTATACAGTGAGAAGGTCAAAACTCGCCTCTATCAATCAGAGGGTCAATACCCACTTGTATACAGTCAGAGGGTCAATACTCACCTGTATACAATCAGAGGGTCTAAACCCGCCTCTATATAATCCGAGGGTCAATACCCACCTCTATACAGTCAGAGGGTCAATACTCACCTCTATATAGTCAGAGGGTCAATACTCACCTGTATACAGTGAGAAGGTCAATACCCGCCTCTATACAGTCAGAGGGTCAATACCCGCTTCTATACAGTCAGAGGGTCAATACTCACCTGTATACAGCAGGAGGGTTAATAGCCACCTGTATACAGTCAGAGGGTCAATACTCACATATACACAGAGGGTCAATACTCACATATACAGTCAGAGGGTCAATACTCACTTGTATACAGTCAGAGGGTCAATACCCACCTCTATACAGTCAGAGGGTCAATAGCCACCTCTATACAGTCAGAGGGTCAATACTCACCTGTATACAGTTAGAGGGTAAATCCCCATCTCTATGCAGTCAGAGTGTCAATCCCCACCTGTATACTGTCAGAGGGTCTATACTCACCTGTATACAATCAGAGGGTCAAAACCCGCCTCTATCAATCAGAGGGTCAATACTCACCTGTATACAATCAGAGGGTCTAAACCCGCCTCTATATAATCCGAGGGTCAATACCCACCTCTATACAGTCAGAGGGTCAATACTCACCTCTCTACAGTCAGAGGGTCAATCCTCACCTGTATGCAGTCAGGGGTTCAATAGCCACCTGTATGTGGTCAGGGGTCTGTAGCCACCAGTACTCTGCTTTTTGCAATTTCACTGCAATTATCTGTCACTTGGGGAGGAACACTGAATTTTTGTTTTACACTAAAAGCCTTGTGCATCAATTTTAAGGAACTTATGGATAGAAAATGTTCATTGGTTTAATATTGCAAACTAATGTATTTTCTTTCTTTCAAAGGTGGTTTTCCCAGATCAGTGTGCAAGAAAACAAAGAGGGGAATAAAAAGCACTCACTGAAAGCGATTATCTCAACTCCATCTCTCCAATACATAGAAAGATTCATCATTGAGGAAATGTGTCTAAAAAGAATCCTGTGGGAACAGCCAAGAGGGATTTGCCTGAGCCTGCTATCATTATTTTCTGCAGATTCCAATACTCTTTTCATCTACTGGGTCATCAGCCTGGAGTTGTATGTTCCAATTCCACTCTTCCCCACACAGGCAAAGTGAACAAAGCTTGGAAATTCCACTGGTGGATGTGAGAGGTTTAAAATGACACATAATCAGTATCAGGTGCTCAAAGCTCTGGGAACATGGAATAACCAGAGTAGGCAACCCTAACTGTACTTGTCCTGGGATTATTTGATGTGACAGTGTAGAGGGAGCTTCATGCTGTATCTAACCCTTTTTGTTTAAATGGGCTGGGTGTGTTTCATGTGACAGTGTAGAGCGAGCTTTATTCTGTATCTAACCCTCATGCTGTATCTGCCCTAGGAGTGTTTGATGGGACAGTGTCGAGGGAGCTTTATTCTGTATCTAACCCCCGTGCTGTACCTGTCCTGGGTGTGTTTGATGGGGACAGTGTAGAGGGAGCTTTACTCTGTATCTAACCCTTTTTGTTTAAATGGGCTGGGTGTGTTTCATGTGACAGTGTAGAGGGAGTTTTATTCTGTATCTAACCTGGGTTTTTTTTACACTTAAAGAATTTATTTTATGAAAAATGGAAAATTCACAAAAAATTGCATCCTCCTTTGCAACAGAATGTTGAGCTACATTTCATTGTATCTTGCTTCCAGTGTTGGCGTGCTACAACACCATTTTAAACATTCACGCAGAATTCTTCATTCTACGTCCTCCAGGTATTCATATCCTGCAGCATCATTCCAGCTATGAGGTTTCCATCTTGTATCCAAATTTTTCTAATTCAGCTCTTAACTGGTTAGAAAAATCATCCTCTACGTTGTCATCATCCCAGTTGTCTTCCCAGACATGGGCGTCTTCATCTTCATCTAAACCAGTCCAGCCTTCTGCTGGAAACTCCTCGAACTCATCGTCCTCCTCCAACAGCCCCAAATCAACCGTCGCCTTCTTCTCGGCCATGATTCAGGCTTGTCTCTGCTCTAACCTGGTGCTGCACCTGCCCTGGGAGTGTTTGAAGGGACAGTATAAAGGGAGCTTTACTCTATTTAACACCTTTTTAAAAATTTTGTCGAGGGGGCCTTCATCTCTCAGGCCCCCTTTATATACATTTTACATAAATAACTTTATTAAAACCAGATAAATAAAACAGAACACAAATTAAAATGCAATTCTCTGCATCAATGTTGCACTCCAGACCCTGTGGCACCCGCCGGTTGTGGAAGGCCTCAAGTGACCGGCAGACACCGCATGCTCCTTCACCAGGGACACCCGGCATGAACGTAACCTCAGAAGAGGGACAGGCAATCAGGCCAGATGGACCCCCCGACTGCCCGCAGCCTCGTCCTGTGAACTGCCACCTTGGCCAGGCCCAGGAGCAGACCGACGAGGAGATCCTCCTCCCGGCCCACCCCCGGGTTCCTAATGATCAGGAGCGTGATCAGAAGTGCAACCAAAACTTGAGGAACAGCCCCCTTAAGTACTCAAAGAGGGGCTATAACCTCGCACACTTCATATATAAGTGGAACACTTACTCGTCCAGACCGCAGAAATTACAGGATACCTGGGAGTCCGTGAACCTACTTAACAGTCTATTGCACGGGACTGTCCTGTGCAGCACCCTCCACCCCAGGTCCCCGATGTAAAGGCGGAGGACTCCCGGGTAGACAGACCTCCACCAGGGTTTCCCCTCGCCGCCAGATAGCAATACGGACCTCCAAGGCATATCCAGGCGGCCGACGAGGGTGAGGAAGTGGAGAGTGTGCAGGAGCAGCCTGTACAGGATACCTCTCCACGCCATGTGCAATGGCACGAAGGGCATTTCCGAGAGGCAGCTCAGGTTGTGTGAGACCAGCACCGGAGGAGGGATTTGGGGCCTTGGTCTGATGAGCGGTTCCGGCCTACCGGGGGTCAGCTCGGCCGGGGGCACTCCACACTCCCGAGACCCCTAGTCACCTGCAATGAGGGATGTCCCAGAGGGATTCGGCTATTCCTCACGCCCATGTCTGTACCCAGAGCCGGCTGCATGGATAGCCAGGGCCCTCTCCTCCACTGACGGGGGAGTGCCGTGACTGGAGGTGACCATGTTCCAGACTCTGAATAGATCCCGGTAATATCAGGCAATCCCCATAGAAATGCAGGGCTAATGCTCGCTGCCGGCAGTTGCGTGTCATCCTGAAGGCAGTGCCCCGGCGGAAAAAATACGTCGCCTGTGTACACCATCTGGGTGGACACTTGACGTACAGTTATCTTTGCAGGGTCCGAATGCAGACAGTCACAGCCTAAGTGCAGAAGCACACCAGTGACTGGCTGCCCTCCTCAATCGGGAGACTCAGGACCATGGCAGAGACCCAGTGCTTCCTCTTGCCCCAAAGAAATCAACAAGGGGGTGGGACCAAAGTGACCAACCGGTACCATAACATTGAGGCCATCTGTAGGAAACCACTCAGAGCAGTCCTGTTCAGCGCCCTAGTTGAGTGGTGACTTTCACCTCCAACTCCTGCCAGTTTGCTGGTCAGATTTCCTCAGCAGTGCTAAGGTGGACTCCCAGATAGAAGAGGTGCGTGGTGCTCCGCACAAAAGGTGTTAACTCCTCCGACAGGCAGTCCACCCGCCACTGACCCACCAGGAGTCCAGAACATTTGTCCCAATTGATCCTCGCGGAGAACGCGGCAGAAAAGATCTGCTGGCACTCGTGCATCCTCCATAAGTTAACAGGATCTGTGACTGTGAGGAGCACATTATCAGTGTAAGCCGAGGGTGACCCGCATGCCCGGCCCATGCACAGCCAAACCCGTCAACCTCCTGCAAAGCAGGCACACAGATGGTATACAACTGGCCGGACATGGGGCATCCCTGAAGTACTCCTCTCCCAAAGCGAAGGGGCGCCATCAAGAACCCATTAACTTTGACCAGGTACGCTGCGGTGGTGTATAAAAGTTGGACCCTGGCCACAAAATGCAAAAAGATATTCATGATCCATCCTGTCGAACGCCTTCTCCTGATCCAGGGACAGAAAGACAACCAACAGACCAGTCCTCTGGGACAGACGGATCAGGTCCCAGACGAGGTGGATGTTGTCTGGGATGGATAGGCCCGGGACCGTGTAGGTCAGGGTGGATCACGTGGGAAAGCACGCAGCCCAGGCGGGTAGACAAAGCCCAGGCAACGATCTTATAATCCGTGCTGAGGAGGGAGACCAGACGCCAGTTCTTAAACAGGCGGAGATCACTCCTCTTTGGCAGCAGGTCGATGACTGCCCCGTTCCACGAGAGGGGCATCTCCCCGGTCGCCAGGCTTTCCCTCTGGACCCGCAAGTAATTGCCCTCCAGGATGTCCCAGAACGCCCTGAGGAACTCTACAGTCAGCCTGTCCAGCCCCGGAGATTTGCCCCTCGAGAGCCGGTGGAGGGCACCAGTCATTTCTGCCAACGTGAGTAGAGCCTCCAGTCCTTCAGTGCCCTTGGTCTGACCTTTGGTAGGTGCTCCCAGAAAACTCTGCGCGGGTCCTCACTGGATGGATCCTGGGAGAACAACGTGCTGTTATAGGCATGGACCAAGACCCATTCCCTCCAAATCCATGACTGAGGATCCGTCATCAGCCAGCAACTCAATGAGCTGTTTACAGACCCCCCCCGCCATTTTTCCAGCGAGGAGAGGAAGGGTGAAGCATGGTCCAAATCTTCCAGGATCTGGATCTGCGTCCTTGCATACGCGTCTCAGGATTCCATAAGTTGCAGGTCCCTCAGCGTGCCCTTCTTCCCTTTTTCCACCTGCCACAGGGCCGTCTCCATGCCGGCCTGACCGAGACGGGATTCCAAGTCGAGCACCTCCTTCTCTAGGCACCTGAACTCACTTCCCACCTCTTGGTCGACCCCTTCGCATACTCCTGACAGAAGGCATGGATGCAAGTCTGCCCACATCCCACCATAGTCTCAAGGACGGAAAGCTCCCGTTTCCTTTTCCAGTCAGCCCACAATCGACAAAACAAGTCTTGGAATCGCTCATCCTCCAGCAGTCGGTTGTTGAAGTGCCAGTACGCACACCCCACCCGCGTGCGGACTAAGTGAGCTCCGCCCACACCAGATGGTGGTCCGAGCACGGCACCAGCCGCATGGAGGCTGCCGAGACGCAGGAGACATATGTCTGCAAAATGTACAGGTGGCCAATTCAGGACCCTCCTCCAGACCTCCACGTGAAGGTGTGGAGTCCGGATGGAGATTCCGCCATTCGTCCACCAAGTCAAGGGAGCTGATCAGTTCCCTCAACTTCTCCACCGACGCTTGGGAGCGCTGGGAACTGGAACGATCCCTCACCTCAAGGACGATGCACTCGCCATTATCGATAGAGCTCAAGAGAGTGGACACTTCTTCAAAGAAGTGCGCTTGCAATGTGCCGGGCCTGGGCGTGTACACGTTCACAAAAGTGGAGTGTCATGGTACCCAGGCGAAAGGCAAGGTGGAGCAAGCGGCCCGGCACAAGCTCCTTGGCCCCCAAGATCTCCAGCTGAAAAGTCGGGGCCAACAAGATAGCCAGCCCATTAGAAATAGGGGTGAGATAACTCATGAAGACCCCACCCTGCCACTGCAAGAGCCAGGTGGCTTCGCCTCCCTGCAGAAAGCTCACCGCACACCTCCTTTTCCTGAGGACTGAGCAATTGTGAAATCTGCGGAGAGACCCCTTGCTGCTGTTGATGCTGAGGCTGACTATGGTCATTTTCATGAAAGAAGTACTTTGAAACCTGTTACCAACACTTCACTGTGAGTAGGGAGTGGAAGTGCACCTTGCCTTCCAATCTCCCAGTAACCCATTGAGGAACACATTGGGCCGGTGTCCTTCCCCCACTTCTTGAGGGTGGCACGGACTGACCAGATGATCAGCGCCAGATTCGACCACCGGCCGAGGGCCAGTTGAACTTTTTTTTCAAAATTCGTATCATGGGATGTGGGTGTCGATGGCCAGGCGAGCACTTATTGCCCATCCCTACTTGCCCATGGTGGTGGTGAGCTTCTTGAACAGCAGCAGTCCATGTGTGGTAGGTGCACCCAAAATGCTATTATAAAGGGCAGGCCGCAAGGAGGTCCCACAGCTCTGCCATGGGGATGAGAGAAAATTCGGTAGGAAGCACGAGGGAATCGACCAGCTCACTGGCAATGGATTCAAGATCATCCTCCGTGCCCCACACCGAGTCCCCATCCTCCTCCGGGTCATCACCGCCAGCAGCCCATACACCCACCACATACTGTGGGGCGGGCGTCACGGCCGTGCCATCAGGTCCCAACTCTGTCATGATCTCACCCTCAGGATCGATGGCGGAGGAGTCCTCTCTGGGTTCATCTGTGTAACTGGAGTCCCTGGACGCCAGCGGTCAGGACCCCCCTCCACATCTGTCTCCAGGCCAGTGAATAGCCCAGAGTAGACAGTAGTTCACGACTCCAGAAATCCAGCCGGGACCGGAGGTGGAAAGAGGAGGCTATCTCCCGCCCCGTCAGCGCACACAAACCCAGCAGTCGGTACTATTACGACCAGGTGACAGGGATCTAGGGGTTCCCTCTCAGCCTTTGCTGGTTTACCTAGGAGCAGGTCAACCCCGTGTCATGCTAGGCCCCCATCTGCCAAGAATGAAGGACATTAATTTTGTCTTGAACATTGATTTTAAACTGTTGCTTGAGCGAGGAAATTACTTGTTAAGCAGATCAGCTGTGGCTGGAAAAGACATTTGCATATTAACAGACAGTGCTTGGAAGGACAAAGGATCCTTCCCTGACACATTCAACCCACAACGGACCTTGATCACCAGGTATTATGTGTAAGAGGAGCATTTCAGAGACTGCTAAGGTGATACAATCCAGGACTGGTTAGACCAGCTGGTCACATGACTAACTGGCTATTCCAGGGTCTTTTGAAATAAAAACAAGAAATGCTGGAAATACTCAGCAGGTCTGGCAGCATCTGTGGAGACAGAAGCAGAGTTAACGTTTCAGGTCCAGTGACCTTTCATCATATCTGGCAAAGGTTAGAAATGTAATAGGTTTTAAGAAAATAAAGCAGGGGTGGGGCAAGAGATAACAAAAGTAAAGGTGTTGATAGGACAGGGTCACAGAGCATAACTGACCAGAAGGTCATGGAGAAAAGACAAACAGTATGTTAATGGTGTGCTGAAAGACAAAGCGTTAGTGCAGAGAGAGTGTTAATGGACAGAAAGATGAACAGCCCTGGCCCAAAGCACAAACATGAAAAAAAAGTGGGCAGGCACATGGTAAGAAAAATGAATGATGAAACAAACTAAAATTTAAAAAAAAGAAAAAAACTGAAAATAAAAACGGGGGCCCGTCATGCTCTGAAATGATTGAACTCAGTGTTCAGTCCGGCAGGCTGTAGCGTGCCTAATCGGTAAATGAGATGTTGTTCCTCGAGCTTGCGTTGATGTTCACTGGAGCACTGCAGCAAGCCCAGGACAGATATGTGGGCATGAGAGCAGGGAGGTCCGTTGAAATGGCAAGCAACCGGAAGCTTGGGGTCATGCTTTCAGACAGAGCGGAGGTGTTCTGCAAAGCGGTCACCAATCTGCGTTTGGTCTCCCCAATGTAGAGGAGATTGCATTGTGAGCAACGAATACAGTACACTAAATTGAAAGAAGTACAAGTAAATCGCTGTTTCACTTGAAAGGAGTGTTTGGAGCCGTGGATAGTGAGGAGAGAGGAGGTAAAAGTGCAGGTATTACACCTCCTGCAATTGCACGGGAAGGTCTTTTCTCTCTTGAGGTTTGTGTATCTTCCGTGGGTCCAGTGGCTTGGCAGTAAGTGAGAGAGAGCGAGAGAGGCTTCCTTGCTCCAGCCTCAGTTTCAACTGCCTTCTACCTCTTTCTCTGTGGCACAATTTTAAAAATAACCAGGCTGCCCAGCAGGTTAGTCATGTGACTAGCTGGTTTGACCACTTCTGTTTGTGGATTCTGCCATCTTAGCAGTCATCCTGGAATGTGAGCTTCCTCACCTTCAATGTCTGGTGATCAAAGTCCATTTTGGGTTAAGTGGACCAAGTCCTTTGTCTCTCCAAGCGCTGTCTGTTAGTATGCAAATGTTTATCCAGCCATGTGCGATTTTTTTTTAACAAGTCCTTTCTTCACTCCAGCAACAGTTTAAAAACAATGTTCATATGACAAAATTAATATGCCTCATTCTTGGCAGGTGGGGATCTGCATGACAGAACACTATGGAAATTAGTCTCTGGGCCTGGAACATCCCGGGCGGCAGCGTCAGGCTGCTGAGAGGATTCAACCTCACAAGAATCACCCCCATTCAGGACTCCAGGCCCAGTGGCAGATGGAGTATTTCGTCCCGGGGGTCCACAGGCTCCCATCATGGGTGGGCCCCTCCTCCTCGGGAGTTGCCAAATTTACAGGGGCATCTCTCCCCCCTCCATTCCGAGGGATAAAGGATTCCTGCCTAGGGCTCGAGGCCCTGATCTTGCCGGTGGGGGCGGGGGGGGGGGGGCGGGGGGGGAGTCCGAGGACCCACGCCAGAAGATGGACCCAACAACCCCTGGCCCTCTTCAGAGGAAGGGCGCTTCCTACTCTTATTCCAGGAGTGGGGGGGGAGGGGGGGCGCGGAGGCTCAGAGACCTCCATCTCAGTAGAGGTCTCTGCTTCTCCCTCCATGCCCCTCTGCCCAGTTTCCTTGGGCCCAAGCTCAGTCGCGGAGCAGGTGGACTCTCCTGGATCAGCTGCAGGGCAGAGCTCAGACTCAGGACATTTTTTCATATCCAGGGGGCGTGCCTGTTTTGTTTTGTTCAGTGTTTTGTTTTGTGCTGCGTCTTCCTTCCACCCGGATGGGTCACCCCCGCTCCCCCTCCCCACCAGAGGCTGTGAAAACCGCGGCCTCCGGAGTTGCCTGAGCGGTGCCTGATGCAGGCATAGGGGGAAGAGGGGGAGGTGCAGCAGCACCACCCTGGGCCACCGAGATGGAGCTGGCGACTGAGAGGTTGGGGCACCACCCACCTTGCAGGCATGACAGCGCGCCCCGTCTGAGGTCCAGAAGACACGGTAGGTTGTCCCCGGAACTCCACATTGAAATGGCCTTCTGAGACCTCCTCCTGCGTCAGCTGCATGAATAACTGGCGGCGGAAGGAGTAGACATGTCGGAGGCTGTTCTCTCGAAGACCGAGCAGGACTGGGGTGATCCCTGACCTCACCTCCCCCAGGTGGTGCAGGTGGGGGAGGAGGAGCTCACTGGGAATAAAGGGCGGAAAGTTGGATAACATTATCCGCTGTACAGTGGCACCCAGAGGGTCCACTGGCAGAAAGTCCTGCCCACAGTGAGCCCCTTGCTCAGGACCAGGGACAGCGCCTGCTCAGTCTTCAGGAAAAACACAGCCATCTTTGAGGCTGCAACAATGGCTGAGGGACAGTCAACCTCGGCTATTGCCTTTACACAAGCCTCAATAGACATACAGGGGTGGGGATAATTCCTCACCCCATGGCTGGAAGTGATAAGCTTTAATGGCGATGGGGCCACATGGGCGACCACAGAGGCTGCAGCCGCATAGGTGATGGGGGATCCTGCCACTGGCACAGATGAACTTGCCATGGGTTAAGAGGTAAACCCCACACCAACTGTAGGCCTGAAGATTTCAAATAAAACAAGAAAATAAATAAATAAAGCATATAAGAAGCTAGGGTAGAGGCAGAGGGTAGACTGAAGAAGGGAAAGGGAGGCTGGGAGTGATGGCTTGCTTCACCGAGGTGATCTACAAACATATGAATTAGGAGTAGAAGTAGGCCATTCGGCCCCTCTAGTCTGCTCCGCCATTCAATAAGATCATGGCTGATCATAACCTTTGATTCCTTTGCCTAACAAGAATCTTTCTACCACCGCCTTAAAATTATTCAATGAACCTGCCTCCACCACCTTCTGAGGCAGAGAGTTCCAAAGTCGCACAACCCTCTGAGAGAAAAAATTTCTCTTCATCTCTGATCTAAAAGAGCGACCCCTAAAACCGTGCCCCCTAGTTCTGGACTCCCCACAAGGAAACATCCTTTCCACATCCACCCTGACAAGACTGTTATAAACTTCAATCAAATCTCCCCTCACTCTTCTAAACTTCAGTGAAAACAAGCCAAGCCTGTCCAACCTTTCTTCATAAAACAACCCGCTCATTCCAGGTATCAATCTGGTAAACCTCCTCTGAACCGCCTTAAATAAGGAGACCAAGACTGCACACAGTATTTGAGATGTGGTCTCACGAATGCCCTGTATAACTGGAGCATAACATCCTTACTTTTATTTTCAATTCCTCTCGTAAGAAAGGATAGCATTCCATTAGCCTTCTTTATTACTTGCTGTACCTGCATACTAACTTTTTGTGACTCATGCACCAGAACACCTACATCCCTCTGCACTTCGGAATTCTGCAGTCGTTCTCCATTTAAGTAATATTCTGCTTTTGCATTCTTCCTGCCAAAGTGAACAACTTAACATTTTCCCATCCATCTGCCAGATTTTTGCCCACTCACTCAACCTATCTATATCAGTCTGCAAGCTCCTTATGTCCTCTTCACAACATACTTTTCTACCTATCTTTGTGTCATCTGCAAATTTAGCTACCATGCCATCTCTTCTCTCATCTATGTCATTGATATACATTGTAAAAGGTTGAGGCCCCAGCACAGACAGAACCCTGAGGGACTCCACTCGTCATATCCTGCCAATCAGAAAAGATCCTATTTATGCATACTGTGTTTTCTGCCGGCCTGCCAATCTTCTATCCATGCTAATATGCTACCCACTACACCACGAGCTACTACTTTGCCTTTTATGTGGCACTTTGTCAAATGTCTTCTGGAAATCCAAGTACAATACATCAATGGCAAACACGAGGGGACATAGCTTCAAGTTGAGGGGTGATAGATATCGGACAGATGTGAGAGGTAGTTTCTTTACTCAGAGAGTAGTAGGGGCGTGGAACGCCCTGCCTGCAGCAGTAGTAGATTCGCCAACTTTAAGGGCATTTAAGTGGACATTGGATAGACACATGGATGAAAATGGAATAGTGTAGGTCAGATGGTTTCACAGGTCGGCGCAACATCGAGGGCCGAAGGGCCTGTACTGCGCTGTAATGTTCTAAATTCTAAATGGGCTCCCCTTTATCCACGGCACATGTTACTCCTTCGAAGAACTCCAATAAAATTGGTTAAACCTGATCTCCCTTTCACAAAGCCATGCTGCCTATTGCCGATTACCCTGAGTTTTGCTAAGTGCCCAGCTATAACCTCCTTAATGATCGATTCTATGGTATGATAGATAAAAGTTCAGTCTTTCACAAGTTTTTTTTAATTCATTCATGGGATGTGGGTGTTGGTGGCTAGGCCACCATTTATTGCCCATCCCTAATTACCCTTGAGAAGGTGGTGGTGAGCTGCCTTCTTGAACCACTGCAGTCCATGTGCAGTAGGTACATCCACAGTACTGTTAGGAAGGGAGTTCCAGGATTTTGACCCAGCGACAGTGAAGGAGCGGCGATATAGTTCCAAGTCAGGATGGTGTGTGACTTGGAGGGGAACTTGCAGGTGGTGGTGTGTTGGTGCGTTGCTGCAGTGCATCTTGTAAATGGTGCACACTGCTGCCACTGTGCGTCGGTAGTGGAGGGAGTGAATGTTTGTAGATGGGGTGCCAATCAAGCGGGCTGCTTTGTCCTGGATGGTGTTGAGCTTCTTGAGTGTTGTTGGAGCTGCACCCATCCAGGCAAGTGGAGGGCATTCTATCACACTCCTGACTTGTGCCTTGTAGATGGTGGACAGGCTTTGGGGAGTCAGGAGGTGAGTTACTCGCCTCAGGATTCCTAGCCTCTGACCCGCTCTTATAGCCACGGTATTTATATGGCTACTCCAGTTCAGTTTCTTGTCAATGGTAACCCCTGGATGTTGATAGTGGGGGATTCAGCGATCGTAATGCCATTGAATGACAAGGGGAGATGGTTTGTTTCTTTCTTGTTGGAGATGGTCATTGCCTGGCACTTGCGTGGCGCAGATGTTTGATTTGATTTGATTTGATTTAGAGATACAGCACTGAAACAGGCCCTTCAGCCCACCGAGTCTGTGCCGACCATTAACCACCCATTTATACTAATCCTACCACATCCGCACCTGTCCCTATATTCTCCTACCACCTACCTATACTAGGGGCAATTTATAATTGCCAATTTACCTATCAACCTGCAAGTCTTTTGGCTGTGGGAGGAAACCGGAGCACCCGGAGGAAACCCACGCAGACACAGGGAGAACTTGCAAACTCCACACAGGCAGTACCCAGAATTGAACTCGGGTCGCTGGAGCTGTGAGGCTGCAGTGCTAACCACTGCGCCACTGTGCCGCCCTTATCAGCCCAAGCCTGGATATTGTCCAAGTCTTGCTGCATTTCTACATGGACTGCTTCAGTATCTGAGGAGATGCGAATGGTGCTGAACATTGCGCAATCATCAGCGAACATCTGCACTTCTGACCTTATGATTCAAGGTAGGTAATTGATGAAATAGCTGAAGATGGTTGGGCCTAGGACACTACCCTGAGGAACTCCTGCAGTGATGTCCTGGAGCACAGAAGATTGACCTCCAACAACCACAACCATCTTCCTTTGTGCCAGGTATGACTCCAACCAGCGGAGAGTTTTCCCCCTGATTCCTATTGACTTCAGTTTTGCTAGGGCTCCTTGATGCCATACTCGGTCAAATGCTGCCTTGATGTCAAGGGCAGTCACTCTCACCTCACCTCTTGAGTTCAGCTCTTTTGTCCATGTTTGAACCAAGGCTGTCATGAGGTCAGGAGCTGAGTGTCCCTGGCGGAACCCAAACTGATCGTCACTGAACAGGTTATTGCTAAGCAAGTGCTGCTTGATAGCACTGTTGATGACACCTTCCATCACTTTACTGCTAAGATTGAGGGTAGACTGATGGGGCAGTAGTACAGGACATACCTGGGCAATTTTCTACATTGCCGGGTAGATGCCAGTGTTGTAGCTGTACTGGAACAGCTGGGCGCGGCAAGTTCTGGAGCAAAGGTCTTCAGTACTATTGCTGGACAATTTTTGGATTTTTGGACAACTTTTGCTACAGAGGAGGAATAGTCTTTTAAAAACATACGGCTGTGTTTCGAGGTGGGTGTAGAGCAGCAGACTTTCATTTGATTTGGACTGATGGGCAGAGGTGGGAGAGGCCGGAGGATTCAATGCCAGAAGTTCTTCTGGTCTTCCGGTTGGAGGCAGGTGTCTTCACCTATGTCAGCCGACAGCTGCCCAGGCACTATCTGTCTTCTGCACTCTTCTTAGCCAGGCAGCTTCAGGTGACCTAGGCTGGGCAATTGGGGTGGGGAGGGAGTTTCCTTGTATGTTTAATGCAGCTGCACAGCTCCCTGCATAATTGTACAGCCCCACCCCTTGGATCTTCTGGCCTCTCCCACCTCCCCCAACAGTCCAAATCAAATTAAAGTCTGGTGCTCTACACCCACCTCGAAACACAGCCGTATGTTTTTTAAAAGACTATTCCTCCTCTGTAGCAAAAATGTTGCAGCTCTCGCTCTCCAGCAGCAGGTCCTGCCACTGACTTCAGCACTGTCAGCTGCAGCTTGTTGATGCACTCAGTCCTCAATCAGGCAGCAGCAAACCCCGTTCTGTGCCTGCCCTGGGATCTTTGATGGGACAGCGTAGAGGGAGCTTTTTTCTGTGTTGTACCTGATTTAGCAGCACTGAGTATAATAAGTGGCAAATGATGCCCAGCACTGACATTTTTCATCTTGATGAACACAAACTTGGAACGAGTTTGACACATCAGTAAAATTATAAGGCAGGGTAAGTCAAAAACAGACTGCATACATCATATATGAACTCATGCAATACCCACATTCATGCACTTTCCAGTAAGAGGCATTGATAGAAATCAGGACTAAGAACCCTGACTGGATTTTGTCCTTTTCCTTGAGCACTTTGGCTGCCACTCCCACCAAGACTATTTAAACTTTTAACATTTTTTTCTTTACCTTCCTCAAACCCTCTCCCCTGTCATCATGCCTCCTTTCATTTCTCCCCTCTTAGGTAATCTGTCCTCCCAAATCCCAAACCATCGGCACGCCCTGGCTTTCCTACTCTCCTGCTGCCTTCCGCTCAGATAAGCCTACAGCTTAGCATCCTTTGAAGGGCCCAGAGAGGCACTTGGTGCTGCCTCCTTGTGAGCTGCAACTTTTTCCAAGGTGGGCATTCCTGGAGCAGCAACCCTAACTGTCCCATCCTACTCTCTTGCCGACCTTCCTGCCCAGTGCACTTGGTGGGTGAAAATCTTGTCAAATGTCCTTTTTATCTAACTCATCCCTCCCAGTGCCTACTTTGTGGTTTCTCGCAGTAGAATAACTATCACCGCCCTCTCCACATCTCCCTCCAGATACTCCATTCACTTGTGAAAAGCCCTTGCCATCCATGAGCTCATAGTGAATGATTGCATTGACATCGTGGCTTTGATAGAAACCTGACTGAGGGATGATGACATCTTTCCCTTAAATGAAGCCTCCCCACCTTGTACTACTTACCTCACCCAGATTGGAGAGATGGAGGTGTGTGGCTCTTATCAAATACTTAGTTAGTCCCCCTATTCCTCTGGCACTTTCTCCTGCTTTCAGTATGTTACCCTGCTTCACCCCTCATTTAAAATCCCCATTCTTTACCAACCACTCAGGTACCATGCCAACTCTCTCACCAAGATATCTTCACCGCTTTCCCCCCTCAGCCTCTATAGCGAGTGACTTCTCACTCTCCTTGATTTCAATTTTTCTCAATTCATCGTGCTCTCTCCACTGAGTTTACTGCATTCCGATTCTCCATTAATCACTCCCTCTATATAAGTGCCCTAACCTGGATTCATGGCCATCCCCTTGACCTTGCTATCTCATGTGGCCTCTCTACTCCCATCATGCTAAACACAGATAACGCCATCTCTGATCACTTCCTTGAATCCCTCATCACCTACATTCCCATTCCCCCTCTCAACCCTACTTGCATCCCTTTCCACCTATATCCCCTTTCCCCTCTCAACTCTACTTCCTTCTCTATTTGCCCCTGGAAAGAACAATCCCATAATTCACTTACAACTGCACTTTAGCCCTCCATTCACCATGACATTCTGCAGCTATCGATTTGCTCATTCGCACCCTCACTTCCACCTTTGATGCCCTCGTCCCCAATAAAAACATTCTCCCTCACTTTGGCCATTCCCACAGTATGGCCCTCTTCTCCATTCCCTTCAGTCTAAGGAATGCAGACTTGAACGGATATAGTGGACAACTGGTTTAACTATTCATTGTCACATTTGGCTGGACCACATCACTATTGGGTCCTGCTCTTGTCTGCCAAAACTGCTCATTATTCTAGGATCATCCTGGAATACAAAGATAACCCTTGGCTTCTTTTCTCCAGTGCTAACTTCCTAAACCCCTCTCCCCTGTCTCCTCCACCCTCACCTCCAAGAACAAGTGCAAGGAGCTCATGGACTTCTTTGACACTGATTGAGACCATCCGATCAGCTGCCTCTGCCGTTTCCCTCTCTTCCACTAGCCCACTGGACAAAACTTCCTCCAAGGGTCCCTGATACACAACACCTGAACTCTCACTGTTCTCTAGTTTTCTCTCTTATCTCCCCTCATGGCCTCTCCAAGCTCATCTTGTCCATGACACCCACCTCTTGCTCCCTTGACCCTATTCCCATTAAAGTGCTGACCACCCAATTTCCGATCTTGCCTCCCATGTTAGCCGATATTGTTGACAGTTCTCTCTCCTCAAGCAATGTCCAACTCCCCTGCATATCTTCTGTCATCGCCTTTCTCCTCAAAAAACCAACCAACTCCTCTGTCCTTGAAAAATTACTGCCCTATATGTCCTTGAAAAATTACTGCCCCATCTCCAACCTCCCTTTCCTCTCCAAAGTCCTTGAATGTGTTGTCGCCTCCCAAATCCGTGCCTATCTTTCCAGAAATTCCATGTTTGAATCCCACAAATCAGGTTTCCACCCCGTCACAATTACCAAAACGGTTCTTAACAAAGTCACAAATGACATCCTTTGTGTACACATTGGTACAAACGACATAGGTAAAAAAAAGGGATGAGGACCTAAAAGTAGAAGATAGGGAGCTAGGAAGTAAGTTGAAAAGTAGGACTTCAAAGGGAGTGATCTCAGGATTACTACCAGTGCCACGTGCTAGTCAGATTAGAAATAGCAGGATATATCGGATGAATACGTGGCTGAAGAGATGGTGTGAAGTGGAGGGTTTTAGATTCCTGGGATATTGGGACCGGTTCTGGGGGAGGTGGGACCAGTACAAACTGGACGGGTTACACCTGGGCGGGACCGGGACTGATGTCCTGGGGGAGTATTTGCCAGAGTGGTTGGGGAGGGTTTAAACTAAAATGGCAGGGGGATGGGAACCTTTGCAAGGAGTCAAAGGAGGGGGGATCAAAGACAAGAACAAAAGACAGTAAGGGGAATAAGAAAAGTGATAGGCAGAGAAATCAAGGGCCGGAATCAAAAAGGGCCACAGTGAAAAATAGTGGGAAGAGGACAAGTAATGTTAAAAAGACAAGCCTTAAGGCTTTGTGCCTTAACGCACAAAGCATTTGCAATAAAGTGGATGAATTAATCGCGCAAATAGATGTAAACGGGTATGATATAGTTAGGATTACAGAGACATGGCTGCAAAGTGACCAGGGATGGGAAATGAACATCCAGGGATATTCAGTATTTAGGAAGGACAGACAAAAAGCAAAGGACGGTAGAGTTGCATTGCTGGTTAAAGAGGAAATTAACACAATAGTGAGGAAAGATATTAGCTCTGACGATGTGGAATCTGTATGGGTAGAGCTGAGAAACACTAAGGGGCAAAAAACGTTAGTGTAGTGGTGATGTTGGGAATGGCATTAAACAGGAAATTAGAGATGCATGCGATAAAGGAACATCTGTAATTAGGGGTGACTTTAATCTGCATATACATTGGGCAAATCAAATTAGTCACAATACCGTAGAGGAGGATTTCTTGGAGTGTAGACGGGATGGTTTTCTGGACCAATATGTTGAGGAACCAATGACAGAACAGGCCATCCTAGACTGGGTATTGTGTAATGAGAGAGGAATAATTGACAATCTAGTGATGCGAGACCCGTTGGGGACGAGTGACCATAATATGATAGAATTTTTCATCAAGATGGAAAGTGACGTAGTTGATTCTGAGACAAGGATCCTGAATCTTGGTAAAGGAAATTACGAAGGAATGAGGTGTAAGTTGGCCATGACGGATTGGGAAACGTTACTTAAAGGGATGATGGTGGATAGGCAATGGCAAACATTTAAAGAGCGCGTGGATGAACTGCAACAATTGTTTATCCCTGTCTGGCGCAGAAGTAAAACGGAAAAGGTAGCCAAACCATGGCTTACAAGGGAAATTAGAGATAGCATTAGATCCAAGGAAGAGGCATACAAATTTGCCAGGAAAAACAACAGACCTGCAATTGGGAGCAGTTTAGAATTCAGCAAAGGAGGACCAAGGGATTGATTAAGAAGGGGAAAATAGAGTACAAGAGCAAGCTTGCGGCAAACATAAAAACTGGCTGTAAAAGTGTCTATCGGTTTGTGAAGAGAAAAAGATTGGTGAAGATTGATCAGAAACAGGGGAATTTATTACGGGGAATAAAGAAATGGCTGACCAACTAAATGTATACTTTGGTTCTGTCTTCACAAAGGAGGACACAAATATCATACCAGAAATGTTGGGGAACACAGGGCTTAGTGAGAGAGAGGAACTGAAATAAATCAGTATTAGTAGAGAAATGGTGTCGGGGAAATTGATGGGATTGAAGGCCAATAAGTCCCCAGGGCCTGATGGTATGCATCCCAGAGTACTTAAGGAAGTGGCCCTAGAAATAGTGGATGCATCGGTGGTCATCTTCCAAGATGCTATAGACTCTGGAACAGTTCCTACAGATTGGAGGGTAGCTAATGTAACCCCACTATTTAAAAAGGGAGGTATAGAGAAAGCAGACCAGTCAGCCTGATGTCGGTAGTGGGGAAAATTCTAGAGTCCATTATCAAAGATTTTATAGCAGAGCACTTGGAGAACAGTGGTAGAATTGGGCAGGGTCAGCATGGATTTACGAAAGGGAAATCATGCTTGACAAATCTACCAGAGTTCTTCAAGGATGTAACTAGTAGAGTTGATGAGGGGGAGCCAGTGGATGTGGTTTATTTGGTCTTTCAGAAGGCTTTCGACAAAGTCCCACATAAGAAATTCGCATATAAAATTAAAGTGCATGGGATTGGGGGTGGTGTATTGCGATGGATAGAAAATTGGTTGGCAGACAGGAAACAAAGAGGAGGGATAAATGGGTCTTTTTCCAAATGGCAGGCAGTGAGTAGTGGGGTACCGCAGGGATTGGTGCTCGGACCCCAGCTATTCAAAATATACATTAATGATTTATATGAGGGAACTAAATGTAATATCTCCAAATTTGCAGATGACACAAAACTGGGTGGGAGGGTGAGTGGTGAGGAGGATGCAGAGAGGCTTCAGGGTGATTTAGACAAGTTGAGTGAGTGGGCTAATGCATGGCATATGCAGTATAATGTGGATAAATGTGAGGTTAACCACTTTGGTAGCAAAAACAGGAAGGCAGATTATTATCCGAACAGCTATAAACTGAGAGAGGCGAATATGCAGCGAGACCTGGGTGTTGTCGTACATCAGTTGCTAAAGTTAAGCATGCAGGTGCAACAGGTGGTAAAAAAGGCAAATGGTATGTTGGCCTTCATAGCGAGAGAATTCAAGTACAGGAGCAGGGATGTCTTGCTGCAATTATACAGGGCCTTGGTGAGGCCACACATGGAATATTGCGTGCAGTTTTGGTCTCCTTATCTGAGGAAGGATGTTCTTGCTATAGAGGCTTACCAGACTGATGCCTGGGACGGTGGGACTGACGTATGAGGTGAGATTTGGTTCTCAACCAAGGTGAGAGATCCTTGGTTGACGAGGGATATTGAGGGTCTGGTCAGGACAAAGAAGGAGGCATATGTCAGGTATAGGCAGCTGGGATCAAGCGAATCCCTCGAGGAGTATAGGGGATGTAGTACGACACTTAAGAAGGAAATTAGGAGGGTGAAAAGGGGCCATGAGATTTCCCTGGCAAATAAGATAAAGGAGAATCCTAAAGGATTCTATAAGTATATTAAGAGTAAAAAGGAACTAGGGAGAGAGTAGGTCCCCTTAAGGATCAGAGTGGCAATCTATGTGTGGAGCCACGGGAAATGGGCTAAGGGCTTAAATGAATATTTCTCGTCCGTATTTACAGTGGAGAAGGTCATGGAAGCTAGTAAGTTCAAGGGAGGGAACAGCGATATCCTGGAGCATATCAACATTACAAAGGAGGAGGTGTTGGAGGTTTTGAAGTGTATTAAGGTGGATAAATCCCCAGGGCTTGACCTAGGATGCTATGGGAAGCAAGGGAGGAGATTGCTGGGGCCCTGGCAGAGATTTTTGTATCATCGTTAGCCACGGGTGAGGTACCGGAAGACTGGAGGATAGCTAATGTTGTGTCTTTATTTAAGAAGGGCAGCAGGGATAAGCCAGGGAACTACAGGCCAGTGACCCTAACATCAGTGGTGGGAAAGTTATTGGAAGGGATTCTGAGAGACAGGATTTATATGCATTTGGAAAGGCATGGTCTGATTGGGGATTGTCAGCATGGCTTTGTGGGTGGGAAATCATGTCTCACGAATTTGATTGAGTTTTTCAAGGAGGTGACCAAGAGGATTGACGAGGGCAGGGTGATGGACGTTGTCTACATGGACTTTAGCAAGGCCTTTGACAAGGTCCCGCATGGTAGGCTGGTACAGAAGGTTCCAACACATGGGATCCAGGGTGAGCTAGCAAATTGGATACAAAATTGGCTTGGGGATAGGAGGCAGAGGGTGGTAGTGGAGGGTTGTTTTTCAGATTGGAGGCTGGTGTGCCGCAGAGATCGGTGCTGGGCCCTCTGTTGTTTGTCTTATATATTAAGGACTTGGATGTGAATGTAGGGGGCATGATTAGTAAGTTTGCAGATGACAACAAAATTGGTGGTATAGTGGACAGTGAAGAAGGTTGTCTAAGGTTACAACAGGATATAGATCAACTGGGAAAGTGGGCAAGGGAGTGGCAAATGGAATTTAACACAGACAAGTGTGAGGTGATGCATTTTGGGAAGTTAAACCAGGGCAGGACATATACAGTGAATAACAGGGCCCTGAGGAGTGTTGTTGAGCAGAGTGACCTTGGGGTGCAAGTGCATAGTTCCCTGAAAGTGGCAACACAGTTAGACAGGGTGGTGAAGGCGTATGGCATGCTTGCCTTCATCAGCCGAGGCACTGAGTACAAGATTTGGGACGTCACGTTACAGTTGTCCATAACGCTGGTTAGGCCGCATTTGGAGTACTGTGTGCAGTTCTGGTCGCCGCACTACAGGAAAGATGTGATTAAGCTTGAGAGGGTGCAGAAAAGATTCACAAGGATGTTGCCTGGTTTGGAGGGCTTGAGTTATAAAGAGAGATTGGATAGGCTGGGTCTGTTTTCCCTGGAGCAAAGGAGGCTGAGAGGGGACATGATAGAGGTATATAAAATTATGAGAGGCATAGATAGGGTAGATAGCCAGAGTCTGTTTCCCATGGTAGGGGTGACTAAAACTAGAGGGCACAGATTTAAGGTGAGAGGGAGGAGGTTTAAAGGGGATCAAAGGAGTAAATTTTTCACACAAAGAGTAGTGGGTATCTGGAATGATCTGCCTGAGGAGGTGGTGGAGGCAGGAACAGTAGCGACATTTAAGAGGCATCTGGACAGGTACTTGAATGAGCAAGGCATACAGGGATATGGAATTAATGCAGGCAGGTGGGATTAGTATAGATAGGCATTATGGTCGGCATGGATGCGGTGGGCCGAAGGGCCTGTTTCTATGCTGTACGACTCTACGACTCTATTAAGTCGGTTAGGATTATATTCGCTGGAGTTCAGAAGAGTGAGGGGGGATCTCATAGAAACCTATAAAAGTCTAACAGGACTTGACAGGGTAGATGAAGGAAGGATGTTCCCGATGGTGGGGGGAGTCCAGAACCAGGGGTCATAGTCTAAGGATATGGGGTAAACCTTTCAGGACTGAGATGAGGAGAAATTTCTTCACCTAGAGAGTGGTGAGCCTGTGGAATTCGCTACCACAGAAAGCTGTTGAGGCCAAAACATTGTATGTTTTCAAGAAGGAGTTAGATATAGCTCTTGGGATCATAGGGTATGGGGCAAAAGCAGCAACAGGCTACTGAGCTGGATGATCAGCCATGATCATAATGAATGGCGGAGCAGACTCGAACGGCCGAATGGCCTACTCCTGCTCCTATTTTCTATGTTTCTATGTGACTGTGACAAAGGTAAACTCTCCCTTCTCGACCTGTCTGCCGCCTTTGACACAGTTGACTATTACCATCCTCCTGCGATGCCTCTCCACTGTCCTCCAGCTGGGTGGGACTGCTCACACACCTGGCTTCATCCGTGTCTATCCAGTCGTAGCCAGAGAATCACCTGCAATGGCTTCTCATCCCGCTCCCGCACCGTTACCTCTGGAGCCGCCCAAGGATCTATCCTTGTCTCACTCATATTTCTCATCTACATGCTACCCCTTGATGACATCATCCGAAAACATGGCATCAGTTTCCTTATGTATACGGGGGCATCCAGCTCTTCCTCACCACAACTTCTCCTGACCCCTCCATTAAATTGTAAGACTGCTTATACGAACAAAGGAGCAGGAGTAGGCCGTTCAGCCCATCGAGCCTGCTCTGCCATTCAATACGATCATGGCTGATCATCCACTTCAATGTCTTTTTCCCACACTCTTCCCTCCTATCCCTTTATGTCATTGGTATTTAAAAATCTGTCAATCTCTGCTTTAAACATACTCAATGAATGAGCTTCCACAGCCCTCTGGGGTAGAGAATTCCAAAGATTCGCAACCCTTTGAGTAAAGAAATTTTTCCTGCTTATTTTGAAATTGTGTCCCCTGCTTCTGGACTCCCAAACCAGGGGAAACATTTTACCTACATGCACCCTGTCTATCCCTTGAAGTATTTTGTAGGTTTCAATGAGATCACCTCTCATTCTTCAAAACTCTAGAGAATACAGGCCCAGTTTCCTCAATCTCCCTTCATCCAACATCCAGTAATTAACAAGCAGAAATTTCTTCCAACTAAATATTGGGAAGACCCAAGCCTTTGAATTCAGTCCCTGCTACACACTCTGTCCCCGGCAACTGTGTGAGGCTGAACAGACCATTCGCAACCTTGGTGTCATATCTGACCACAAAATGAGCTTCCGACCACACATCTATGCCATCAATAAGACTGCCCATGTCTACCTCCATAGCATTGCACAACTCCGCCCCTAACTCAGCTCATCTGCTGCTGAAACCCTCCTCCATGCCTCTATTACATCTTGACTATTACAGTACATTCCTAGCTGGCCTCCTATATTCTACCCTCCATAATCGCGAGATCATCCAAAACTCGCATCAAGTCCTGTTCACCTATCACCTCTGTATTTGCTGCCCAAATTGGCTCCAGGTTAAGCACCACCTTGTTTCCAAATCCCTCCATGGCCTCGCCCCTTCCCTATCTCTGTAATCTCCTCCAGCTCCATAAGCCTCAAAGATATCTGCGCTCCTCTAATTCTGGTCTCTTGATCATCCCTGATTTTAATCACTCCACCATTGGCGGTCATGCATTCAGCTGCCGAGGGCCCAAGCTCTGGAATTCCCCTCCTCTCTATCTCTCTCTCCTTTAAGACACTCCTTTATAACCTATCTCTTTGACCAACCTTTTGCTTACCTGTCCCAATATGTCTTTCTGTGGCTATTTGTTTGATAATGCGAAGTTTCTTGGGCCGTTTTACTATGTGAAAAGTGCTAAATAAGTGCAAGCTAGTGTTATTTTTCTAACCGGGGGGAGCAGAGACCAATTGCAGCACCCCCTAATCTCACCCAAGGCTGAAAGCAGCAGAGAGCTGGGATTGTCCTGGTCTGTTAGTCACCAGCTAAGCTGTTCGGTGGTGGGGGGGGGGGGGGGGGGGGGGGGAAGAGGAGGGGCATTGGGGGGGTGGGGGTACAGGAAGCGAATTCACTGCCTGGATCAGTGATGGAGGCAGAAACCCTCAACTCATTTAAAAGATACCTGGATATGCACCTGAAGTGCTGTAACCTGAAAGGCTATGGACCAGGTGCTGGAAGTTGGGATTACATTGGGTGGCTACTTTCTTTTAGCCAGCGCAGATACGATGGGCTGAATGGCCTTCTTCTGTGCCGTAACTTTTCTATGGTTCTATTACATTAATGAAAGACGGCATACATGGTGTCTCCTGAATCAGCCACTGTTTTTATTAACAGGCCTATAAATGGATTTAATTGCAGTGCATTCATTGTGAACGTTTACAGAAGTTAAGTGGAGATGGGTGACTGGAACAATTTCAACGCGTGTAGGGTCCTCTCCACTTAGCATCCAACATCCGCCCTTAAAAAGGTCCAGCAGACCAGTACTTCCTGGCAGACCAGCCAGACTGCACCAGCAATGTAAAAGACACAGACCATTGACGTTAAGAGTGACAAAGACCTCCAGTAAGCATTTGACTGTAAGTGTGAGAGGGAGTTTCCAGCGGTAGTGCCACGGTGCATCCATTGCTGCTTCTCCGTGAATCAGTAAGCAGAGGACTGGAACTTTCAGCCAGTGGAAGAATGAGCGTTTCTGTCTCTTACAGTTCCTGATCACCCTGAGCCAGCACATCCACAGACCCAACGATGGCAGCCTGAACACCCTCAGCAGCCTTTGAAACTCCTGATGCACTCAGGCAAGAAGACTTCATTTGCACAGTCTTGAACAGCAATTCTATTTAAGGTCAGGAGGCAAAAAGAATTGAACACCATTCGTACAAACTTAAAATGTGAAAGTCCAACACAGGTGGAAACACAGCTGCTGAACGGTCTCGGCACTGGCATGCCTACTGCCAGTTGCCATCAGTGCTGATGTCTGTTCCCTTGTCTTGCCCCACTGATGAACCCCACTCCCACCCACCGCAGGTCAGCAAGTTCTCCTCGCACTCGCTTGCATTCACCAGGTCAGTCAGACGTGGAAGAATTCGATCTGGGCCTCACACCCTCCTCCCCCAACTCTCGCAGCCATCTCCTACACCGTCACCTGCTCGATGATCGTCTCCCCCTCCATCGCCTCTGTGTCAATCACCTCCACAGGCACCACAATCTCTGTCACCTCGCCCACCTCCTGCTCAGCAGCGCCGTGGACCTCCTTGACGTGCTGTCTCAGCTCAATGGCCCGCATGAACCACATGTCGCAGATGGTGCAGTGGTTGGGCTTCTCACCTGTGTGGACCGCCAGGTGATTCTTAAACTGGTCCCAACTGGGGAAGACGCTGGAGCAAACCTGGGATTGAAAATAACAACACTGGGATTAGCAGTGTGACCCCCACCCAAAATACATGGGTATCACCCTGGAAAGGACTCTCACCCATCAGCCTCATCTCATCCACAACGGACAAATTTTGGAAACTTGCCAAAATGTCCCAAGGTGCTTCACAGGAGTGTTGTCAATTTTTTTTTGATAAGAGCCACACAAGGAGATATAAGATAGAGCACCAAAAAGGAGGAAAGACATAAAGAAGATATTCAGATTGGTCTGTCGAGCCTGCTGCGCCATTCAAACAGATCATGGCTGATCATCTAACTCTACGCCATTTTTCCCCACTATCCCCACATCGCAACAGTAGCCCTAGTCTACTCTGCTGTAGAATACTGCTCTGCCCCATGGTCCTGCAGCCGCCACACAAAGATGAAAGGGCCAATTTTACAACACATGCTGCTGGTACAGCTGCACTATATGAAAGTTGTGGATGGGAATGCATGGGCAGTGATTTATCAATACTCAATACATATGCAATCGTAAAAGTCACGCAGCACCCTTCATCCTGGTTTACAAATTCCTCCATGGTCTTGCCTCTCCATTTCCTGTATCCTCCTCCAGCCCTAGAACCCTCCAAGATCTCTGCTTTTCTATTCTAAGTCCTTGTAATTCTGATATCTGTAGTATCCCTGATTTTAATTGCTGCACCATTATTGGACATGCCTTCAGCTGCCTAGGCCCTAAGCTCCAGAATTCCCTCCCTAAACCTCCCCACCTGTCTTTCCTCCTTTTTGGTGCTCTATCTTATATCTCCTTGTGTGGCTCTCTGTCAAATTTTTCTTGATAACACTCCTGTGAAGCACCTTGGGACATTTTACTACATTAAAGGTGTGATATAAATGCAAGTTGTTGTTGTTCTCTGCGGCCTTCTGGAAAACGAGTGGCCTGTGCTGCTCGGTGCACTGTACCTGACACTCATACATCTTCTTCCTTCCTTTCTTTGCACCCATACCCGTTCGGCACGCCACCAGGTGGCATTTCAGCGTGCTATTCCTGGCAAATCGCTCATGACAGTTCGGGCACTCAAAGGGTTTCTCACCTGGAGAAGTGAAAGAGTAGATTGCACCATTTATTGCTCTGATACCCTCATTGTGGTCAAGTCAAACATTCCAAGTGTCATACCCTCCCTCCCAAAATAAAATGTGGCATAAATGTTAAATTCTAACAGAAACAGAAATGATGCCAACCAGTTACTTTTCTCTCCTCTGAACAAAATATCAATCAGAAGCTAGTCAACCATTCTAATATCTTCCTCCTTTGTCTACTTTTCCTACATTATAAAAGTGATTGCTCTTTAAAAGTACTTAAATGGCTGTAAAGTGCTTTGGGACATCCTGAGGTCGTGAAAGGTGGAATATAAATTCTTTTCTTGGCTTGCTGACACCCCTGTGAAGTGTTTTGCTGCTATATAAATGCAAGTTGTTACAGGATCCAAGGAAGTTCCTATCATCAGTTTCCGGCCATCAGACCTCCCAATTTTCCTAAATAAAAACAGAAAGTGCCGGAAATACTCAGCAGGTCTGCGGCGATAGAAACAGAGTTAACGTTTTGAGTCAGAAATGGCTCTTCTTCCAAACCCTGAAGTACCAACCTCTAGCTTGCAGAGGCTGAGCGCCAACTCTCAGACACTTCTTCCTACCTCACCCTGGACCATGACCCCACCATCGAACATCAAGCCACTGTCTCCAGGACTGTCACTGACCTCATCTCCTCTGGAGATCTTCCCTATACAGCTTTCCACCTCACAGTCCCACAAACCCAGACAGCCCACTTCTACCTCCTTCCCAAAATCCACAAACAGGACTGTCATGCTAGATCCGTTGTGTCAGCCTGCTCCTGACCCACTGAACTTATTTCTTCCTATATTGACTCTATCTTTTCTCCCCTTGTCCAGTCTCTTTCCACCTACATCTGTGATTCTTCCGATGCCCTACATCATTTCAACCGTTTCCAGTTTCCTAGCCCTGAGCACCTCCTCTTCATTACGGACTCTCTACACTTCCATGCCCGCCCAGGATAGACTCATGGACTCAGGATGGACGCTTCTTCCTTGAACAGAGGTCCAACCAGTCCCCACCCTCCTCCTCCGTCTGGCTGAATAAAGATTTAGAACAAAAAGGGTTCTGAAGAAGAGTCGTATCCAATTCAAAACGTTAACTCTGTTTCTCTCCCCACAGATGCAGCCAGACCTGCTGAGCATTTCCAGCACTTTCTGTTTTTACTTCAGATTTCCAGCATCTGCAGTATTTTGCCATTTTCCTACATTTCTTGATTTGCTACTTTTTCTTTTATTTGTTTGTGGGATGTGGGTGTCACTGGCGAGGCCAGCATTTATTGCCCATCCCTAATTGCCCTTGAACTGAGTGGCTTGCTAGGCTATTTCAGAGGGCATTTTTTTGAGTCAACCACATTGCTGTGGTCTGGAGTCACATGTAGCCCAGACCAGGTAAGGACGGCAGATTTCCTTCCCTAAAGGACATCAGTGAACCAGATGGGTTTTTACAACCATCGACAATGGTTTCATGGTCACCATTGGACTAGCTTTTTAATTCAAAATATTTATTAATTGAATTCAAATTTCACCTTCTGCCAAGGTGGGATTCGAACCCATGTCCCCAGAGCATTAGCCTGGGCTCCAGATTACTAGTCTAGTGACATTATGCTACTGCCTCCCCAGTTCTGTTCCTGTACACTAAATTTTAAAAACTGCAACACTATCACTGTGTTCCTTTGGGTATCTGACAAAATGTCTCAGAAATTAGTGTAGGAGATCCCTGCATTGGTCTCCAGGAGGGGGTCAATATGTGCTGATTGTCTGCACTGAGTGTTGCTGGAGGGCACAGAGTGTGAAGTAGGGAGTTTGGTAAGTGAGGGAGTTCAGGAAGGAGGGGAACTATAAATGAATTAGGAAAATAAATTTGTCTTCACTGAGAGCTACTTTGAGTGCACAGAGTGTAAAGAGGGAGTTGGTGCGTGAGGGAATTCAGTGAAGGAGGGGCTCCTTTCTTTCTCTTTCTTTTTCTACCTTTTTTCGAAACAGGGCTGTGTTCTCGCACCCACACTTTTTGGGATTTTCTTCTCCCTGCTGCTTTCACATGCGTTCAAATCCTCTGAAGAAGGAATTTTCCTCCACACAAGATCAGGGGGCAGGTTGTTCAACCTTGCCCGTCTAAGAGCGAAGTCCAAAGTACGGAAAGTCCTCATCAGAGAACTCCTCTTTGCTGACGATGCTGCTTTAACATCTCACACTGAAGAATGCCTGCAGAGTCTCATTGACAGGTTTGCGTCTGCCTGCAATGAATTTGGCCTAACCATCAGCCTCAAGAAAACGAACATCATGGGGCAGGATGTCAGAAATGCTCCATCCATCAATATTGGCGACCACGCTCTGGAAGTGGTTCAAGAGTTCACCTACCTAGGCTCAACTATCACCAGTAACCTGTCTCTAGATGCAGAAATCAACAAGCGCATGGGTAAGGCTTCCACTGCTATGTTGAGACTGGCCAAGAGAGTGTGGGAAAATGGCGCACTGACACGGAACACAAAAGTCCGAGTGTATCAGGCCTGTGTCCTCAGTACCTTGCTCTACGGCAGCGAGGCCTGGACAACGTATGCCAGCCAAGAGCGACGTCTCAATTCATTCCATCTTCGCTGCCTTCGGAGAATACTTGGCATCAGGTGGCAGGACTATATCTCCAACACAGAAGTCCTTGAAGCGGCCAACATCCCCAGCTTATACACACTACTGAGTCAGCGGCGCTTGAGATGGCTTGGCCATGTGAGCCGCATGGAAGATGGCAGGATCCCCAAAGACACATTGTACAGCGAGCTCGCCACTGGTATCAGACCCACCGGCCGTCCATGTCTCCGTTATAAAGACGTCTGCAAACGCGACATGAAATCGTGTGACATTGATCACAAGTCGTGGGAGTCAGTTGCCAGCATTCGCCAGAGCTGGCGGGCAGCCATAAAGACAGGGCTAAATTGTGGCGAGTCGAAGAGACTTAGTAGTTGGCAGGAAAAAAGACAGAGGCGCAAGGGGAGAGCCAACTGTGCAACAGCCCCAACAAACAAATTTCTCTGCAGCACCTGTGGAAGAGCCTGTCACTCCAGAATTGGCCTTTATAGCCACTCCAGGCGCTGCTTCACAAACCACTGACCACCTCCAGGCGCGTATCCATTGTCTCTCGAGATAAGGAGGCCCAAAAGAAAGAAAGAAGTAGCTGCCTCTCTCTTTGGTACAGGGGTAGAAGCTGATTGGTAAGTAACTGGTAAGTTAATTCTACTTCTAATTGTAATAAATAGTTTTTGAAGTTAAGGTATGGCAGGTCAGCTCGGCCAAGTGGAATGTACATCCTGTGGTATGTGAGAAGTTATGGACTCACCACTGGTGAGGGTGATGGTTCCTTAGGGGAGTACAGCCAGAGCAAAGTCTGTGGCACCACTGGTGGCTCAGTTGCACAGGAGGGGAGGAAGAAGAGTGGAAGAGCAATAGTGATAGGGGATTCAACAGTCAGGGTAACAGACAGACGTTTCTGTGGCCAAGTAAACGTGGCTCCAGGATGGTATGTTGCCTCCCTGGTCAAGGATGTCACGGAGCGACTGCAGGACATCCTTCTGGGGGAGGGTGAACAGTCAGAGGTCATGGTTTACATTGGTACCAATGACATAGGTAAGAAGAGGGATGAGGACCTGAAAGCAGATTTTAGGGAGTTAGGAAGGAAATTAAAAAGGACCTCAAGAGCGGTAATCTCAAGTTTACTCCCAGTGCCACGTGCTAGTGAGAACGGGAATAGGAGGACTGATCGATTGAACACGTGGCTAGAGAATTGGTGTAGGATGAAGGGCATCAGACTTCTGAGGAATTGGGACCGGTTCTGGGGCAGGTGGACCTGTACAAGATGGATGAGCTACACCTTAACAGGACTGGAACCAATATCCTCGAAGGGAGATTTGCTAGTGCTGTTGTGGAGTGTTTAAACTAGCTTGTCAGGGGGATGGGAACCTGAGGGGTAGCTCAAATTGGAAGGAAGTAAAGCTGGTAAAAGGAGATAGAAAAGTAGCATGCAACATTAGAAGGCAGGTGAAACAAAGGCAAGCATCAAGGTTTAGAATGTACAATAATGTCAAGAAGACAAGGTTAAGGGCACTCTACCTGAATGCATGCAGCATTCGCAACAAGGTAGATGATTTAAAAGCACAAATAGAGGTATGATCTAATTGCCATTATGGGAACGTAGCTACAGGGTGATCAAGACTGGGAACTGAATATTCAAGGATATTCTACATTTAGGAAGGACAGGACAGGAAAAAAGAAAAAGGAGATGGTATTGCGCTGATAATAATGGAGGGGATCAGTACATTACAGCATGGCGACCCGACCCGACCCGAACCCGAAGGGACCCGATGACATGTGAAGGGTTCGGGTCGCTCTTCCAGGTCTGGCATTCGGGCTCAGGTCGGGTCAGACACACTCTATCACCACCTCCAGTACGTGGCTCCAATATGAAATGTACTTTTTAAACAACCTTTCAAGTCCAGTTACAGTTTTTGTTGTTTATCTGCACAAGCTTAAAAAGTGAAAAACGGAAGATAGGTTAACTGAATATTCAGGTGGTCGGGTCAGGTTGGGTCAGGCGTGGGAAAAAATGAAAGGGTCGGGTTGGATCGTGGTTCTGTCGGGCTCAGGTCAGGTTTCATTTGCAGACCCGGGCCGGCCTTTACAGTACATTAGGTATGACAGTGCATAGACAATGGATAGTCTTCAAAGAAATAGTGTATAGTATACAGCAACTATACATTCCTTCAAGACACAAAAACCCTAAAAGTAAAGGCAGTCAACCATGGATAACAAAGGAAGTTAACGATTGTATAAGATTAAAAGAAAAGGCAGATAAAGTTGCCAGAAATAGTGGTGAACCTGAGGATTGGGAGGATTTTAGAATAGAGCAAAGGAGGAGCAAGAAACTGATAAAGAAAGGAAGAACAGAATATGAATGTAAACTATCAAAAAACATACTGTAAAAGCTTCTTTAGGTACATAAAAAGGAAACATTTGGCTAAGACAAATGTGGGTCCATTACAAGCACAGTCCGGAGACTTTATCATGGGGAATAGAGAAATGGCAGAATAGCTAAATGATTAGTTTGTGTCTGTCTGCACTGAGGAAGATACAAGAAATCTCCCAGAATTAGCAATCCAAGGGATTAGGGAGAATGAGAAATTGAAGGAAATTAGTATTAGTCAGAAGGTTGTATTGGAGAAATTAATGGAGCTGAAGGTTTATAAGTCCCCAGGACCTGATATTCTACATCCCAGAGTGTTGAAAGAGGTAGCTATGGAGATAGTGGATGCATTGGTGATCATCTTCCAAAATTCTATAGATTCTGGAATGGTTCCTGCAGATTGGAAGGTAACAAATGTCACGCACTATTTAAGAAGGGAGGGACAGAAAAAACAGGGAACTACAGACCTGTTAGCCTTACATAAGTAGTAGGGAAAATGTTGGAATCTATTCTAAAGGATGTGATAAATGGACACTTGGATAATAATGATCTGATTGGGCATAGTCAACATGGATTTATGAATGGGAAATCATGTTTGACGAACGTGTTGGAGTTTTTTGAGGATGTTTCTCACAGAATTGATTAAGGGGAGTTGGTGGACGTGGTATACTTGGATTTTCAGAAGGCTTTTGATAAAGTCCCCCACAGGAGATTGGTTAGCAAAATTAAAGCACATAGAATAGGAGGTACTATACTAGCATGGATTAAGGATAGGTTAACAGGCAGAAAGCAGAGAGAAGGATTAAATGGGACATTCTCATGTCGGCAGGCTGTGTCTAGTGGGGTACTGCGAGGATCAGTACTTGGGCCCCAGCTGTTCACAATATATATCAATGATTTGGTCGTGGGGACCAAATGTAATATTTCCAAGTTCGCAGATGACACAAAACTAGGTGGGAATGTGTGTTGTGAGGAAGATGCAAAGCGGCTTCAAGGGGATTTGGACAGACTTAGTGAGTGGGCAAGAACGTGGCAGATAGAATATAATGTGGAAAAATATGAGGTTATCCACTTTGGTAGGAGGAACAGAGGTGTAGAGTATTTCTTAATTGGTAAGAGATTAGAAAGTGTAGATATACAAAGGGACCTGAGTGTCCTTGTCAATAAGTCACTGAAAGCTAACATGCAGGTGCAGCAAGCAATTAGGTAGGCTAATGGTATGTTAGCCTTTATCAGGAGAGGATTTGAGTACAGGAATAGTGAAGTCTTGCTTCAATTGTATAGAACCTTGTTTAGACCCCACCTAGAGTACTGTGTGCAGTTTCAGTCCCCTTACCTTAGGAAGGATATTATTGCCAAAGAGGGAGTGCAACGAAGGTTCACCAGTCTTGTTCCCGGGATAGCGGTACTGTCCTATGAAGAAAGATTGGGGAAATTGGGCCTGTATTCTCTAGAGTTTCGAAGAATGAGAGGTAATCTCATTGAAGCCTACAAAATACTTCAATGGATAGTCAGGATAGATGCAGCTAAGATGTTTCCCCTGGATGGGGAGTCTAGAACCAGGGGACACAATTCAAAATAAGGGGGAAGCCACTTAGGACAGAAATGAGGAGAAATTTCTTTACTCATGAGGTTTGTGAATCTTTGGAATTCTCTACCCCAGAGGGCTATGGAAGCTTAGTCTTTGAGTATGTTTAAAGCAAAGATTGACAGATTTCTAAATACCCAATGACAAAGGGATCTGGAGATAGTGTGGGAAAAAGGCATTGAAGTGGATGATCAGCGATGATCTTATTGAATGGCGGTGCAGGCTCGATGGGCTGAATGGCCTACTCCTGCTCCTTTGTTCCCAATATTTTAAGGTGGTTGCTGAGAATAGGTCAATATTTTCGGGGGCAGGGGGGGGGGGGGGGGGGGGGGGTCCCTGGGAGTGGGTCAATATTTGCAAGGAATCTCCAGGAGTGAATCAATATTTGAAATGGGTCAACATTTGGGTTGAGTCCCTGGCAGTAAATGAATATTTGTAGGGTGTTTCCAGGAATGTTAATATTTGCAAGAAACAAAATTAGAATTGTAAAATTCTAAAAAGTTTGCCCTTTAGAGCTTTCGAATTGCATGTCCTTTTAGGTTAAAAGTATAGTCAAGTGTATAGAAAAGATCAGTGCGAAACACTGCTTTGAACTAAACAATAAGACAAGCGACAAGGGTTTAAATAGTACAAGGCAAAATTAGGACCGCACATAAAGTGCCCAACACAACTGGTCAGACTTGAGATGGAGTAGTGGAGAGAATCTTTGAAAGCGTTTAAGAAACCATTGATGGGTGCACTGAAGGTCCTTTCTGAACAGATGAGTTAGATGGGCTGAATGCCCCCCCCCCCCCACTTCATCTGTCATCTTTATCTATCTTTCCCTAAATTTGAGCACCTCAAATATTGTTGTATCTGAGACAATAGAAGTTTACATGACAGAAGGAGGCCTTTTGGTACATTGTCTCGGTAATGGCTCTTTGCTACGGCAATCCAAAACGAATCCCACAACCTTGCTCTCTTCCCATATCCCTGTAGAATGGTAAGGCCTTGGAAACAGTACAGAAGAGATTTACAAGATTGGTGCTGGAGATGAGGGACTTCAGTTATATGGAGAGACTGCAGAAGCTGGGATTATTCACCTTAAAGGAGATAAGGTTAAGGGGACATTTAATAGTTGTGTTCAAACTTAGCAAGGGTTTTGATAGTTTCTCATTTTTCGCTGTTTCTCCCGGCAACAGGGTTGGTAACCAAAGGACAGAGAGTATACAGGAAGAAATAATGTGCAATTGTAAGAAAGGTACAGCAATAATCATGGGTGATTTTAATCAACATATATAGACAGGACAAATCAGATTGGCAAAGGGAGCCTGGACGATGGGTTCGTAGAGTGTGTTCAGAACAATTTCTTAGAGCAGCACGTTCTACAGTCAACCCGAGAGCATACTATGCTGGACCCGGTAATGTGCAATGAGACAGGATAAATTAATGACCTCAGAATAAAGGTAGCAGTGATCATAACTTGAGGTGGCAGCACAGTGGTATACAATCGAGAAGGAGTTGCCCTGGGAGTCCTTAAATTGATTCCAGACCCTATGAAGTTTCATGGCATCAGGTCAAATATGGGCAAGGAAACCTCCTGCTGATTAACACCTACCATCCCCCCTCAGCTGATGAATTAGTACTCTTCTGTGTTGAACAGGGTGCCAAGGGTGCAGAATGATGGGGGACTTCAATGTCCATCATCAAGAGTGGCTCGGTAGCACCACTACTGACATAGCTGCTAGACTGGTCTGCGGCGGGTGGTGAGAGAACAAACATGAGGAAAAAAACTACTTGACCTCATCCTCACCAATCTACCTGTCACAGATGCATCTGTCCATGACAGTATTGGTAGGAGTGACCACCGCATAGTCCTTGTGGAGACAAAGTCCCGTCATCATATTGCGGAAATCCACCATCGTGTTGTGTGGCACTACCGTCGTGCTAAATGGGATAGATTTCCAACAAATCTAGCAACTCAAAACTGGTCATCTATGAGGTTCTGTAGACGATCAGCAGCAGCAGAATTGTATTTAACCACAATCTGTAACCTCACGGCCATGCATATCCCCCACTCTATCGTTACCATCAAGCCAGGAGACCAACCCTGGTTCAGTGAACAGTGCAGGAGGGCATGCCAGGAATAGCTGCTAGACTGGTCTGCGGCGGGTGGTGAGAGAACAAACATGAGGAAAAAAACTACTTGACCTCATCCTCACCAATCTACCTGTCACAGATGCATCTCAGGCATACCTCAAAATGAGGTGTCAGCCTGATGAAGCTGCAATACAGGATTACTTGCATGCCAAACAGTAGAAGCAGCATGTGATAGACAGAGCTAAGTGATCCCACAACCAACGGATCAGATCTAAGCTCTGCAATCCTGCCACGTTCAGGGGAAGCAGTGGTGTAATTGTAATGTCACTGAACTAGTAATCCAGAGGCCTAGGCTAAAGCTCTGGATGGTGATGGTGAAATTTGAATTCAATTAATAAATCTGGAATTAAAAGCTATTCTAATGGTGACCACAAAACCGTTGTTGATTGTTGTAAAAACCAATCTGGTTCACTAATGTCCTTTAGGGGAGGAAATCTGCCGTCCTTACCTGGTCTGGCCTACATGTGATTCCAGACCCACAGCAATGTGGTTGACTCTTAGCTGCCCTCTGAAATCGCCTAGCAAGCCATTCAGTTCAAGGGGAATTAGGGTTGGGCAACAAATGGTGGACTTGTCAGCGAAGCCCACATCCCATGAAAGAATGAAAAAAAAACATCCAGTCCTGAATGGTGGTGGACAATTAAACAACTGACAGGAGGAGGAGGTGCCACAAATATTCTCATCCTCAACAATGGGAGAGCCCAGCACATCAAAAGACAGGGCTGAAGCATTTGCATTCATCTTCAGTCAGAAGTGCTGATCCATCTTGGCCTCCTCCTGTGGTCTCCAGCATCACAGATGCCAGTCTCCAGCCAATCTGATTCACTCCACATGAAATCAAGAAAGGGCTGAAGACACTACATACTGCAAAGGTTATGGGCCCTGACAATATTCCAGCAGTATTACTGAAGACATGTGCTCCAGAATTAGTCGCGGCCCTAGCGAAGCTGTTCCAGTACAGCTACAATACTGGCATCTACCCAGCAGTGTGGAAAATTGCCCAGGTATGTCCTATGCACAAAAAATCCAACCCGATCAATTACCGCCCTATCTGTCTACTCTCGATCATCAGCAAAGTGATGCAAGGGGTCGTCAACAGTGCTATCAAGCAGCACTTGGTTAGCAATAACCTGCTCACTGATGCTCAGTTTGGGTCTGCCAGGGCCACTCAGCTCCTAACCTCATTACAGCCTTAGTTCAAACATGGACAAAAGAACTGAACTCAAGAAGTGGGCTGAGAGTGAATGCCCTTGACATCAAGGCAGCATCTGACCAAGAATGGAATCAAGGAGCCCTAATAAAACTGGAGTCAATGAGAATCGGGGGAAAACTCTCCACTGGTTGGAGTCATACCTAGCACAAAGGAAGATGGTTGTGGTTGTTGGAGGTCAATCATCTCAGTCCCAGGACATTGCTGCAGGAGTTCCTCGAGGGAGTGTCCCTAGACCCAAACATCTTCAGCTGCTTCATCAATGACCTTACCCTCCATCAGAAGGGCAGAAGTGGGGATGTTCACTGATGATTGCACAATGCTCAGCACCATTTGCGACTCATCAGATACTGAAGCAGTCCGTGTAGAAATGCAGCAAGACCTGGACAACATGCAGGCTTGGGCTGATAAGTGGCAAGTAACACTCGCGCCACACAAGTGCCAGGCAATGACCATCTCAAACAAGAGAGAGAGCACCTAACCATTTCCCCTTGACATTCAATGGCATTACCATTGCTGAATCTCCCACTATCAATATCCTGGGAGTCACCATTGACCAGAAACTGAACTGGATGAGCAACATAACTGCTGTGGCTACAAGAGCAGGTCAGAGGCATTGGCAAATAATATTAGGGAAATGAATGCGTGGCTCAAAGACTGGTGTGGTAAAAGTGGGTTCTGCTTCGTGGGGCAATGGCACCAGTAGTGGGCAAAGTGGGGGCTGTACCATTAGGACAGTGTAGACATGAACTGTGCTGGGACCAGTGTTCTAGCAAGCGGCATAACTAGGAAGGTAGAGAGGGTTTTAAACTAAAAAGTGGGGGAAAGGGGTCAAATTGGGGACGATGTGGTACGTCAAAGAGTAGAGACAAGGCAAGAGAGAATGATATTCTTATGGGAAATGATAAACAGACTGTGACAGGTCGGGACAGAGAGCACAAATCTGGCAGACAAGGCTAGAAAAATAATAAAAAGGAAAAAACTAAAGGCTCTGTATCTGAACGCACATAGCATTCGAAACAAAGCAGATGAACTGATCGTGCAAATAAAAATAAATAAGTATGATCTGATAGCCATTATAGAGACATGGCTGCAGGATGACATAGATTGAGGACTGAATACTGAAGGAAGGAGAGGAAACTAGGAAAAGGTGGAGAAGTGGCTCTGTTAATAAATGATGGTATTAGCACATTAGAGAGGACTGACCTAAGTTCAGGAAATCAGAATATAGAAGCGGTTTGGGTAGAGATGAGAAATGATAAAAGCAAGAAGTCACTCGTGGGAATGATGTACAGGCCCCCGAACAGTAACGACGGGATATAAAGGAAGAAATAATAGGAGCCTGTCAGAAAGGTATGGCAATAATCATGGGGGATTTTAATTTACATATAGACTGGAAAAATCAGATGGGCAAAGATAGCCTAGATGCAGAGTTCATGGAATTTTTTCGGATAGTTTCTTAGAATGCCAACCAGAGAGCAGGCTATACTGGACTTGGTATTGTGCAATGAGATGGATTAATTAATGACCTCATAGTAAAGGCAGCCCTAAGCAGCAACGATCATAATATGAGTGAATCTTACATTCAGTTTGAGGGAGAGAAGAGTGGGTCTAAGACTAGTATTTTAAACTTAAACAAGGGCAATCATAAGGGCATGAAAGCAGAACTAGCTAAGGTAAACTGGCAAATTAAGTTCAGGGATAGGTCAATAGAGATGCAGTGGCAGACATTTAAGGGGATATTTCAGAATACACAGAATAGATACAATCCAACAAGAAATAAACTGTCAGGCAAACCCCACCTGCCAAGACTGAGGCACACATTATTTCACCACATGAACAGTAAAACTTAAAATTGCAAATCCTGACTGGAAGAACATTTGCCAGATAATGTTGAAACAATGGGGATCCAGCAGTTGCTTCTCCAATACACAGAAGTGGTCAAACCTGTTTCAGTCACATGACTAGCTGGCTGGAGCTTTTGGATTTGAAATTCCGCCAAAAAAATGTTGGAAACTGTTCCATATAAGGAGCTAGTCACGTGATTAACCTGCTGAGCACCCTGGGAACTTTTGAATTTTAAACTCCCAAAGGGATTGAGTCAGAACGCCGTGTGCTCGTGGAATGAGAACATCCCCTCTGCCTGCTTGTTCCGCCTACCTGTTCACCTCTCAGGGAACTGAAACCATTGAAGACACGTAAACTGAGAGACAGAAAAAGTTTCCTACGTGAAGAAGGTTTTAAGACTAATACTGGCCCCCAACAAAACACCAGACCATATGTCATTTCATCTCCAATAAGGCACTGAAGTGGATGATCAGCCATAATCAAATTGAATGGCGGGGCAGGTTCGATGGGCTGAATGGCCCACTCCTACTCCTATGTTCCTATAATTGTGCAAAAATAGATGGCAGGTCAGAAGAGTGCACAGAATATACAAAACAGCAAAGAATGTCTAAAAGATTATTAAGGAGGGAAAAATGAGAGTATGAGAGAAAGCTAAATGGAAATATAAAAACGGACAGTAAGAGTTTCCATAGATATTTTAAAAAGAAAAAAGTTAACAAAGTGAGAATAGGTGCTATAGAAAGTGAGTCTGGGTAATTAATAAGGGAAAATAAAGAGATGGCAGATGAAGTGAACAGGTATTTTGCATCGGTCTTCAGCACAGAGGATACAAGTAACATCCCAGAAATAGCTGTAAATCAGGAAATGGAAGGGAGGGAGGAACGCAAGCAAATTACAATCACCAGGGAAGCAGTACTGAGCAAATTGTGGGAGCTGGAGGCTGACAAGTCCCTGAGTTCTGTTGGATTTCATCCTAGGGTCCTGAAAGAAATGGCTAGTGAGACAGTTGCTACGTTGATTTTAATTTTCTAAAATTCCCTAGATTCAGGGAAGGTTCCAGTATAATGGAAAATAGTCAATGCAACTCCCTTATTCAAAAAGGGAGGGAGACAGAAAGCAGGAAACCACAGGCCAGTTAGCTGAACATCTGTCATAGCGAAAATGTTACAAGCTATTATTAAAGACATTATAGCAGAACACTTTGAAAAATTCAATGTAATCAGTCAGAGTCAACATGGTTTTGTGAAAGGAACATCATGTTTAACCAATTTTTGGTGTTTTTTGAAGTAGTAACATATGCTGTGGATAAAGGGGAACCGGTGGATGTACTGTACTTAGATTTCCAGAAGGCATTTGATAAGGTGCCACGTCAAAGCTTATTGCAAAAAAAAAGCTCATAGTGTAGGGGGTATCATATTGGCAGGGATTGAAGATTGGTTAGCTAACAGGAAAGAGAGTAGGCATAATTGGGTCATTTTCTGGTTGGCAAGATGTAACGAGTGGTGTGCCACAGGGATCAGTGCTAGGGCCTCAACTTACAATTTATATAAATTTGGATGAAGGGACCAAAGGTACGGTTGCTAAATTTGCTAATGACACAAAGATAGGTAGCAAAGTAAGTTGTGAAGAGGACATAAGGAGGCTACAAAGGGAGAAAGACAGGTGAAGTGAGTGGTCAAAGATCTGGCAAATGGAGTATAATGTGGGAAAGTGGGAAATTGTCCAGGAAGAATAAAAAAAGCAGTGAGAGATTGCAGAGTTCTGAGAGGCAGAGGGACCTGGGTGTCCTAATGCATGAATTGCAAAAGGTTAGTATACATGTACAGCAAGTAATTAGGAAAGCGAATAAAATGTTATTTTTTGTGAGGGGAATTGAATACAAATGTAGGGAGGTTATGCTGCAGTTATACAGGGCACTGGTGAGACCACATCTGGAGTACTGTGTACAGCATTGGTCTCCTTATTTAAGGAAGGATGTAAATGCTTTGGAAGCTGTTTTATTTATTTTTATTTAGAGATACAGCACTGAAACAGGCCCTTCGGCCCACCGAGTCTGTGCCGACCAACAACCATCCATTTATACTAACCCTACATTAATCCCATATTCTCTACCACATCCCCACCATTCTCCTACCACTTACCTACACTAGGGGCAATTTACAATGGCCAATTTACCTATCAACCTGCAAGTCTTTTGGAGGTGGGAGGAAACCGGAGCACCCGGTGGAAACCCACGCAGACACAGGGAGAACTTGCAACCTCCGCACAGGCAGTACCCAGAACTGAACATGGGTCGCTGGAGCTGTGAGGCTGCGGTGCTAACCACTGCGCCACTGTGCCGCCCACAGTTCAGAGAAGGTTTACTAGACTAATACCTGGAATGCGAGGGTTGTCTTATAAGGAAAGGTTGGACAGGTTAGGCTTGTATCTGCTGGAGTTTGGAAGAGTAAGAGGTGACTTAATTGGAATATATAAGATCCTGAGGGGTTTTGACAGGGTAGATATGGAAAGGATGTTTCCCCTTGTGGGAGAATCTAGAACTAGGGGTCACTGTTTAAAAATAAGGGTTGCCCATTTAAGACAGAGATGAGGAAAAGCTTTTTCTCTGAGGGTAACAAGTCTCTTCCTCAAAAGGCGGTGGAAACAGAGTCTTTGAATATTTTTAAGGCAGAGGTAGATAGATTCTGGATAAGCAAGAGGATGAAAGGTTATTGGGGTTAGACGGGAATGTGGAGTTGAGGTTACAATCAGATCAGCCATGATCATGTTGAATGACGAAGCAGGCTTGAGGGGCCAAGTGGCCTACTCCTGCTCCTGAGTCGTATGTTCGCAGAAAAGCTGTATATTATTTAAATGCAGAGAAATTGCAGAACTCTGCGGTACAGAGGGATCTGGGTGTCCTGGTACATGATTCACAAAAAGTTTGTATGCTGGTACAGCATGTGATTAGGAATGTAAATGGAATGTTGTCATTTATTGCAAGGTGAATAGAATATTTTTTTTTATTCATTCATGGGTTCTGCGCACGCTGGCTAGACCAGCATTTATTGCCCATCCTTAATTGCCCTTGAGAAGGTGGTGGTGAGCTGCCTTCTTGAACCGGTACATACCATGCAGGGTAGGTACACCCACAGTGCTGTTAAGAAGGGAGTTCCAGGATTTTGACCCAGTGACAGTGAAGGAACGGCGATATAGTTCCAAGTCAGGATGGTGTGTGGCTTGGAGGGGAACTTGCAGGTGGTGGTGTTCACATCCATTTGCTGCTCTTGTCCTTCTAGTTGGTGGAGGTCGCTGGTTTGGAAGGTGCTGTCTAAGGAGCCTTGGTGCATTGCTACAGTGAATCTTGTAGATGGTACACACTGCTGCCACTGTACGTCAGTGGTGGAAGGAGTGAACGATTGTGGATGGGGTGCCAATCAAGCGGGCTGCTTTGACCTGGATGGTGTTGAGCCTTTTGAGTGCTGTTGGAGCTGCACCCATCCAGGAAAGTGGAGAATATTCCATCACACTTCGGACTTGTGCCTTGTAGATGGTGGACAGGCTTTGGGGAGTCAGGAGGTGATTTACTTGCCACAGGATGTCTAGCCTCTGACCTGCTCTTGTAGCCACGGTATTGATCTGGCTACTCCAGTTCAGTTTCTGGTCAATGGTAACCCCCCAGAATGTTGATAGTGGGGGATTCAGCGATCATAATGCCATTGAATGCCAAGAGGAGATGGTTAGATTCTCTCTTGTTGGAGATGGTCATTGCCTGACACTTGTGTGGCACGAGCGTTACTTGCCACTTATCAGTCCAGGCCTGGATATTGTCCAGGTCTTGCTACATTTCTACACGGACTGCTTCAGTACCTGAGGAGTCGCGAATGGTGCTGAACATTATGCAATCATCAGCGAACATCCCCACTTCTGACCTTATGATTGAAGGAAGGTCATTGATGAAGCAGCTGAAGATGGTTGGGCCTAGGACACTACCCTGAGGAACTCCTGCAGTGATGTCCTGGAGCTCAGATGATTGACCTCCAACAACCACAGCCATCTTCCTTTGTGCTAGGTATGACTCCAACCAGCAGAGAGTTTTCCCTCTGATTCCCTTTGACTTCAGTTTTGCCAGGGCTCCTTGACGCCATACTTGGTCAAATGTTGCTTCGATGTCAAGGGGAGTCACTCTCACCTCACCTCTTGAGTTCAGCTCTTTTGTCCATGTTTAAACCAAGGATGTAATGAGGTCAGGAGCTGAGTAGCCCTGGCGGAATCCAAACTGAGTGTCATTGAGCAGGTTATTGCTAAGCAAGTGCCGCTTGATAGCACCGTCGAGGACACTTTCCATCACTTTACTGATGATGGAGAGTAGACTGATGGGGTGGTAATTGACCAAGTTGGACTTGTCCTGCTTTTTGTATACCAGACATACCAGGGCAATTTTTCACATTGCTGGGTAGATGCCAGTGCTGTATCTGTACTGAAACAGCTTGGCTAGTGGCACGGCATGTTCTGCAGCACAGGTCTTCAGTACTATTGACGGAATATTGTCAGGGCTCAAAGCCTTTGCAGTATCCAGTGCCTTCAATCGTTTCTTGATATCACGTGGAGTGAATCGAATTGGCTGAAGTCTGGCATCTGTGATGCTGGGGTCTTCAGGAGGAGGCTGAGATTGATCATCAACTCGGCACTTCTGGCTGAAGATTGTTGCAAATGCTTCAGTCTTATCTTCTGCATTGATGTGCTGGGCTTCCCCATCATTGAGGATGGGGATATTTGTGGAGCCACCTCCTCCAGTTAGTTGTTTAATTGTCCACGACCATTTACAGCTGGATGTGGCAGGACTGCAGAGCTTAGATCTCATCCGTTGCTTATGAGATTGCTTCGCTCTGTCTATCACATGCTGCTTACGCAGTTTTGCACGCAAGTAGTCCTGGCTTGTAGCCTCACCAGGTTGACACCTCATTTTGAGGTATGCCTGGTGCTGCTTCTGGCATGCCCTCCTGCACTCTTCATTGAACCAGGGTTGGTCTCCTGGCTTGATGGTAATTGTAGAGTGGGGGATATGCATGGCCATGAGGTTACAGATTGTGGTTGAGTACAATTCTGCTGCTGCTGATGGCCCACAGCGCCTCATGGATGCCGGGTTTTGCATTGCTAGATCTGTTTGACATCTATCTCAATTAGCACAGTGGTAGTGCCACACAACACGATGGAGGGTATCCTCAATGTGAAGTCCGGACTTCGTCTCCACAAGGACTGTGTGGTGGTCACGTGCGGTGGCGTAGTGGTATTGTCACTGGATTCGTAAACCAGAGACCCAGGGTATTGTTCTGGGGACATGGGTTCGAATCCCACCACAGCAGAAGGTGGAATTTGAATTCAATTAAGAAAAAATCTGGAATTAAAAAGCTAGTCTAATGATGGCCATGAAACCATTGTCGATTGTTGTAAAAATCCATCTGGTTCACTAATGTCCTTTAGGGAAGGAAATCTGCTGTCCTTACCTGGTCTGGCCTACATGTGACTCCAGACACAGCAATGTGGTTGACTCTTACATGCCCTCTGAAATGGCCCAGCAAGCCACTTAGTACAAGGGCAATTAGGGATGGGCAATAAATGCTGGCCTAGCCAGCGACGCCCACATCCCATGAATGAATAAAAAGAAACTCCTACCAATACCATCATGGACAGATGCATCTGCGGCAAGAGATTGTTGAGGACGAGGTCAAGTATATTTTTCTCTCTTGCTGGTTCCCTCACCACCTGCTGCAGACCCAGTCTAGCAGCTATGTCCTTTAGGACTCGGCCACTCGGTCAGTAGTGGTGCTACCGAGCCACTCTTGGTGATGGACATTGAAGACCCTCATTCAGAGTACATTCTGTGCCCTTGCCACCCTCAGTGCTTCCTCCAAGTGGTGTTCAACATGGAGAAGTACTGATTCATCAGCTGAGGGAGGGCAGTAGGCAGTCATCAGCAGGAGGTTTCCTTGCCCATGTTTGACCTGATGCCATGAGACCTCATGGGGTCTGGAGTCGATGTTGAGGATTCCCAGGGCAACTCCCTCCTGACTGTATACCACTGTGCTGCCGCCTCTGTTGGGTCTCTCCTGCTGGCGGGACAGAAGATACCCGGGGGTGGTATTGGCGGTATCTGGAACATTGTCTGTAAGGTATGATTCCGTGAGTATGACTATGTCAGGCTAGTCTGTGGACAGCTCTCCCAGCTTTGGCACAAGTCCCCAGATATTAGTAAGGAGGACTTTGCAGGGTCGACAGGACTGGGTTTGCCATTGTCGTTTCGGTGCCTAGCTCGATGCCGGCATAATATACAAGTCAGGAAGGTTTGCTACAATTGTACAGGGCATTGGTGAGACCACATCTACAGTACTGTGTACAGTTTTGGTTTCCATATTTAAGAACGGATATCATTGCATTGGAAGCAGTTCAGAGAAGGGTTGCTTGACTGATTCATGGGATAAAGGGGTTATCTTATGAGGAAAGGTTGCTCAGGTTGCATCCATTGAAGTTTAGAAGAATGAGAGATGACCTTCTTGAAATATATAAGATCCTGAGGGGACTTGACAGGATGGATGCTGAGAGGATGTTTCCCCTTATTGGGGACACTAGAACTAGGGTAAAACAGTTTAAAAATAAGGGGTCACCCATTTAAGACTGAGATGAGGAGAATTTTTTTTCTCAGAGGGTTCTTAGTCTGTAGAATTCTCATCCCCAGAGAGCAGTGGAGGCAGGGTCATTGGCTACTTTTAAGGCTGAGATAGATTCTCGATGAACAAGGGAGTCAAAGGTTATAGCAGGTAGACAGGAAAGTAGAGTTGAGGCCATAATCAGATCAGCCATGATCTTATCAAATGGCGGAGCAGGGCTGAGGGGCCAAACGGCCAACTCCTACTCCTAATTCGTATGTACATAAGTATTTAAGTTAACCATCAATTAGTGAGTTATGTTGTTCTGAAATTCACTTACTTGAAAGGGCGGTGGAAGCAGATTCAATAATAACTTGCAAAAGGGAATTGAGTAAATGCTTGGAGGGGAAGAATTTTCAGGAATATGGGGAAAGAGGAGTACTGGGACTAATTGGATAGCTCTTTCAATGAGTCATAGAGCCATAGAGAGATACAGCACCGAAACAGGCCCTTCGGCCCAACGAGTCCGTGCCGACCATCAAACACCCATTTATACTAATCCTGCATTAATCCCATTTTCCCTCTCACATCCCCACCTTCCCTCAATTGTCCTACCACCTACCTACACTAGGGGCAATTTTTACAATGGCCAATTTACCTATCAACCCGCAGGTCTTTGGCATGTGGGAGGAAACCGGACCACCCGGAGAAAACCCACGTGGTCACAGGGAGAACTTGCAAACTCCACACAGGCAATACCCAGAACTGAACCCGGGTCGCTGGAGCTGTGAGGCTGCGATGCTAGCCACTGCGCTGGCATAGGCACAATGGGCCAAATGGCCTCCTTTTGTGCTGTATCATTCAACGATTCTAGGATACAGAGAAAGATCTCGGTGCATAAAGACATAGTGTTGCTGACATCTCTTACCTGTGTGCTTTCGAAGATGCTCTTTAAAATGTCCAAAATGGTCAAACTGTTTCTCGCAGTACTGACACACGTGTACCTTGCGGACGCAGCGTGGCTTCTTGTTCCCACCCTCCTCGTCACGATGGGAGGAGAGGTGCTGTTTCCAGGCACTCTCTCGCGTGTACTGTTTGCTGCACAGGTGGCATACGTAGTTCTCCCCCGAGTGCACCTTCAGGTGTTCCTTGAAGTGGTAAAAGAGTCTAAAGGAGCGGTTGCACTTTTCACAACAGAACAGTTTGTCACCCTGCGCCAGCACTTCCACAATGTGAATCCCATCCTCTGTCACAATGGATGTTTCTGTCTCCTCGCGGGACCGGGCCGTGGGCTCCCGCTCCCCTTCCTTCTCCAGCTCCTTATCCAGCTCATCCTGCTGGTATTTGCTGGTGATATCAGCAAGCAGGGCCAGCGCTGACTCTGCTGGTTGCTCCGAGCTCGCTACATCACCAGAAGGTTGTGTTGACTCATCTGCCGTCGACAAATTCTCTACCGCTTCCACCATGTCAGCCCCGGCCTCATCTTCCATCTCTTCTGCATCAATCTCCACGATCTCCGCAGCGAAGACGTTCTCCTGGTCGATTTCCACTGTCTCGGTCTCCTGGATGGATGGCAGAGTTTCAGTAATGACATTCGATGTTTCTGCTATTGTCCGCTTCTTGGCTTTCCTCTTGCCAGGCGCCTTGGCTTTGGCCGTCGGCGAATCTGCATTGTTTCTGAAAACAGAGCAGGGCAGTGAGCAAGGCAGGGAATGTTAGCACAGCACGAGGACACAGAGCAGGGCAGTGAACAGGACAGGGAACAGCACGAGGACACACAGCAGGGCAGTAAACAGGGGAACAGCACAAGGACACAGAGCAGGCCAGTGAGCCGGACAGGAAACAGTAACACAGCACAGAGCAGGGCAGTGAGCAGGACAGGGAATGGTAACAACACAAGGACACACAGCAGGGCAGTGAGCAGAACAGGGAACAGTAACACAGCACAAGGATACAGAGCAGGACTGTCAGAGGGACAGGGAACTGAAACACAGCACAACAGCACAAGGGCACAGAGCAGAGCAGTGATCAGGGTGGGGGACAGTAGAACAACACAAGGACACAGAACAGAGTAGTCAAAGGGACAGGCAATGGTTACGCTGCAGAGGAAAGAAGAATATCCCCAAATTTAAAAGTGAAAACCAATAACTAGTTAAAATGTGACCTGGCTAGAGAAAAGGAAGAATGTATTGACTGAGTGCCAGACCACAGCTCTCAAATGTCTCCAGTGAATTGCTCTGAAGTGCAGTGAGTGTTAGCAGGATCCCTAAAACAGCAATGAGTTGAATTCAACAAAGAACCTGCTCCTAATGTCCAAGTCAATGTCCTCCCGCAAACACCAAGCAAAACACTCAAACAGGTCACTCACTCACTGCTGTTTGAGGGCCCTTCCTATGTGTAAATTGGTTGCCACACATGCTTGCATAATAAGTCACTGCATTTCAAAGTCGTTCAATGCCCGGGAAGCACTGTGGAGCGTTTGAGAGACGTAATCATGCTGCACAAATGCAAGTCTTTGCCAGCACAGGCGCAATGGGTCAATTAGCCACCTTCTAAGCTAACAACAATCCTAACTAACTAACTAACCAAGCTAACTAATCCACAAAGGATTTTCTCCATCGGCATAATGTCTCTTACTTCAGCCAGTTACCATGGCATTAAAATGGCACCCATCTGAAAACCCTAGCTTTAATAGCTAGGATCACACACACACCAAAAGTGGTCTCGAGTGGGAGGGCTGCAACCAGCCACTGAACTCATAGAATTATACAGCACAGGAGGAGGTCATTCGGCCCATCAGCCTATGTTCCAGCACCAGCCTCCAGAGAAGTAAATAGCAGAACAGAAATAGCGCAAGTGTTTTGTTACCGGTTGTTCAGTGCTTTCATCGCCTCTTCCATCTGTAAGTATTCCGCCGCCTTCCACACGTCACTCGCCTCCTCTTCCTGCAGCACCATCAGCTTGGCAGTGTAGGTAAACTCAATGAGGTGTCGGAACGCCAGGTTACTCACCCCTGAGACAACAGAGCAGCCAGTGTCAAAAACACAGGAAGCCACCTCTACACTACTTCACATCAAGGATCATCGCAAACTCACTCTTTACTAGGACCTCAAAACTGTTGAGTTTCTTACCAAACAGGCTGCATTGATAAATGCAGGGAAATAACAGATGAGTAAGGCTGCAGGGGGCCCCTAGCACAGTTCCTGCATCTGGAAGGAGCTTGAAAATTCCCCATTGCAGCCTGCAATTGTTTTTCAAAATGATACCGTGGTCTTCACCTCTGTTGTCTCTTAAAGACAAGCAGAGTTCACTCTACTGGCAGAATTTCTACAGGAATTTAAAAGACGTTTTAGTGTTAGCTGTGGTTCAGTTGTTAGCATTCTTGCCGGAGTCAGAAGGTTGTGGGTTCAAGATCCACTCCAGGGACTTGAGCACAAAAAGCAAGGCTGACACTCCACTGCAGTACTGGAGGTGTGCTACACTGTTGGAGGTGCTATCCTTTGGATTAGACATTAAACCGAGGGCCCCCATCTGCCCTATCATGTGTATGTAAATGCTCACATTAGAGTCATAGAGTTTTACCGCAAGGAAACAGGCCCTTCGGCTGTGCCGGCCATTAAGCACCTATCTATTCTAATCCCATTTTCCAGCACTTGGCCCGTAGCTTTGTATGCTATGGCGTTTCAAGTGCTCATCTAAATAATTCTTAAATGTTGTGAGGGCTCCTGCCTCCACCACCCCTTCAAGTAGTGTGTTCCAGATTCCAATCACCCTCTGGGTGAAGACATTTTTCCTCAAATCCCCACTAAACCTCCTGCCCCTTACCTTAAATCTATGCCCCCTGGTTATTGATCCCTCCGCTAAAGGAAACAGTTTCTTCCTATCTATTCTATCAATGCCCCTCATAATTTTGTATACCTTAATCATGACCCCCCTCAGCCTTCTCTTTTCTAAGGAAAACAACCCCGGTCTCTCTTCATAGCTGAAATGCTCCAGCCCAGGCAACATCCTGGTGAATCTTCTCTGCAACCTCTCCTTCCTATAGTGTGGTGACCAGAACTGTACACAGTACTCCAGCTGTGGCCTAACTAGCATTTTATACAGCTCCATCATAACCTCCCTACTCTTATATTCTATAAATGGGATATATATATATCACATTGCAATATTTCAAAGAAGAGCAGGGAGTTATTCCCAGTGCCTTGTAGATGGTGGACAGGTTTTGGGGTGTCAGGAGGTGGGTTACGCGCCGCAGGATTCCCAGCCTCTGGCCTGTTTTTGTAGCCACAGTATTTATGTGGCTGCTCCAGTTCAGTTTCTGGTCAATGGTAAACCCCAGGATGTTGATAGTGGGGGATTCAGCGATGGTAATGCCGTTGAATGTCAAGGGGAGATGGTTAGATTCTCTCTTGTTGGAGATGGTCATTGCCTGGCACTTGTGTGGTACGAATGTTACTTGCCACTTATCAGCCCAAGCCTGTGTATTGTCCAGGTCTTGCTGCATATGGACACAGGCTACTTCAGTATCTTAGCATATGAATTAGGAACAGGAGTAGGCCATTCAGCCCCTCAAGTCTGTCCAGCCATTTGATAAGGTCATGGCTGATCCGAATGTGGCACCAACCCCACTTTCCTGCCTGTCCCCATAACACTTGACTCCCTTGTCTATCAAGAATCTATCTAACTCAGCCGTGAATATATTTAATGACCCAGCCTCTACTGCTCTCTGAGGAAGAAAGTTCACAGGCTAACAACCGTCAGAGAAAAAGATTCTCCTCATTTCATTCTGAAATGGGAGACCCCTTATTTCTAAACTGTGTCCCCTAGTTCTAGTCTTGCCCATAAAGGAAACATCCATCCAGCATCCACTCTGTCAAGTCCCCTCAGGATCTTATTTGTTTCAATAAGATCACCTCTTATTCTTCTACCAATGGGTATAGGCCAACCTGTTCAACCTTTCCTTATAAGATAAGTCCTTCATCCCTGGAATCAGTCTGAACTGTTTCCAATGCAATTTTATCCTTTCTTGAGTAAGGAGACCAAAACTGGACACAGTTCTCCAGATGTGGTCTCACAAGGCCCTGTCCAGCTGTAGTAAAACTTACCCACTTTTATATTCCATTCCCCTTGCAATAAACAGCAACATTCCATTTGCTTTCCTAATCACTTGCTGTACCTGCATACTAACTTTTTGTGATTCATGTATCAGGACACCCAGATCCCTCTGCATCTCAGAGTTCTGCAATTTCTCTCCATTTAAATAATATTATGCTTTTCTATTCTTCCTGCCAAAGTGGACAAGTTCACATTTTCCCACATCTGTCAAATTTTTGCCCGCTCACTTAACCTATCTATATCCCTTTGCAGACTCTACGTCTTCTTCAAAACTTACTCTCCTACCTATCTTTGTGTCATCTGCAAATTTATCCAAGTCATTGATATAGATTGTAAATAGTTGAGGCCCCAGCACTGATCCCTGTGGCACTTCACTAGTCAGATCCTGCCAACCTGAAAGTGCTCCATTTATCCCTACTCTCTGCTTCCTGTTAGCTAAACAATTCTCCATCCATGCTAATATGTTACCCCCTTCACCATGAACTTTTATTTTGTGTAGTAATCTTTGATGTGGCACCCTATCAAATGCCTTTTGAAAATCCAAGTACAACACATCTATCTACAGGTTCCCCTTTTTTCTCATTGCTTGTTACTTCCTCAAAGAATTATAATAAATTAGTCAAACATGATTTCCGTTACATCAAACCATGTTGACTCTGCCTGATCACATTATGATTTTCAAAATGACCTTCTTAATAATGGATTCTAGCATTTTCCCTATGACAGACAGATGCTAGGCTAACTGGCCTATAGTTTCCTGCTTTCCGTCTCCCTCCTTTCTTGAATAAGATATATTACATTAGCTATTTTCCAATCCACTGGGACCTTTCCAGAAGATCACAACTAATGCATCTACTATCTTTGCAGCCAATTCTTTTAAGACCCGAGGATGCAGGCAATCAGGTCCTGGGGCCTTGTGAACCTTTAGCTCTAATTGTTAGCCCAATACCTTTTCCCTGGTGATTGCAAATGTTTTACGTTCTTCCCTCCTTTTTGCCTCTTGTTTTACAAATATCTTTGGGATGTTTTTTGTGTCTTCTACAGTGAAGACCGACACAAAATTTTGGAGGAGTTGCGAATGGTACTGAACATCATACAATCATCAGCGAACGTCCCTACTTCTGATCTTATGATGGAGGGAAGGTCCATTGATGAAGTAGCTGAAGATAGTTGGGCCTAGGACACTAACCTCAGAAACTCGTACAGCAATGTCCTGGGACTGAGATGACTGGCCTCAAACAACCACAAACATCTTTCTTTATGCTAGGTATGACTCAACCAGTGGAGGGTTTCCTCCCTAATTCTCTTTGACTTCAATTTTGCTGCCTTGATGTCAAGAGCAGTCATTGTCACATCACCTCTTGAGTTCAGCTCTTTTATCCATGTTTGGACCAAGGTTGTAATGAGGTCAGGAGTCGAGTGCCCTGGCAGAACCCAAACTGAACATCAGTGAGCAGGTTGTTACTGTTTAAGTGCCGCTTTGCTGATGATCGAGAGTAGACCGATGGGGCGGTAATTGGGTGGACTGGATTGAATTGGCTGTAAAGCGCTTTGGGACGTCCTGAGGTCACGAAAGTGCTATAAAAATCCAAGTCTTTCTTTTTTTATATGGGAATCTGCTCCACATGTTGAACACTCTCTATGTCATGAGGAACTGCTTGATTATGGCACCTTTAACATTCCAAGGTGCTTCACAGAGGCGGAATAATAATAGAAGGGATTATTGAGACAGAGAATATAACAGAGAGAGGAATTAAGGGAGAGAAAGACCAAATGGGAGCTGCAAGCAGCTGAAGGCTCTGCTACCATAGGGAGAAACACTTCCAGTCGGCACAGCATGGGATAGATACAGAGTAAAGCTCCCTCTACATTGTCCCATCAAACACTCCCAGGTCAGGTACAACATGATCCCTTGCTGTGCATTAATGCGCAAAGCTAAATTGCACACAATTGCTATTGGTGCTGTTCTAAGTGAGTTGGGTATTGCTGAATTTTAGGCAGACTCAAATTGAAATTTGGTTCTTTTAACCAACTCTCTGGATCCAACTATTAAATTAGCTTCAACCGTAGTTTTGGACGTAGGGAGTACGTTAGCGATGGGAGCGCACATTGTAAAATTTGATCAGGAAAATGACAGTAGATCTCCACAGGAATAATAATAGGACACAAGTCTACCTCCCTGCCACTACCCTTAACCACCACGAGTGTCCCTATGCCAACCGACTACTTACCTGGCACCAAAGCACCAAGGAGCCAGAACTTGGCTCCATTGGCAAGACAGCAGCCAATGTGCTCAGCTCTCACCAGATATTTCACACCTTAGACTCTCCCTTGCCAATTCACCCTGCACAGTTATTTGTTAACCATATGTGACAACAGCATGCAGAGTTTGACTGCAAGCAGAGCTTCGAAACCCACATCCTGTGCATCAACAAAGCTTCCCATTTCCGCTGGGAACCAAACATTGCTGACTCCTGTTTTTCCAATGCTCAGCTGCAGAAATCCAGACTAATTAGAACATTGATGCTGGACAAGCAGATGGTCAGCACAGGATTGGGGACAGGCAGCTTGAGGGTGTTGATGTACAAGATGCTCTCAGGCCTTCGACACTGTTGCCCTAAAAATGGTGGCTGGAAGTTGCACGGAGAGCAACTTCACCCCTGAAGAAGCTCTCATCCAAGCTGCCACCATCTCCAGGCTCAGCTTCTCAATCACTCCCTTCCACCTGCATCCCAGACATTGCACTACACAAACCCCAACTCATGCCAAACAGCTCAACACCTCCCTCTTTAACCTTACTTTGGGTCACACTCCTAAATCTTTGCTGAGTGTATAATTCCCCCTCTCCCCCGGAGAAACACCCGTATGATGTTTGTTGTTAAAGCTCCACATATACAAGTGCATGTGTATTGCACAAAAACAGAATATTTAGTCCAATTGGTCCATGCAGGTGTTTTTATGCTCCAGACCTCCCACCCTACTTCATTTAACTTACCAGAAAAAACTTCTATTCGTTCCTCCCATGTGTACATCTAGCTTCCCCTTGAATGCATCTGTACTATTCATCTCAACTACTCCTTGTCGTAGTGAGTTCCACGTTCTAACCACTCTCTGAGTAAAAAAAGTTATCCTGAATTTCTTGTTGAATTTATTGGTAACTCTCTCATATTTATGAATCCTCGTTTTGGATTCTCCCACAAGTGGAAACGTTTTCTCTACGTCTACCCTATCAAACCCAAAGGGGTAAATAGCAAATTTCGGACTAATGTCAGGAAGCCCATCAACACACAAAGAGAGTGACCAATACCTGGAATTGGTTCCAGGATGGCGGGATGCAAAAGCTCTGAAGTAATTCAAGCGGATGCTGAACTAGGAGGGGATGGGGTGGGATCATGGATATCCAAGGAACCATAAGGATCAAACAGCCTTCCTCAACTTATCTCTGTGAAGTAGTTGCAGTCCTTGGGAAAACTCACCTTCGATCTCAACCAAGGGCTCTTCCTTGAAATCCTGGAAAAAGCGGCAGAAAAACTGGCTGCAGGCTGCAAGGACAGCTTTGTGGGCTTTGAAATGGTGACCTGCAGAACAAAAGGGGCAGAGATAAATCCTTTCATTTTATGAAAAAAAAATTGCTCTCTGGACATGGGTGTTCTGGAAAGGCCAGTATACATCACACATCCTTAACAACCATGTGGCTTACTAGACAGTATTGGTGGGAGTAGTAGGACAGCGCTGCACATGGTACTCATACAGTGTTAGCCGTGGCTCAGTTGGTAGCACTCGCACCTCAGTCAGAAGGTTGTGGGTTCAAGTCTCACTCCAGACACTTCAGTGTGAACTCCAGGCTGACACTCCAGTGATGAGACAGTGCTGAACTGTTGCAGGTGCTGCCTTTCAGATGAGACATTAAAGCAAGGTCCTGTCTGCTCTTTCAAATGGATGTAAAATATCCCTCGGTACCATTTTTGAAGAAGAACTGGGGAGTTCTCCCTGGTGTCCTGGTCAATATTTATCCCTCAGTCAACTTCATTAAAACAGATCACAATGTTGTTTGTGGAAGTTTGCTATGCACATATTGGCTGTCGTGTTTCCTACATTACAACAGTGACTACACTTCAAAAGTACTTAAGTACTTTTGAAGAACTCTGGGATGCCTTGTGGTTGTGAACAGCACTGTATAAATGTAAGCCACTCTTATTAATACATTAAATTAGCACCTTGCATGTGATTTTGTCCTATAGGACAGGGATACCAGTACGATAAATACATTTATAGTACTAGCTGGTGCCAGCTCTCTGTAAATATAATGAAGACTTTAAAAAGTAAATTCATTGACCGAAATTAAAAGAAATACATTTATTTTGCACCTCATTGATTCACCAAATGCACTACTCAACTTAGGTAGGTAAACATAGACATCATTCGGCAGCAGCAAAGTCCCACATACACCTAATAAGCATCAGCTTGGCCTAGTTGGCAGAGCAGTCTCCACAGACCTGAGCATGTAATCTATGCTGGCTTCCCAGAGCAGTACTGAAGGAGCAAGCGCTACACTGTCCAACCTGCTGTGATAAATTACACTGGGTCCTATCTGCCTTTTCTGCTCAGTATTAAAAGCTGCAATGGGGAAATGGTTGGGAAAGTTTTCTGGAAGAATGGGATCAAATCAGTTGAGCTTAGTTGATGAATTTTTTTTATTCATCTTTTTTGGTGGGATGTTGGCGTCACTGGATAGCCAGCATTTATTTCCCATCCCGAATTGCCCTTGAGGGCATTTTAAGAGTCAACCACATTTGCTGAGATATTTGGTCAGGTTCTGGTGTACTGGTTGTTATGATCGTCCATTTTCATGGTTTATATTAATATTTTTAGAGGTCATTTTTAGTGTTGAGGAAATTAAATTTGCAAATGTAAGGCAATTGAAACTCTGGAATTCAGAAATTGCCAGACCACCCCAAGGTACTTCAAAGATCTTTCCATGTTTATTTACAGAGGTCAGAGTTAGAACTGTGGCAACACAAAATAATGGATAGCCCTTCTCATAGTTTCTTAATGGAGCCAGAAAGTCACCATCAGAGGCATAAGTTATTCATGTGGGTATCCAGAATCAAAGGGATATTTTGGAGTTGGAGTTAATTAGCTTAAATTTCTATCTAAGACATCCCAGAAGTACCACATTGCTGTGGAGATAGATTATGCAGGGAGATGCCTTTAGGTCTGGTATTTTATCTCTATGATTGCTCACAAAAAGTTCAGTTGGTGTCTTGGAAGCAGCTGGACCCAGTAGCAAAGGGCTATCAGAAGCCAAGGGTACTTTCTGATTCAATCTCATTACGCAAGAGTGCTAGTGAGGTCCATGCTTGATCTGGGAAGTCCACAATCAGGAGGTGTTGAAGGACAATTCAGGGGATCACCTTGCCAGATGCTAGCGGAGGAACCCCAAGAGGCCTCATACGTCGGAGGATAGCTGTAACACTAAGAAGAGTCAAAGTGAATTCCTGAGAGCTGTAGCATACCTTGGATTGGTCCCAGGAGAAGTGAATGAATCCTCAAGATCCTGTAAAGTATAGGGGAACCCTAGGGTGAACGTAAAAGTCAAACGGGGAGTGTTCTGTTGAGATTTTCGGGTTTAAAGTATAAATGATTACAAACTATAGTGTTGAGTTAGTCGTGTTTGCTTTGCTTAACTCTAGCACAGTAAAGGTTTTTGTTGAAAATGTGAAATCTTGTGGCATAATTCTTTCATTTAGTAACTGGGAGTTATATTTTCCTTTTAGAAAGTTACCAGTCTCTAACAAGATCGTAACATTGCGTGTAGATTTTCAGTCAGGGCCAATGTTCCCGCTAGTGTACAGCCTTGCAGCAGTCTGAAAGTTACTGCGCAGGCCTCGTTCTGTGATAAGTAATATATGCGCTTGGCTACACAAAAAATTTAAAGGGATCCTGCACGACAGCTAAATTTTAAAGGGACTATTGGTCAGGACCTTGTCCTTTTCCAAATCTTCTTGGCATAGTACCAGAAGCAAAGTAAGGTAGCCACTCTTTAACATTACCCTGGACAACAGAACTTCAATTTTAAGGGATGGCACCTCCCATGTAGCACTCAGTGAGCGCTGCACTGAGGATTAGATGCTTGGATTCATGACCTCTGACCTTGGGGCCAGAGTGCCACCAACTGAGTCAAGCTGATTGGTAGGAATGTATACAAGTTAGTGCTAATGCAGTTTTCATAGAATCATAGAAATATATGGAGATAGAAATTTTTTAAATTATGGAACACTTGAGTTCATTTTTTTTTGCGCTGTAAATAACAAAACACTACTTCCTTCCCCCACCCAAAGAACATGGTCCACCAACGGGCCTTAACCGTGCATGGAAAGCAAGTATGAGATACTGACCGTCCACAATGAGGGTGATGTCAGTAAATTGCTCCTGCTGCCGCTGTTCATTCAGTCTGTCCAGTACCACCTTGTAGTGGCTCTGCACCTCATGAACATGGTCCACTAACACCTCCTCCTCCGCCATGTCAGGTAACTGGGAAACAAAGCACAAAACCAAGCCTATGTTTAAAACCCTGTTCCGTGCCTCCTTCCATTACGTTATTTTCATTCCAATTTATATTCCTTCCTGACCAGGAGAGCAGACCAAATGCCACCAATGGCTGAGAAGTTTAACGCACTGGTTGTGGCATTGAGTCAAAGGCCATCTTGATCTTGCAAACAAGTTAGAGAGAGATGATATGTGAGCCATAGGCTTTTGAGAGCTCTGCATTCATGATAGGGATACAACTTTAAAAGTTTTAGAAAATGTCAGAATGATAAAGGCAAGGCAGTATAACTTTAAGAAATCATTGACCTTACTTGCCCTTCATCAGGAGCAATTCCCAGCTTTTAAGCATAAAAGTCAAGGGACTAGTTCAGACAGGAAGGGGAGTTTAGAGGAAGGAACTGAGAGTAAGAAGGTGTGGGCTAGAAAGTAATCCCTGTTACTGCCTTGCTGATCGCTGTACTTAAAGACACACCTGCCATGGGTGACTAAATCTCACTTGTTTTGTGCGCTAGTTTGAGTGCCTACTTAACCACCGGGTCCGGGGCCTGCTTCAGCTAGTTACAATCTATGCTGAGTGAACTGATCCCAAGTGACCATTAGCAGCTGCATCCCTGGACCGGGCAAGCAGGTTGCTGCTCCTAATTGTAATCTATTAACTTCAGTTGTACAGAGCCTTGGTCAGACCACCTCCGGAGTACTGCGTTCAGTTTTCGGTACCGTACCTGAGGGGTGTGGATTCACGAGAATGATACCGGGGCTTAAAGAGTTAAATTATGCGGACAGGTTGCATAAGTTTGGCTTGTATTCCTTGAGTTTAGAAGATTGAGGGGTGATCTGCCTGAGGTACACAGGGCCCTGCTAAAACGGAGTCCACAGGGATTGTATCTCGAGACCGCGTTACAGCATTATATAGTTGTATTTATCCTATGGAGGTAGTCACCCCGGAGCTTAAGAGAGCGCAGGCAGAGAGGGACTGTGGCTGCCAGACTGACATGAAGGTCAAGACAGGTAGTGCAGGAGACCCCAGAGAACATCCCACTTTCTAACCGGTATGCAGTTCTGAGTACCGATGGGAGAGGGGGTTCCTCTGGAGAGTGCAGGGAGAGTCATGACCAGAGCAACCTGGGTGGATCAACTGTGCAGGGAGGGAGGAGAAAAGACAAGAGAGCTGTTAGGGGATTCTGTAGTTAGGGAAACAGATAGGCATTTCTGTGGTCACAGACATGATTCCAGGATGGTATGTTGCCTCCCTGGTGCAAAGGCTATGGATATCACCGAGTGGCTACAGGGCATTCTGGAGGGTGAGGGTGCACAGCCAGAGATCGTGGTCCACATTGGTACCAACGATAAAGGAAGAAAGAGGGATGAGGACCTGCAGACTGAGTTTAGGGAGTTAGGAAAGAGATTAGCAAGCAGGACCTCAAGGGTAGTAATCTCTGGATTACTCCCAAGGCCACGTGCTAGTGAGTATAGAAGTAGGAGACTACACCAGATGAATGCGTGGCTGGAGAGATGGTGCAGGAGTGAGGGCTTCAGATTTCTGGGGCATTGGAACTGGTTCTGGGGTAGGTGGGACCTGTACAAACCGGATGCTCTGCACCTGAACAGGACTGGGACAAATATGCTTGCAGGAAGGTTTGCTAGTGCTGTTGGGGATGGTTTAAACTAGTTTGGCAGGGGGATGGGAACATGAGCACTGTTTCAGATAGGACAATTTCAGGCCAGGGAATGGACGGCAGAAAATTAGCAAGTGAGAAAGACAGAAGAAGCAAAGGTTAAAAAGTGTGCAGCACAGGAATTTGGCAGCATTAAAAGGTATTTATTTAAATGCAAGAAATGTAGTAAATAAAACCAATGAGCTGAGGGCACAGATGGACACATGGCAACACAATATCATTGTTATAACGGAAACTTGGCCTAAAGTGGGGCACGAATGGCGGCTCAACATCCCTGGAAATAGAGTTTTCAGGCGGGATAGAGAGGGGGATAAAAAAGGAGGCGATGTAGCATTATTGGTTAAGGAATCAATAAGAGCTGTGAGGAGGGATGATATGTTAAATGAATCATCAAATGAGGCCACATGGGTGGAGATTAGAAATAGAAAAGGGGAAGCCACACCACGAGGAGTGTACTATAGACTCCCAAATAGTGGGAGGGAGGTAGAAGAACAAATATGTAGGCAAATTTCTGAGTGCAAAAACTATAGGGCAATAATAGTTGGGGATTTCAACTGCCCCAATATCAACTGGGATACAAACAGTGTGAAGGGCACAGAGGGCAGAAAATTCTTGAACTGCATTCAAGAGAACTTTTTAGCCAGCACGTAACAAGCCCAATGAGAGGGGGCGCAATTCTAGATTTAATCTTCGGCAATGAAGATGAGCAAGTAGATGGAGTAGCAGTGGGTGACCACTTTGGAGATAGCAATCATAATACAGTTAGTTTTAGCATAATCATGGAAAAGGACAAAGATAAGACAGGAGTTAAATTTCTAAATTGGGCGGGGGAAGGCAAATTTTACAAAACTGAGGGGTGGCCTGGCGAAAGTGGACTGGACACAGCTACTGGAAGGAAAATCAGTGGCAAACCAGCAGGAGGCATTCAAAAGCGAGATACTACAGGCACAGTGTAGGCATGTCCCCACAAAGATAAAGGGTGATACAGCCAAATCTAGAATCCCCTGGTTTATTTATTTATTTAGAGATACAGCACTGAAACAGGCCCTTCGGCCCACCGAATTTGTGCCGACCATCAACCACCCATTTATACTAATCCTACATTAATCCCATATTCCTACCACATCCCCACCTTCCCTATATTCCCCTACCACCTACCTATACTAGGGGCAATTTATAACGGCCAATTTACCTATCAACCTGCTTGCAGGCATACAGGTTATGTTGAAGCAGAAAAGAAAGCTTATGATGATCACAAAAAACGTAATACTTTAGAAAGCCTAGAGGAGTGTAGAAAATGCAGAGGTGAAGTAAAAAAGGAAATTAGAAAAGCAAAGCGAGGACATGAAAAAATAATGGCATGTAAAATCAAGGAAAACCCAAAGATGTTTTACCAGTACATTAAGAGCAAGAGGATAGCTAAGGAAAGGGTAGGGCCTATCAGGGATGTACAAAGGAACTTAAACGTGGATGCAGATGATGTGGGCAGGGTTCTTAATGAGTTTTTTTGCCTCTGTCTTCACAAAGGAGAGGGATGATGCAGACATTGTCGTAAAAGAGGAGGAGTGTGAAATATTAGATACGATAAGCATAATGAAAGTGAAAGTACTAGAGGGTCTGACATCCTTGAAAGTGGAAAAATCACCAGGACTGGATGGATTGCATCCCAGGTTGTTAAAAGAAGCCAGTGAGGAAATAGCGGATGCTCTGAGGATCATCTTTAAATCCTCACTGGATACGGGCGAGGTGCCAGAGGATTGGAGGTCTGCAAACGTTGTACCATTGTTTAAAAAGTGTGCGAGGGATAGGCCAAATAATTATAGGCTGGTCCGTCTGACCTCAGTGGTGGGTAAATTATTAGAATCAATTCAGAGGGACAGGATAAACTGCTACTTAGAAAGGCACGGATTAATCAGGGATAGTCAGCATAGATTTGTTAAGGGAAGGTCATGTCTTACTAACTTAAATTGAATTTTTTGAGGAAGTAACAAGGAGGATTGATGAGGGTAATGCAGTGGATGTGGTCTATATGGAGTTAGTAAGGCATGTGACAAGGTCCAGCATGGCAGACTGGTCAGTAAAATGAAAGCCCATGGGATACAGGGGAATGTGGCAGGTTGGATCCAAAATTGGCTCAGTGACAGGAAGCAAAGGGTAGTAGTTGACGGATGTTTTTGTGAATGCAAAGTTGTTTCCAGTGGCGTTCCACAGGAGTCAGTGTTGGGTCCCTTGCTGTTTGTGGTATATATTAATGATTTGGACTTAAATGTGGGAGGCATGATTGGGAAATTTGCTGATGACACAAAAAATTTGTTGTGTCGTTGAAAGTGAAGAGAATAGCTGTAGACTCTAGAATGATATCAATGGTTTGGTTGAGTGGGCGGAAAAGTGGCAAATGGAATTCAATCCGGAGAAGTGTGAGGTAATGCACTTGGGGAGGGCGAACAAAGTAAGGGAATACACAATAAACAGGAGGATATTGAGAGGGGCAGAAGAGGTGAGAGACCTTGAAGTGCATGTCCACAGGTCCCTAAAGGTGGCAGGACAAGTCGATAGAGTGGTGAAGAAGGCATATGGAATGCTTTCCTTTATTGGCCAAGGTATAGGATACAAAAGCAGGGATGTAATGCTGGAACTGTATAAAACTGGCTAGGCCACAGTTGGAGTATTGCGTACAGTTCTGCTCACCACATTACAGGAAGGACATAATTGCTCTGGAGAGAGTACAGAGGAGAATTACAAGAATGTTGCCAGGGCTCGAAAGTTGCAGCTATGAGGAAAGATTGGATTATCTGGGATTGTTTTCTTTAGAACAGAGGAGGCTGAGGGATGACTTAATTTTTTTTTTTAGAATATTACAGCGCAGTACAGGCCCTTCAGCCCTCGATGTTGCGCCGATCATCTGACCTACACTATTCCATTTACATCCATATGTCTATCCAATGACCACTTAAATGCCCTTAAAGTTGGCGAGTCTACTACTGTTGCAGGCAGGGCGTTCCACGCCCCTACTACTCTCTGCGTAAAGAAACTACCTCTGACATCTGTCCTATATCTTTCACCCCTCAACTTAAAGCTATGTCCCCTCGTGTTTGCCATCCTCATCCGAGGAAAAAGACTCTCACTATCCACCCTATCTAACCCTCTGATTATCTTGTATGTCTCTATTAAGTCACCTCTCCTCCTCCTTCTCTCTAACGAAAACAACCCCAAGTCCCTCAGCCTTTCCTCGTAAGACCTTCCTTCCATACCAGGCAACATCCTAGTAAATCTCCTCTGCACCCTTTCCAAAGCTTCCACATCCTTCCTATAATGCGGTGACCAGAACTGCACGCAATACTCAAGGTGCGGCCTCACCAGAGTTTTGTACAGCTGCATCATGACCTCGTGGCTCCGAAACTCGAACCCCCTACTAATAAAAGCTAACACACCATATGCCTTCTTAACAGCCCTATTAACCTGGGTAGCAACTTTCAGGGATTTATGCACCTGGACACCAAGATCTCTCTGCTCATCTACACTACCAAGAATCTTCCCATTAGCCCAGTACTCTGCATTGCTGTTACTCCTTCCAAAGTGAATCACCTCACACTTCTCCGCATTAAACTCCATTTGCCATCTCTCAGCCCAGCTCTGCAGCCTATCTATGTCCCTCTGTACCCTACAACACCCTTCGACACTATCCACAACTCCACCGACCTTCGTGTCATCCGCAAATTTACTAACCCACCCTTCTACACCCTCTTCCAGGTCATTTATAAAAATGACAAACAGCAGTGGCCCCAAAACAGATCCTTGCGGTACACCACTAGTAACTAAACTCCAGGATGAACATTTGCCATCAATCACCACCCTCTGTCTTCTTTCAGCTAGCCAATTTCTGATCCAAAGCTCTAAATCACCTTCAACCCCATACTTCCGTATTTTCTGCAATAGCCTACCGTGGGGAACCTTATCAAACGCCTTACTGAAATCCATATACACCACATCCACGGCTTTACCCTCATCCACCTGTTTGGTCACCTTCTCGAAAAACTCAATAAGGTTTGTGAGGCACGACCTCCCTTTCACAAAACCGTGCTGACTATCGCAAATGAACTTATTCTTTTCAAGATGATTATAAATCCTGTCTCTTATAACCTTTTCCAACATTTTACCCACAACCGAAGTAAGGCTCACAGGTCTATAATTACCAGGGCTGTCTCTACTCCCCTTCTTGAACAAGGGGACAACATTTGCTGTCCTCCAGTCCTCCGGCACTACTCCTGTCGACAATGACGACATAAAGATCAACAACAACGGCTCTGCAATCTCCTCCCTGGCTTCCCAGAGAATCCTAGGATAAATCCCATCTGGCCCAGGGGACTTATCTATTTTCACTCTTTCCAAAATTGCTAACACCTCCTCCTTGTGAATCTCAATCCCATCTAGCCTAGTAGGCTGTATCTCAGTAATCTCCTCGGCAACATTTTCTTTTTCTACTGTAAATACTGACGAAAAATATTCATTTAACGCTTCCCCTATCTCCTCTGATTCCGCACACAACTTCCCACTACTATCCTTGATTGGCCCTGTTCTAACTCTTATCATTCGTTTATTCCTGATATACCTATAGAAAGCCTTAGGGTTTTCTTTGATCCTATCCGCCAATGACTTCTCGTGTCCTCTCCCTGCTCTTCTTAGCCCTCCCTTTAGATCCTTCCTGGCTAGCTTGTAACTCTCAAGCGCCCTAACTGAGCCTTCACGTCTCATCCTAACATAAGCCGCCCTCTTCCTCTTGACAAGCGCTTCAACTTCTTGAGTAAACCACGGCTCCCTCGCTCGACAACTTCCTCCCTGCCTGACAGGTACATACTTATCAAGGACACGCATTAGCTGCTCCTTGAATAAGCTTCACATTTCGTTTGTGCCCATCCCCTGCAGTTTCCTTCCCCATCCTACACATCCTAAATCTTGCCTAATCGCGTCATAATTTCCTTTCCCCCAGCTATAATTCTTGCCCTGCGGTATATACCTGTCCCTGCCCATCGCTAAGGTAAACCTAACCGAATTGTGATCACTATCGCCAAAGTGCTCACCTACATCTAAATCGAACACCTGGCCCGGTTCATTACCCAGTACCAAATCCAATGTGGCATCGCCCCTGGTTGGCCTGTCCACATACTGTGTCATGAAACCCTCCTGCACACACTGGACAAAAACAGACCCATCTAAAGTACTCGAACTATAGTATTTCCAGTCAATATTTGGAAAGTTAAAGTCCCCCATAACCACTACCCTGTTACTCTCGCTCCTGTCGAGAATCATCTTCGCTATCCTTTCCTCTACATCTCTGGAACTATTCGGAGGTCTATAGAAAACTCCCAACAGGTGTGTTGAAAGACAAAGCATTAGTACAGATTAGGTGTGAATACACTGAATAGTTTGCTTACCCACTGTTTTTTTCAGGTTGTTTTTCTTCAGGTTTGCACTTGCTGCTGTTCAATAATCAGTGTATTCACACCTAATCTGTACTAATGCTTTGTCTTTCAACACACCATTAAGATATTGTTTGCCTTTGCTCCGTGACCTTTTGGTCAGCTATGTGGCCTGGTCCAATCTGCACCTTCTCCTTTGTTATCTCTTGCCCCACCCCCACCTCACTTGTTTATAATCTTTTAGTGTTTAATTCACTGCCACTTCTCTTCCAGGAATGCCTACCTTGAAGAAGTTCTGCTCTTTTCTCCGACGGGATTTTCGTTTGTCTCTTTTACCTTGTTCACCTTCATTGCTTTCTATTTCCCTCCTGGTGTTCGATAAGGTATCTACCAAAACTCGTTTTCACAGCCACATCTCCTTCCTCAGTGACTGTCTCCGGCTCCGACTTATTCCACGTGGATTCCAACTGCAGTTTCACCCATCATGCTTTGAAACCACCCAGGATCACAGGTATCTCCGAGAAATACAACGTTCCTCGGACTGCTACTCTCGCCTTATCCTGAGATCCACACTCAGTGCTATGCGCCGCCACATGCACACACTGGACCTCTCTCTCCAGCAGCACCGTCTCACCTTATCTCAAATCTGTTCTACTCCGCAGTTTCATCTCATCTTACGTCTCATCAGATGCATTAACAAAAAACTTTTTTTCTTCCTTTCAGGTGTTAAGGAACGCAAGCTCCAGCAGCTGATGGGGACTAATGCCCCTCCAGATCCTCCTTCCGCTTCACTTCCCTCTGACCCCACCCCTTCTGATCTGACCCCTTGCCGTGTATTCACTATAGCCTCTGACCTCCCCCTCTCTGATGCTGAGCGTTCTGTACTCAGCAAAGGTCTCAGTTTTATCCCCTTACGCCCCCACCTCAACGAATTTCGCGCTCGGCATGACGTTGAGCTCTTCTTCCGTCGCCTCCGGGCTCACTTCTTCGACCAGGAGTCCTCCCCCCGACCAGCAGACCCATTCACCCGCATCCAGCATTCTCCCTCTACCTGGACCCCTCCCCCTGGCCTCTTACCCGCTCTTGATCTCTTCATTGAAAACTGTCGGCGAGACATTGGTCGTCTCAATTTCTCTGCCCCCCTCACTCACTCTAACCTGTCCCCCTCTGAACTTGAGGCACTCCGTTCTCTCAGGTCTAACCCCGACATGGTCATCAAACCTGCAGACAAGGGTGGTGCTGTTGTTGTATGGCATACCGACATCTACCTTGCAGAAGCTCAACGCCAACTCACAGACACCTCTTCCTACCTCCCTCTGGACCATGACCCCACCACCGAACGTCAAGCCACCGTCCAAAGGACTGTCACTGACCTCATCTCCTCTGGAGATCTTCCCTCTACGGCTTCCAACCTCATAGTCCCACAACCCCGGACAGCCCGCTTCTACCTCCTTCCCAAAATCCACAAACGGGACTGTCCCGGCAGACCCATTGTGTCAGCCTGCTCCTGCCCCACTGAACTTATTTCTTCCTATCTAGACTCTATCTTTTCTCCGCTGGTCCAGTCTCTTCCCACCTACATCCGTGACTCTTCTGACGCCCTACATCATTTTGACAATTTCCAGTTTCCTGGTCCCAACCGCCTCCTCTTCACTATGGACGTCCAATCTCTCTACACCTCCATCCCCCACCAGGATGGTTTGAGGGCTCTCCGCTTCTTCCTGGAACAGAGGCCCAACCAGTCCCCATCCACCAACACCCTCCTCCGCCTGGCTGAAATTGTTCTCACATTGAACAACTTCTCCTTCAACTCCATGCACTTCCTTCAAGTAAAAGGTGTCGCTATGGGTACCCGCATGGGTCCTAGTTATGCCTGTCTTTTTGTGGGATATGTCGAGCATTCTTTGTTCCAGTCCTACTCAGGCCCCCTCCCCCAACTCTTTTTCCGGTACATTGATGACTGTATCGGTGCCGTTTCCTGCTCCTGCCCCGAACTAGAAAACTTTATCAACTTTGCTTCCAATTTCCACCCTTCTCTCACCTTTACATGGTCCATCTCTGACACTTCCCTTCCCTTCCTCGACTTCTCTGTCTCCATCTCTGGGGATAGGTTGTCTACCAATATCCATTATAAGCCCACTGACTCCCACAGCTACCTCGACTACACTTCTTCACACCCTACCTCCTGTAAGGACTCCATTCCATTCTCCCAGTTTCTCCGTCTCCGACGCATCTGCTCTGATGATGCTACCTTCCATGATGGTGCTTCTGATATGACCTCCTTTTTCCTCAACCGAGGATTTCCCCCCACTGTGATTGACAGGGCCCTCAACTGTGTCCGACCCATTCCCCGCACCTCTACCCTCACCCCTTCCCCTCCCTCCCAGAACCGTGACAGGGTTCCCCTTGTCCTCACTTTTCATCCCACCAGCCTCCATATCCAAAGGATCATCCTCCGCCATTTTTGCCACCTCCAGCGTGATGCCACTACCAGTCACATCTTCCCCTCCCTTCCCCTGTCAGCATTCCGAAGGGATTGTTCCCTCCGCGACACCCTGGTCCACTCCTCCATTACACCCACCACCTCGTCCCCGTCCCAGGGCACCTTCCCCTGCAATCGCAGGAGGTGTAATACCTGCCCATTTACCTCCTCTCTCCTTACTATCCCAGGCCCCAAACACTCCTTTCAGGTGAAGCAGCGATTTACTTGTACTTCTTTCAATGTAGTATACTGTATTCGCTGCTCACAGTGTGGTCTCCTCTACATTGGGGAGACCAAGCACAGACTGGGTGACCGCTTTGCGGAACATCTCCGCTCAGTCCGCAAGCAGGACCCTGAGCTTCCGGTTGCTTGCCATTTCAACACTCCCCCCTGCTCTCATGCTCACATCTCTGTCCTGGGATTGCTGCAGTGTTCCAGTGAACATCAACGCAAGCTCGCGGAACAGCATCTCATCTACCGATTAGGCACACTGCAGCCTGCCGGACTGAACATTGAGTTCAATAATTTCAGAGCATGACAGCCCCCCCATTTTACTTTCATTTTTAGTTATTTTTTCTTCCTTTTTTTACATTCCTTTTTACATTTTTTACAATCTTTTTTTGCATTTATTTCATTTCATCTTAGTTTGCTCAGTTTGCTTACCCACTGTTTTTTTCAGGTTGTTTTTCTTCAGGTTTGCACTTGCTGCTGTTCAATATTCAGTGTATTAACACCTAATCTGTACTAATGCTTTGTCTTTCAACACACCATTAACATATTGTTTGCCTTTGCTCCGTGACCTTTTGGTCAGCTATGTGGCCTGGTCCAATCTGCACCTTCTCCTTTGTTATCTCTTGCCCCACCCCCACCTCACTTGTTTATAATCTGTGACTTTTCTAATATTTGTCTGTTCCGAAGAAGGGCCACTGACCCGAAACGTTAACTCTGCTTCTCTTTCCACAGATGCTGCCAGACCCGCTGAGTGATTCCAGCATTTCTTGTTTTTGTTTCAGATTTCCAGCATCCACAGTATTTTGCTTTTATTTAGGATTGACATATGTATCTCGAGCCAGAGACCCTTAAATGTATTTCAAAACATCTACCAAAATAAATAAAGTATATCAATAAATGATATGTGCTAATGACGAGTGCAAGGATAAATATAAATGAAAATTTTGGGGTCCAAGATGGACCTTTGTTATACTGAGTTTTAGCAGACTATAGCGGACTGCATTATAGCAGGATCCCAAGGTATTTAACATGATAAAGGGATTCAATGGGGTAATATAGAGATAGGCATCAAGAACAAGGGGGCATAGACCTTAAAATTAGAGCATTCTGTTCAAGGATGATGTTGTGAAGTGCTTTTTTTACACAAAGGGTAGTGGAAATTCAGAATTCTCCCACAAAAGGCTACAGATGCTGGGGGACAATTGGAACTTTTAAGACTGAAATTGATAGAATTTTGTTGGTAAGGGTATCAAAAGATATGGAACAAAAGCAGGTCAATACAATAGAGGTTCAGATCAGCCATTATCTCAGTGATGGCAGAAAGTCACAAAGGGCTGAATGGCCTAGTCGTGCTCCCATTACCCCAAGAACAACTTGCATTTATACGGCCTTTAACATAGTAAAATGTCCCAAGGTGCTTCACAGAAGTGTTATTAACGAAAATTTAACACTGAGTCAAATAAGGAGATATTAGGACAGTTGACTAGAAGCTTGGTCAAAGAGGCAAATTTTAAGGAATGCCTTAAGAAGGAAAGGAACGCTGAGACCTTTAAAGGAGGGAATTCCAGAGCTTGGGGCCTTGGCAGCCAAAGACACGGCCCCCAATGATGGAGCAATTAAAATCAGAGATGTGCAAGAGACCAAAATCGCCCTCTGTAGAGCATGGACATTGGTTGAGGCCTCGACTGTATGCTTTCCGCAGTTGAGTAACCTGCAGACATTTAAAGAGTACTTGGGTAAGATACCAGGGGGCTGCCCATGCCCTCAGTGCTCTCCACAGCAAGTGGAAGAGAAAAAAATTAAAGGGGTAAGAAAACTAAAAAGTAAGAAGGCCAGAAATGAGCCACGGCTGCTGCTCCCCGACTGGACATTGGCAGATTAATAGCAGTCAAAAGTGACTTGTGACTTCCAAAACAATGAGCCATAAATAGAAGATAGTCACTAGTAATTCCAATAGGCAATTCAGGAGAAACGTCTTTAGGAACATAGGAACAGGAGGAGGTTGATCTGTGATCTAACTCCATATACCCGCCTTTACCCATATTCCTTAATAACTTTGGTTAACAAAAATATATTAATCTCAGATTTCAAATTAGCAATTAATCTAAAACCAATTGCTGTTTGTGGAACAGAGTTCCAAACTTCTACCACCCTTTGTGTGGAGAAGTGTTTCCTAATTTCACTCCTGAAAGATCTGGCTCTAATTTTTAGACTGAGCCCCCAGTCCTAGATTCCCCAACTAGCGGAAATATTTTCTTTACCCAGAGAGTGGTTAGATTGTGGAACTCAATACCGCAGGAGTGATTGAGGAGAGTAGCATAGATGCATTTAAGGAGAAACTGGATAAACACATGAGGGAGAAAGGGATAGAAGGTGAGGTCAATGGGATTAGATGATGAGGGGTGGGAGGAGGAGGCTTGTGTGGAGCATAAACACTGGCTTGGATCTGTTGGGCCAGATCCTGTTTCTATGCTTCAATTCTATATAGTAGTTTTTGGTTTTGCTTCCCCTCACCACAGCTAGCTGGAGCCTGTATCTGTTCTATTTCTGCAGAGTGGATATTTCCAGTGAACAGACGTGTCAGCACATGAAGTGAGAACCAGACCTTCTGCTGAACTCAGCAGTGTCATCGATTATTCATTCATCTTCAGAGAGAGAACTGTAATGTAATGCAGATGAAAAGCCTACAATTGTTTCAGAAACAACCAGACACGATGATGGGGAACCACTGATTTGTTTTAAATTAACAGATGGGCAAGGCAAATAGCTTTCCCTCACCCAGGTCCACAGATATACAGGATGGGATGGAGGAGGGTTGGGGGATGTGGGGGTTGGCGGAGGGGGTGCGGGCAAAGAACCAGTGTGCAATATATGGGGCAGAGAACAGATGTAATGCACGGTGAGAGATAGAGGGAAAGGAAGTGAGGTTCATGGTGTTCTTCACAATAAAATGTAACCTCATGACTTCAGCCAGCCAGGAATAAATCAATGGTTTCACAGAACATTCTGGAGGTCTGCCAAAAGATAAATTACGAAAAAGTGCTGTAACTACTGCAATTACAGCATGGCAGCATCGGATCTATGGGGTGACAACACTGCACCTGAAACCTTAATTTAAAAGGGCAACACAGGGTTTCCAGCTGAATTTAACTCTGCTCCCTCCTCTACATGCTACCCCTGGGCGGCATCACTCCACATGGAACCAGCTTCATTTATGCAAACAGCACTCCGTTCTCACTGACCTACAGCAGTTCCCGGTCCTCCCAAGGCCTCAAGTTTAAAATTCTCATCTTTCGGTTTAAATCCCTTCAGCACCTCACACCCTCCTATCTCTGTAACTTCCTGTAGCCCTGCAAATCATCCCCACTCCACTCCACTCCCTCCCTCAACACCACCACGCTGTTCCTCAGACTCTAGCCTCTTGTGCATTCTCTGTGCCCCCACCCCATCATTGGCAGCCACGGCTTCAGCCACCTTGGCCCAATGACTTTGAATTCTGACCCCAAACCTCTATCATTCCTCCTTTAACACCCTCCACTTTGACCAAGCATTTGGTCACCCCTCCTAGCATCTCTTCGGATTGGCAACTCAGGATAAGGGGTCGGCCATTTAGAACTGAGATGAGGAGAATCTTCTTCATTGAGGGTTGTGAATCTTTGGAATTCCCTACCTCAGAGAGCTAAGGATGCTCAGTCATTGAGCATATTCAAGACTGAGACTGACAGATTTTTAGACACTAGGGTAATCAAGGGATATACCGACCAGCCTATTTCCTGGTCCTATTTCTTATGTTCTTTGCTCACCTCTGCAGAGTTTTTGGGAAGTTTTCTTATCTGAAAGTCGCTGTATAAACACAAAGTTGCTATTGTTGAATTAAAAGCTTTCCCAAATTAAAATGATGCAAGGGAAAAAGACACCACACAAAATCATGAAATGAAACAGCACAGAATCAGGCCATTCAGCCCACCATTCCTGTGCCAATTCATAAAGACAGCTATCCAATTAATGCCACCACCTGCCCCCGCTCTCCTTGTAAATATTTTCTCAAGTATTTATCTAATTCTCTTTTTAAAGTTCTTATTGAATCTGCTTGCACCATCCTTTCAGGCAGTGCATTCCAGATCACAACAACTCGCTGTGAAAAAGGAAAATATTTCAGAATACAGATACAGAATAATACAGTGCAGAAGAGGCCCTTCGGCCCATCGGGTCTGCACCGATACATTAAAGACACCTGACCTGTCTACCTAATCCCATTTGCGAGCGCTTGGCCCATAGCCTTGAATGTTATGACGTGCCAAGTGCCCAGAATTAGGTCCAGCAGTTTACCCTCCCTTGTTGGATATTTAGCTAAAAGGTTTTCCTGGAGACATTTTAAGAACTCCACTCCATCTAAGCCCTTAATACGTTGACTATCCCAATTAATGTTTGCACTGGAGTGCTGACTTGGGGCTGCATTAGAGTGCTAAAGTGGGAGTTTTGTGACTGAGGGAGTTCGATGAGGAGGGAGTGAGGAGCTCCTTTCATTTCCTACCTGTCCTCAAAGAGCGTGAGGGGAGCTGAGAGTTTCCAAAGAGCACAGCTGACTGGTGAGTAAGTCCCAGTGGGTATTTTTCAAACTGGATTGAATTGTAAGTCATTGTTTTAGCAAGACTTAGTTGATTTATTTTTTTTTCATTGTAACAGTCTTCTAAAGTTTTAACTTTAAAGGGTTTAGTCATGGTAGGAGAGCTTAAAGCCGTGGTTTGCTCCTCTTGCTGCATGTGGGAATCCGGGAACATCTCCAGTCCCCGGGACCAGCATGTGCGTAGGAAGTGTGTCCAGCTGCAGCTCCTGGAAGCTCGGGTTTCAGAGCTGGAACAGCGGCTGGAAACACTGTGGAGCATCCGTGAGTCTGAGAGCATCATGGATAGCACGTTTAGAGAGGTGGTCACACCGCAGCTGAAGGGACCTGAGGAAGGAAGGGAATGGGTGACCACCAGGCAGTCCAAGAGAAACAGGCAGGTAGTTCAGGAGTCCCCTGGGGTCCCGCTTGCAAATCGGTATTCCATTTTGGAGCCTGATGAGGCTGGTTCCTCCAGGGAGTGCGGACAGAGCTAAGCTTCTGGCACCACAAGCAGCCTGTCTGCGCAGGAGGGGGAAAGATAGGAAGAGCAATAGTAATAGGGGATTCGAAAGTCAGGGGAACAGATAGGCGCTACTGTGGCCATCAACGTGACTCCAGGATGGTGTGTTGCCTCCCTGGTGCCAGGGTCCGGGATGTCACTGAACGGCTGCAGGGCATCCTGAAGGGGGAGGGTGATAAGGCAGAGGTCATGGTACATGTTGGTACCGATGACATAGGTAGAAAGAGGGATGAGGTCTTTCACCAAGAATTCAGGGAGTTAGGCAGTAGACTAAAAAGCAGGACCTCTCAGGTTGTAATCTCTGGATTACTTCCAGTGCCACGTGCTAGCGAGTACAGAAATAGGAGAATAGCATAGATGAATGCGTGGCTTAAGAGTTGGTGCAGGAGGAAGGGTTTTAGATTCCTGGACCACTGGGACCGTTTCTGGGGAAGGTGGGACCTGTACAAGCGGGACGGTCTACATCTGAACCAGAGGGGACCAGAGAACCATCCTTGCTGGTGGGTTTGCTCGTGCTGTTGGAAGGAGTTTAAACTAATTTGGCAGGGGGAGGGGATGCAGACTCCTAGCAGAACAGGGACACAGCTAAACACAGGAAAGCAAACACGTCAGAGGGAATACAGTGGAAGTAAGTTTCAAGGGAGTAAGACCAGGATGGATGGCCTCTACTTTAATGCCAGGAGTATTACATGTAAAACTGATGAGTTAAGGGCAAGGATTGACACGTGGAATTGTGATATAGTAGCCATCAGGGAGACATGGTTGACGGAGGGGCAGGATTGGCAGCTCAATATCCCGGGATACAGAATCTTCAGGCGAGACAGAGGAGGGGGTAAAAGAGGGGGCATTGCAATATTAGTTAAGGAGTCAGTTACTGCAGTAAGGAGAGATGATATCTTGGAGGGGGCATCAAATGAAGCTTTATGGGTAGAGTTTAGGAATAAAAAAGGGACAGCCACATTGCTAGGTGTTTATTATAGATCTCCAGATAGTCAGCAGGAAATTGAGGAGCAAATATGTGCACAATTCGCAGAGGAGTGTAAAAATAATAATAGGGTAGTTATATTAGGTGATTTCCTCATGTCACCTTTGGTTACTGCCATCACAGATAAGGCCAACTCTGATCACTTCCTTGTATCACTTGCCACCCACATCCCCCTTCCCCTCCCAACCCTACTTCCTTCTGAGACCAACCCTGAAAATAACTCTGCCCCCATTCACTTACAACAGCACTTTCGAAATCCCAACTCTCTAGCCTTTGGCCCTCCAATTCATCACATTTCTGCAGCTACCGATCTGCTCAACTCCACCATCGATGCACCAGTCCCCATTAAAACCATAACTCTCTCTTACCTTGGCCAACTTCATTCCTGTCTCAGCTCATTAAAACCTAACTCTTTGGCCAAGCTTTTGGTCATCCGACCCAATATCTCCTTAAATGGCTCAGTGCCATATTTTGTTTTATAATGCTCCTGCACCTTGGAACATTTTATTATGTTGCAGGCGCTATACAAATATAAGTCGTTGTTCCCTGATACAGCCCTCATCGCTGCTCTCTTACGTCCAAGGAACGCAGGCTTGAACGGATATGTGGGATAACTGGTTTAGCCACTGGCAGCAGATCTGTCTGGACTACATAAAGCACCATCAGGTCCTGCTCTCATCTGCCAGATTGTTCACTATTTCAAGATCACCCTGGAATGCAAAGATAATTCTCAGCTTCTTTACTCTACTGCAAATCATCTTCTTGAACTCCCTCTCTCCACTGTCACTTCCACCCTCAATGCCTAACAATGGTGCAAGGAACTCACCAACTTCTTTGTCACTAAGATTAAGACCATCCGATAAGATGCCTCTGCCTCGTCCCTCCCATCCCCTTGTCCACCAGGCTAAATTTCCTCAAGGTTCCCCCACTACCCCACCCACCCCAGTCCTGAACTTTCATCTTTCTCCCCCCATGGCCTCTCCAAGCTCAACTTATCCTTGAGAGCCACCTCTTGCTCCCTCAACCCTACTCACACTAACTGTTGAGCACCCAACTTCCCTTTCTGGTTCCCATGTTAGCTGACATTATTAACAGTTCCCTCTCCTCATGTACGGTCACTCTCTCCTTCAAATCTGCTGTCATCACCCCACTACTCAAAAAAAAAACCTTGACTCTTCTGTCCCTGCAAGCTACCACCCCATATCCAACCTCCCTTTCCTCTCCAAAGTTCTTGAACATTTTGTCACCTCCCAAATTGTGACCATCTTTCCCAGAACTCCACATTTGAATCCTCCAATAAGGATTCTCACCCGCACCCACCAATTACTGAAACAGCTCTTATCAAAATCACAAAAGACATCCTATGTGACTGTGACAAAGGTAAACTATCCCTCCTCGTCTTTCTCAACTTGTCTGCAGCATCTAACACGGTTGACCACACAAGCCTCCTCCAAAACCTCTTCACCGTTGTCTAGCTGGGTGGAACTGCACTCTTATCCATCCAATCGCAGCCAGAGAATCACCTGCAATGGCAATGCCTTCTCTTCCTATTACTGCACCATTATCTTTGGTGTTCCCCCAAGGACCCCTCCTATTTCTCACCTACATGCTGCCCCTCAGCGATATCATCTGTCAGACTCCACATGCACACTGGAGACAGCAGCTCTACCTCACCACCACTTCTCTTGAACCCTCTACTGTCTCTAAATAGTCACACTGCTTATCTGACCTCCAGTACTGGATGAGCAAAATTTTTCTCCAACCAAATATTGAGAAGACCAAAGCCATTGTCCTCGATCCCCAGCACAATCACCATTCCCCAGCCACTGACACTATCCCTCTCCTTGGCAGCTGTCTGAGGCTGAACCATACTGTTTACAACCTCGGTGTTATACTTGGATCTTGAGACAAGCTTCTAACCACATATCCACACAAAGACCACCTATTTCCACATCCATAGATTTGCCTGACTCCACCCCCATCTCAGTTATCCTGCTGCTGAAACCCTCACCCACGCCATATTCTAACAGAGCCCGACATGTAGGAAGGATGTTTCCCCAGGCTGGGGAGTCTAGAACCAGGGGGCACAGTCTCAGAATAAGGAGCAGGCCATTTAGGACTGAGATGAGGAGGAATTTCTTCACTCAAAGGGTGGTAAATCTTTGGAATTCTCTGTCCTAGAGGGCTGTGGAGGCTCAGTCGTTGAGTATGTTGAAGACTGAAATTGATAGATTTCTACATATTAAAAACATCAAGGGATATGGGGACAGTGCAGGAAAATGGTGTTGAAGTAGATCAGCCATGATCTCCTTAAATGGTAGAGCAGGCTCAAAGGGCTGAATGGCCTACTCCTGCTCCTACTTCTTATGTCTTTATTACCTCCACACACTTGGCTGGTCCCCACATTCTTATCTTGTAAACTTGAGGTCATCCAAAACTCTGCAGCTCATGACCTAGCTCACACCAAGTCCTGTTCATTCATCACCCCTGTGCTCACTGATCTACATTCTTCTCCAGTTAAGCAACATCTTCATTTTAAAATTTTCATCTTTATTTTCAAATCCCTCCATAGCCTCGCACCTCCTTTCTCCAGCTCTACGACTCTCCCAGTTATCTCTTCCAATTCTAGCCTCTTGAGAATCCCAGATTTTCATCACTTCATCATTGGCAGCCATGCCTTCAGCTTTCATGGCTCTAAGCTCTGGAATTCTCTCCCTAAATGTGTCCACATCTTTTTCCTACTTTAAACCGTTCTTAAAACTTACATAAAAGCAAAATACTGCGGATGCTGGAAATCTGAAACAAAAACAAGAAATGCTGGAATCACTCAGCAGGTCTGGCAGCATCTGTGGAAAGAGAAGCAGAGTTAACGTTTCAGGTCAGTGACCCTTCTTCTGAACAGTTCCGAAGAAGGGTCACTGACCCGAAACGTTAACTCTGCTTCTCTTTCCACAGATGCTGCCAGACCTGCTGAGTGATTCCAGCATTTCTTGTTTTTGTTTCAGATTTCCAGCATCCGCAGTATTTTGCTTTTATTTTAGTGTTTAATTCACTGCCACTTCTCTTCCAGGAATGCCTACCTTGAAGAAGTTCTGCTCTTTTCTCCGACGGGATTTTCGTTTGTCTCTTTTACCTTGTTCACCTTCATTGCTTTCTATTTCCCTCCTGGTGTTCGATAAGGTATCTACCAAAACTCGTTTTCACAGCCACATCTCCTTCCTCAGTGACTGTCTCCGGCTCCGACTTATTCCACGTGGATTCCAACTGCAATTTCACCCATCATGCTTTGAAACCACCCAGGATCACAGGTATCTCCGAGAAATACAACGTTCCTCGGACTGCTACTCTCGCCGCATCCTGAGATCCACACTCAGTGCTATGCGCCGCCACATGCACACACTGGACCTCTCTCTCCAGTAGCACCGTCTCACCTTATCTCAAAGCTGTTCTACTCCGCAGTTTCATCTCATCTTACGTCTCATCCGACGTATTAACAAAAAACTTTTTTTCTTCCTTTCAGGTGTTAAGGAACGCAAGCTCCAGCAGCTGATGGGGACTAATGCCCCTCCAGATCCTCCTTCCGCTTCACTTCCTTCTGACCCCACCCCTTCTGATCTGACCCCTTGCCGTGTATTCACTATACCCTCTGACCTCCCCCTCTCTGATGCTGAGCGTTCTGTACTCAGCAAAGGTCTCAGTTTTATCCCCTTACGCCCCCACCTCAATGAATTTCGCGCTCGGCATGACGTTGAGCTCTTCTTCCGTCGCCTCCGCCTCCGGGCTCACTTCTTCGACCAGGAGTCCTCCCCCCGACCAGCAGACCCATTCACCCGCCTCCAGCATTCTCCCTCTACCTGGACCCCTCCCCCTGGCCTCTTACCCGCTCTTGATCTCTTCATTGAAAACTGTCGGCGAGACATTGGTCGTCTCAATTTCTCTGCCCCCCTCACTCACTCTAACCTGTCCCCCTCTGAACTTGAGGCACTCCGTTCTCTCAGGTCTAACCCCGACATGGTCATCAAACCTGCAGACAAGGGTGGTGCTTATATGGCGTACCGACCTCTACCTTGCAGAAGCTCAACGCCAACTCACAGACACCCCTTCCTACCTCCCTCTGGACCATGACCCCACCACCGAACATCAAGCCACCGTCCAAAGGACTGTCACTGACCTCATCTCCTCTGGAGATCTTCCCTCTACGGCTTCCAACCTCATAGTCCCACAACCCCGGACAGCCCGCTTCTACCTCCTTCCCAAAATCCACAAACGGGACTGTCCCGGCAGACCCATTGTGTCAGCCTGCTCCTGCCCCACTGAACTTATTTCTTCCTATCTAGACTCTATCTTTTCTCCGCTGGTCCAGTCTCTTCCCACCTACATCCTTAAAACTTACATTTTTGACCAAGCTTTTGGTCATCATCCATCATATCTTACTGTGGCTTGATGTCAAATTTTGTTTGATAAACACTTCTGTGAAGCACCTTGGGATGTTTTATTACGTTAAAAGCACTATATAAATACAAGTTTTTGTTGTTGGTTCTTTTGTTAATCACCTGAAATTTCTGGTTACTGACTCGACTGCCGGTGGAAACTGTTTCTTCTTATTTACTGTATCAATACCCTTCATGATCTTGAACACCTCTATCAAATCTCCTCTTAACCTTCTCTGCTCCAAGGAGAACACCAGCAGCTTTTCCAATCTCTCCATGTAACTGAAGTCACTCATCCCTGGTACCATTCTAGAAAATCTTCTTTGCATCCTCTCCAAGACCTTAACATCCTTCCTAAATGTCAGGGTTATAGCTGTCATCACCAGTCTGTGCAACCTTGCTGAAAAAAAAAGCCACAATGGGCAGGTTCCCTCCGGGCAGGGGTGTAACGTCCCCCAACTGCTCAACACGGAGGGACCAGAGAGCAGGTGGTGCTCATGAAACTGTCTTCCAGCAAAGAGTCCATGCCTTCAGGAGAGAAAAATAAAGATTGAAAATATCAGGACTGCAGTTTGGAATAATAGAGGATGAAATACAGCATGTGGAGAGATTGGAAAAGCTGGTGCTGTTCTCCAACTTGCCAACAGCATTGGAATAATGACACACCCACCCTAAGAGTGGTGCAGTGAGTGGCACAAGAAACCAGTAAGGGCCTGGCATTTGATGTAAAATGTACTAAAATGTATGAAATTAAGTAAGAAATTATGAGCAGTCAGATGGAAGAGGAATGAAGAAGGATGTGGGCTTGTGGTTGCACCAGCTGCGATGGTCTGTTGCAGCAGGGTTACTGGCTGCACATGTTATACACACAGGAAGTGATAATTGGGAAACATATTTCTTGTTAAGATAACTAACACCCCTTTCTTTCAAGTAACAGATAACCAAGCACCCCTCACAGTGGTTCCCAATGAGGACTGAAGGGGAGATGAGAACTGAGGCCTAAGTCAAAGAGGCATGTTCTTAATTGGCTTTTAAAGGAAGTGAAGAAGTGAGTGCATTGGCAGAAGGAAGGGCGTTCAAAAGGGCAGAGGCAAGTGACTGAAAAATCAGCTACTCATAGAGTCATAGAGTTATACAGCACAGAAACATCTATCCGGCAATGTGAAAAATTGCCCAGGTATGTCTTGTACACAAAAAGCAGGACAAGTCCAACCCGTCCAGTTACCGCCCCATCAGTCTACTCTCAATCATCAGCAAAGTGAAGGAAGGTGTCATCAACAGTACTATAAAGCGGCATTTGCTTAGCAATAACCTACTAAGTGACAGTCAGTTTGGGTTCTGCCAGGGCCACTCAGCTCCAGACCTCATTACAGCCTTGGTTCAAACAAGGACAAAAGAGGTGAACTCAAGATGTGAGGTGAGAGTGACTGCCCTTGACATCAAGGCAGCATTTGACCGAGTATGGCATCAAGGAGCCCTAGCAAAACTGGAGTCAATGGGAATCTGGGGGAAAATCTCCGCTGGTTGGAGTCATACCTAGCGCAAAGGATGATTGTTGTGGTTGTTGGAGGTCAATCATCTCAGCTACAGGACATCACTGCAGGAGTTCCTCAGGGTAGTGTCCTCCCAACCATCTTCAGCTGCTTCATCACTCACCTTCTTCAATCATAATGTCAGAGGTGGAGATGTTCGCTGATGATTGCACAATGTTCAGCACCATTCATGACTCCTCAGATACTGAAGCAGTCTGTGTAGAAATGCAGCAAGACCTGGACAATATCCAGGCTTGGGCTGATATGTGGCAAGTAACATTCATGCCACCCAAGTGCCAGGCAATAACCATCTCCAACAAGAGAGAATTGCACCATCTTCCCTTGACATTCAACGGCATTACGATTGCTGAATCCCCCACTATCAACATCCTAGGGGCTACCATTGACCAGAAACTGAACTGGAGTAGCCATATAAATACCGTGGCTATAAGAGCAAGTCAGCGGCTAGGAATCCTGCGGCGAATAACTCACCTCCTGACTCCCCAAAGCCTGTCCACCATCCACAAGGCACGTCAGGAGTGTGATGGAATACTCTCCACTTGGCTGGATTGGTGCAGCTCCAACAACACTCAAGAAGCTCGACACCATCCAGGACAAAGCAGCCCGCTTGATTGGCACCCCATCCACAAACATTCACTCCCTCCACCACTGACGCACAGTGGCAGCAGTCTGTACCAACTGCAAAATGCACTGCAGCAATGCACCAAGGCTCCTTAAATAGCACCTTCCAAACCCACGACCTCTGGCAACTAGAAGGACAAGGGCAGCAAGTGCATGGGAACACCATCACCTGCAAGTTCCCCTGCAAGCTACACAGAATCCGGACTTGGAACTATATCGCTGTTCCTTCACTGTCGCTGGGTCAAAATCCTGGAACTCCCTACCTAACAGCACTGTGGGCATACCTACCCCACATGGACTGCAGTGTAAAGGCCTGCTCAGGTTGGGAAAAAGAACCCAACCAATCCACAGCGGACCCCAGCCCGACCCGATTCGAGCCCAAGCCTGACTCGACCTGACCCGAGCCCGACCCGACCATCCATCTACTTATCTTCCAACTCGGAACCTCCACGAAGCTGCAGGGCATGCGGGATGACGTCATAGTGACGTCACTTGCTCACTGCACAGACTCAGTTTCGTCCCGGACTCCCAGCTCAAGTAACTCTTTTATTTTTAATTCTTACCAGCAGAGCAATTACTGTGTGTGTCCAGCCCGACCCAACCCAACCCAGACTCAACCCGAGCCCGAAAGCCGGACACGACCCAACCCGAGCCCGACACATGTCGTCGGGTCCCGTCGGGTTCAGCTCGGGTAGCAGGCCTTTACTGCAGCGGTTCAAGAAGGCAGCTCATCACCACCTTCTCAAGGGCAATTAGGGATGGGCAACAAATGCTGGCCTAGCCAGTAACGCCCACATCCCATGAATGAATAAATTAAACAAAACAGGCCCTTCGGCCCACCGTAACCACGCCGGCCATCAAGCCTAGCTATTCTAATCCCATTTTCCAGCACCTGGCCCGTAGCCTTGTATGCTATGGCGTTTCAAGTGCACATCTAAATACTTGTTAAATGTTGTGAGGGCTCCTGCCTCTACCACCCCTTCAGGTAGTGTATTGCAGATTCCAACCACCCTCTGGGTGAAACCATTTTTCCTCAATTCCCCTCTAAACCTCCTGCCCCTTACCTTAAATCTATGCTCCCTGGTTATTGACACCTCTGCTAAAGCAAAAAGATTCTTCCTATCCAACCTATCTATGCCCCTCATAATTTTGGAAACCTCTATCAGGTCCTCACTCAGCCTTCTCTGCTCCAAGGAAAACAACCCTAGCCTATCCAGTCTCTCTTCATAGCTGAAATGCTCCAGCCCAGACAACATCCTGGTGAACCTCCTCTGCACCCTCTCCAGTGCAATCATATACCTTCCTATAGTGTGGCGACCAGAACTGTACACAATTCTGTTTGATCCCCGTATTTAAGAAAGGATATACTGGCATTGGCGGTAGTTCAAAAGAGATTCACTCGGCTGATGCCTGGGATGAAGGGGTTGACTTATCAGGAACGGCTAAACTGGTTAGGCCTTTATTCATTGGAGTATAGAAGAATGAGGGGTGATCTTATTGAAACGCACAAGATTCTGAGGGGGCTTGACAAGATAGATGTTGAGAAGATGTTTCCACTAGTGGGGGAATCTCGAACTAGGGGACATAGTTACAGGGTAAGGGGACACTCATTTAAAACTGAGATGCGAAGGAATTTCTTCTCTCAGAGGGTAGTGAATGTCTGGAATTCTCTACCCAAGAAAGCTGTGGAGGCGAGATCACTGAAAGTATTTAAAAAGGAGGGAGATAGATTTTTGAAATATCGGAGAGTTGAGCGCTATGAGGAGCCGGCACGAAAAAGCTGTTGAGGTCTGGGGCAGATCTTTCTTATGTTCCAGCTGTGGCCTAACTAGCGTCTTATACAGCTCCATCATAACCTCCCTGCTCTTATATTCTATGCCTCGGCTGATAAAGGCAAGTATCCCATATGCCTTCCTAACCACTTTAACCTGTGCTGCTGCCTTCAGTGATCTATGGACAAGTACACCAAGGTCCCTCTGACACTCTGTACTTCCTATGGTCCGACCACCCATTGTATATTCCCTTGCCTTGTTAGTTCTCCCAAAATGCATCACCTCACACTTCTCAGAATTAAATTCCATTTGCCACTGCTCTGCCCATCTTGCTAGCCTATCCATAACGTCCTGTAATCCAAGGCTTTCCTCCTCACTATTTACGACACCACCAATTTTCGTCTCATCTGCGAATTTACTGATCATACCTCCTATATTCGCGTCTAAATCATTAATGTACACTACAAACAGCAAAGGTCCCAGAACTGGTCACAGGCTTCCAATCGCAAAAACAACCCTCGGCCATCACCCTCTGCCTCCTGCCACTAAGCCAATTTTGGATCCAATTTGCCATATTGCCCTGGATCCCATGGGCTCTTACCTGCTTGACCAATCTCCCATCCAGGATCTTATCAAAAGCCTTACTGGTCAGTGTAAACTAAATCGACTGCTTTACCCATCTACACACCCAGTCACCTCCTCAAAAATTCAATCAAATTTGTTAGGCACGATCTCCCCCTGAAAAAGCAATGCTGACTATCCCTGATTAATCCCTTCCTCTCCAAGTGGAGATTAATCCTGTCCCTCAGAAGTTTTTCCAATAGTTTCCCTACCACTGATGTTAGATTCACCGGCCTGTAATTACCTTGCTTATGCCTACTACCCTTCTTGAATAATGGTACCACATTCGCTGTCCTCCAGTCCTCTGGCACTTCTCCTGTGGCCAGAGAGGATTTGAAAATTTGTGTCAGAGCCCCTGCAATCTCCTCCCTTGTCTCACATAGCAGCCTGGGATACATCTCATCTCATCTGGGCCTGGGGATTTATCCACTTTTAAGCCTGCTAAAACAGCTAATACCTCCTCCCTTTCAATGAATTTATTCAAGTATATCCCCCTCCCTGATTTCTACACCTACATCGTCCTTCTCCATAGTGAGCACACATAAAAGTGATCATTTAAAACCTCACCTACGTCCTCCGGCTCCACACACACATTACCACTTTGGTCCCTAATGGGCCCTACTCTTTCCCTGGTTATCCTCTTGCCCTTAATATACTTATAAAACACCTTGGGATTTTCCTTTATCTTCCCCTCTTCGCTCTCCGAATTACTTTTTTTTTTAAAAGTACCCCCCTACATTTTCTATACTCCTCTCAGGCCTCTGCTGTTTTCAGCCCTCTAAATCTGCCATAAGCCTCCTTTTTTTTCCTGATCCAATCCTCTGTATCCCTTGATATCCAGGGTTCTCTGGACTTATAGGTCCTACCCTTTACCTTAACGGGTACATGTTGGCTCTGAACTCTCACCATTTCCTTTTTGAATGACTCCCACTGGTCTCATGTAGACTTTCCTACAAGTAGCTGCTTCCAGTCCACTTTGGCCAGATCCTGTTTTCTCATATTGAAATCAGCCTTCCCACAATTCAAAACCTTTATTTCTGGTTCATCTTTGTCCTTTTCCATAACTACCTTAAATCTTAGAGTTATGGTCACTATCCCCGAAATGCTCCCCCACTGACACTTCTACCACTTGTCCGGCTTCATTCCCTAGGAATAGATCTAGTACCGCTCCTTCTCTTGCAGGACTTTCTACATGCTGGCTCAAAAACCTGTCCTGGAGGCACTTTAAGAATTCTGCCCCCTTTAAGCCTTTTGCACCAAGACTATCCCAGTTAATACTGGGGAAGTTGAAATCCCCTACTATTATTATCCTATTATTTTTACACCTCTCTGAGATTTGCCTACATATCTGCTCCTCTATCTCTCCCTGACTATTTGTAAACCTGTAGTACACCCCCAGCAAAGTGATTGCTCCTTTTTGTTTTTAAGTTCTACCCATATGGCCTCATTTGAGGAACCTTCTAAGATATCATCCCTCCTTACTGCAGTAATTGAGTCCTTGATCAGTAGTACAATGCCATCTCCTCTTTTACAATACCACCCACAACACCCCCACCCTGTCACGCCTGAAGATTCTATACCCTGGAATATTAAGTTGCCAGTCCTGCCCTTCCCTCAACCATGTCTCTGTGATATCAATAATATCAAATTCCCATGTGTTAATCAGCGCCCTCAATTCATCTGCTTTACTAGTAAGACTCCTTGCGTTAAAATAGATGCAATCCAGCCTTGCATTATTCGCTTGTGCCTTAACTGGTCTGTATTTGCTCTGCCTTACAGATTGACTTAGTTTCTCTTCTATATTTGACTGTGCATCACCTTTACTGTACCTCCACTCCGTATCCCATCCCCCTGCAGATTAGTTTAAACCCCACCCCCCGCCCCCATCCCCCCCAAAATAGCACTAGCAAATCTCCCTGCAATTGATGTTGGTCCCTTTCCAGTTCAGGTGCAACCCGTCCGACTTGTACAGGTCCCACCTTCGCCAGAAACAGATCCAGTGATCCAGGAAACTAAAACCCTCCCTCCTGCACCATCTCCTCAGCCACTCATTCATCTGCTCTATCCTCCTATTCCTATACTCACTCGCACGTGGCACCGGGAGTAATCCAGAGATTACAACCTCTGAGGTCCTGCTTTTTAATCTTCTACCTAGCTCCCTAAATTCTTGTTGCAGGACCTCATCCCTATGTCGTTGGTACCAATGTGAACCACGATCTCTGACTGTTCACCCTCCCCCTTCAGAATGTCCTGTAGCCACTGCATGACATCCTTGACCCTAGCACCAGGGAGGCAACATACCATCCTGGAGTCACGTTTGCGGCCACAGAAAGGCCTATCTGTACCCCTTACGATAGAATCCCCTATCACTATAGTTCTCCCACTCTTTTTCCTCCCCTCCTGTGCAGCCACAGACTTGGCTCTTGCTGCATTCCCCTGAGAAGCTATCTCCCCCAACAGTATTCAAAGCAGAAAATCTACTCATTATGCAGTGAAGGATGCAGGAAGAAAGCAGTAAGCTAGAGGCAGCTGAATGGATCGCCCACATTTCCACCACCACCACCCTGCCGCACCACTCACCCCTTGGACTATGCCAGCAGATCAACAATCGTCCCTATCCAAATCTCTCTCCGCCACATCCCTTCACTTGCAAGGAGCTTGTGTTCCATGACCTTATTGTGAATAATTGCATTGTCACCATGTCCTGGGAGGAAATCTGACTGATGGGTAATGACATCTTCCCCCCACCCCCTCTTTACTGAAGCCTCCCACCATCCAAACTGTCATGGTGGCAGAGCGGACCTTATCACCATATCTCACCTTGCCTGTCCCCCCTACTCACCTGGCAGCTCCCCTCCTTTGAGCACTTCATATTCTTCCATGGCCTTCAAGATCCTTGTTCTCCACTGCACACCCAAGTCAGACACCAAATTTCTTCAAGGTAGCTGTCAGCAGTGCCTCAGTGTGTGGCACTCTTGCCTTCGAGTCAGAAGGTTGTGGGCCCATCCCCTCCACAGCCTTGAGTACACTATTTAGAGAGAGATGCACTGTCGGAGGTGCTGCCTTTGGGATGACATGTTAAACCTGAGACCCTGTCTGCCCTCTCAGGTGGATGTCAGAGACCACTAGTCAAAGAACAGCAAGGGAATTCTCCCCAGTGTCCTGGCCAACATTTAACCTTCAACCAACATCACTAATCAGATGATCTGGTCATTATACCACTGTTGTGTGTGGGAGAAAATTGGTTTCCATGTTCCTTACAACAGCTATGACACTTCAACGCACTATATTAAAGCCTTGTGGAAGGTCATGTATTCGGTCATACTGAAATTCTTTCACTCCTGTCCTCCCTCAGCCACTGCACCAAGTGCCTTCTCATCTTCAACCTCCGTTCCAACTCCCCTTGTCCTCTCTCCTCTGCGTTTACTGCCCTGCCTTACCTCATTGTCCTTATAAATTGTCCTAACCATATTCACGGCCACTTTCTCAAATTTGCCATCTCTATTCCCATTCTCTCAAACAAAGAGTAGGTCATTTCTGACCACTTTCTTACATCACTCACCACTCACATTCCCCTATCACCTCTGGGAAATGCCATCCCCTAGTGGCACTTACAAACTGTGTAGACTTCAGCCCTTCATTCATCACAATATTTCTGCAGCTATTGATTAGCTCAATCACATCTGCACCTGTCTTTGATGCCTTGATCCCCAGCAAAACCCTAACTCGTGTCCCATAAGAACGTAAGAACATAAGATATAGGAGCAGGAGTAGGCCATTTGGCCCCTCGAACCTGCTCCACCATTTAATAAGATCATGGCTGATCTGATTGTTGCCTTAACTCCACTTTCCGGTCTGCCGCTGCAACACGTGACTCCCTTGTAGACCAAAAATCTGTCTAACTCAGTCTTGAATATATTCAATGACCCAGCCTTCACTCCTCTCTGGGGAAGAGAATTCCAAAGATTAAAGACCCGCAGAGAGGAAATTCCTCCTCAACTCTGTCTTGAAGGGGAGACCCCCTATTTTGAAACTGTGCCCCCTAGTTCTAAATTCCCCCACGAGGGGCAACATCCTCTTAGCATCTACCCTGTCAAGCCCCCTCAGAATCTTATGTGTTTCAATAAGATCAGTTCTCATTCTTCTAAACTCCAATGAGTATAGGACCAACCTGCTCAACATTTCCTCATAAGACAACCCCTTCATCCCAGGATAATAAAAGCAAAATACTGCAGATGTTGGAAATCTGAAATCATAGAATGTTTAAGGCACAGAAAGAGGCCACTTGGCCCATCCTGTCTGTGCTGGCCAAAAAATGATCCACTATTCTAATCCCACCTCCCAGCATTTGGTCCGTAGCCCTGCAGATTGCGGCACTTGAGGTGCACATCCAGACTCCTTTTGAATGAGTTGAGGGTTTCTGCCTCAACTACCCCTTCAGACCCCCACCACCCTCTGGGTGAAAAAGTTTTTCCTCATCTCCCCTCCCCTCTAATAATGAAAAGTCACAGACCTAAAACGTTAACTCTGCTTCTCTCTCCACAGATGCTGCCTGACCTGCTGAGTAATTCCAGCACTTTCTGTTTTTATCCCTTCATCCCAGGAAACAGCCTAGTGAACCTTCTCTGAACTGCTTCCAATGCAAGTATATCCCTCCTTAAGTAAGGAGACCAAACCTGTACATAGTACTCGAGGTGTGGTCTTACCAATGTCCTGTACAGTTGTAGCAAGACTTCCCTATTTTTATATTCTATCCCACTTGCAATAAATGCCAACATTCCATTTGCCTTCCTAATTACTTGCTGTACCTGCATGCTAACTTTTTGTGATTCATGTGCAAGGACATCCAGATCCCTCTGTATCGCAGCATTCTGCAGTATCTCTCAATTTAAATAATATTCTGCTTTTCTATACCTCCCGCAAAAATAGACAACCTTACATTTTCCCACATTATCTGTCAAATTTTTGTCCACTCACTTAACATATCCATATCCCTTTGCAGACTCTCTGTGTCCTCCTCACAACTTGCTTTCCTACCTATCTTTGTATTGCCCATAAATTTGGCTACAATACACTTGGTCCCTTCATCCAAGTCATTAGTATAGATTGTAAGTAGTTGAGGCCCCAGCACTCATCCCTCTGGCACTTCACAAGTTACAGTTTGGCAACCTGAAAATGCCCCATTTATCAGGACTCTCTGTTTCTTGTTAGTTAGCCAATCCTCTTATCGATGCTAATAATATATTACCCCCAACACCATAAGCTCTTATCTTGTGCAGTAACCTTTCATGTGGCACCTCATCGAATGCCTTTTGGAAATCAAATACACTACATCTACTGGTTCCCCTTTATCCACCCTGCTTGTTAAATACTCAAAGAACTCTAATAAATTTGTCAAACACATGATTTCCCTTTCATAAAACCATGTTGACTCTGCTTGGTTGTCTTATGATTTTCTAAATGCCCTGCTACTACTTCCTTAATAATGGATTCCGGCATTTTCCTAATGACAGATATTAGGCTAACAGCCTACAGTTTCCTGCTTTCTGTCGCCTGCATCACCCCCACCCCTTCTTACAATCCCGGTTATCCAATCCACTGAGACCTTTCCACAATCTAGGCAATTTTGGAGGATTACAATGAATGCATCTACTATCGCTGCAGCTACTTCTTTTAGGACCCTAAGATGCAGGCCATCAAGTCGAAGAGACTTGTCAGCCTTTAGTCCCACTAGTGTTCAAGTACTTTTTCTCTAGTGACAGTGACCGTTTTAAGTTCCTTCCTCCCTTTTGCCTTGATTTTCTGCTATTCTTGGGATGCTTTTTGTGTCTTCTACTATGAAGACAGATACAAAATACTTGTTCAAAATCTCTGCCATTTCCTTCTTTCTCATTAATTCCCCAGTCTCATCCTCTAAAGGACAAACACTTACTTTAGCCACTCCTTTCCTTTTTATATATTTGTAAAAGCTTTTACTGTCTGCTTTTATATTTCTTGCTAGTTTATTCTCATACTCTTAGTTCTTCCTCATTATTTTTTAGTATTTAATCATCCTTTGCTGGTTTCAATTTTTTTCCAATCTTCTGGCCCACTAGTAATCTCTGCAGCATTGTACACCTTTTCTTTCAATTTGATACCATCCTAACTTCCTTAATTAGCCATTGATAGTGCATCCTTCTCATAGTCTTTCCTTCTCATTGAAATATATCTTTGTTGAGTGTTATGAAATATCTCCCTAAATGTCTGCAACTGCTTCTCTACTTCTTCCAGGATATGACCGTCCATCTTCATTCCCTTACGTCCAAGAGGTGCACACCTGAACCTATATGATGCATCTCCAGATCTGGCTGGACCACATCAAGCACCATCGGACCCTTCTCTCCTCTGCCAAAAGTGCTCACCACTCCAGGATCATCCTGGAATGCAAAGGGTAAACTCTGGCTTCTCTTTTCCACGATCAATCATCTCCTGAACCCCTCCACTATCACCTCCAGCAGCAAGAGAGAGGTTATCATGGATTTCATTCACATCTTTCTCTAGTTTCTCTACAGTCTCTCTTCTGAGCTCATCTTGTCCACGAGACCCAGTCCCTGCTCTCTTAGTATTTCTATTAAACTTCTAACTACCAAAGTTCCTTTTCTATCCCTCGTGCTAGCTGATATTGTAAATGGTTTCTTTGCATTTCAAATCTACTGTCATCACCCTCGTCTGAAATTAACCACCCTTGACCCTTGTGACTTTGCAAATTTCCTCTCCACATCCTTGACACACAAATATCTCCCAAATCCATGCTCAGCTTTTCCCACAATTCCATGTCTGAATATCTACAATCATGTTGCTGCTCCTGCCACAGCACCGAAATGGCCTTAATTAGTCTGCTGCACTATCCATCCTCAACCTTCACAATATCTCTGCAGCCTTTGAAGCAGTTTCTCACAATCCTGCTCCAATGCCCCTCTGTTGTTCTGTCCTTGCCTGCTGCCACTCCTACCTAGACAGAAATAACCAAAGAATCTCCTGTGATGGCTTCATTTCCTGCCCTGCTCCATTACCTCTGGAGTCCCTCAAGACCTGTCCTTGTCCCGCAGTATTTTTCATCTACATACTGTCCCTCAGCAACATCATCCAAAGACACGACCTTCAGTTCCACATGGACACAGGCAATGCCAAATTCAACTCCACCCTGACCTCTCTTGACCCCTCCACTGCATCTGTCTCATCAGCCTGCTTGTCCAAATTCCAGTAATGAATTGAACTGCAATTGCTTCAGTGAAATACAGAAAGCCGAGAGAAGTATGGCAAGTGGAGGGGTGAAATCAAAATGGAAATTAGGAAAACAAAGAGAGGTCAAGAAGGAATATTAGCAAGCAAAATCAAGGTGAACCCAAAGATATTTTATCAATACATTAAGAGTAAGAGAATAGCTAAGGAGAGAGTAGGGTCCATAAAAGACCAAGGCGGACCTGCAAGGAGACAGGCATTGGCGAGCGGGAGTTCCAGCGGCTTAAAAGAGGCATAATCTCGCACACTCTCACAGGGATAGCGAGAGAGTTCCACGACTGACGTCACATTTCAGAAGGTCACGCATTGCAAGGGGAGGCAGCTGATTGGTAAGTAGGAACAGGTGGGTACTTCTACCCTTTTTTTTTTACTACTTTCAATAGCTGAATTAAAAGTAAAGGTAGGGATTTTAGATTGTGGTAGATAGTGTTTGGAGTGGAATAAGGTCCATAGCGTAATTAGTACACTAAATTAAAGGGAGTAATTGAGGAGCTTAATCTAAGGCTAAGTCATGGCAAGAGAGCTCAGCCGCATGATATGCTCCTCCTGCACTATGTGGGAAATCAAGGACACTTCCAGTAATGACTGCAGAGGCAGAAAAGGAATGGGTGACCACCAGGAGGAGTAGCAGGTGCAGGCAGGTGGTGCAGCAGTCCCCTGTGACCATCCCTCTCTCAAACAGATATATCACTTGAAAACTGTTGGGGGGATGGCCACCCAGGAGAAAGCAGCAACAGCCAAGCTCATGGCACCATGGATGGCTCTGCTGCACAGGAGGGGTGGAAAAAGAGTGGAAGAGCCATACTGATAGGAGATTCAATTGTAAGGGGAACAGATAGGCGTTTCTGTGGCCGCAAACGAATGGTGAACATTGTGCAATCATCAGCGAACATCTCCACTTCTGACCTTATGATTGAAGGTCATTGATAAAGCAGTTGAAGATGGTTGGGCTTAGGACACTACCCTGAGGAACCCCTGCAGTGATGTCCTGGAGCTCAGATGATTGACCTCCAACAACCACAACCATCTTCCTTTGCGCTAGGTATGACTCCAGCCAGCGGAGGGTTTTCCCCCTGATTCCCATTGACCTCAGTTTTGCTGGGGCTCCTTGATGCCATACTCGGTCAAATGCTGCCTTGATGTCAAGGGCACTCTCACCTCACCTTAGGGCGGCACAGTGGCGCAGTGGTTAGCACTGCAGCCTCACAGCTCCAGTGACCCGGGTTCAATTCTGGGTACTGCCTGTGCGGAGTTTGCAAGTTCTCCCTGTGTCTGCGTGGGTTTCCTCCGGGTGCTCCGGTTTCCTCCCACATGCCAAAGACTTGCAGGTTGATAGGTAAATTGGCCATTATAAATTGCCCCTAGTATAGGTAGGTGGTAGGGAAATATAGGGACAGGTGGGGATGTGGTAGGAATATGGGATTAGTGTAGGATTAGTATAAATGGGTGGTTGATGGTCAGTGGGCCGAAGGGCCTGTTTCAGTGCTGTATCTCTAAAACTAAAAACACCTGACCTGTCTACCTAATCCCATTTGCCAGCATTTGGCCCATAGCCTTGAATGTTATGACGTGCCAAGTGCTCATCCAGGTACTTCTTAAAGGATGTGAGGCAACCCGCCTCTACCACCCTCTGAGGCAGTGCATTCCAGATCGTCACCACCCTCTGTGTAAATAAGTTCTTTCTCAAATCCCCCTTAAACCTCCTGCCCCTCACCTTAAACTTGTGTCCCCTTGTAACTGACCCTTCAACTAAGGGGAACAGCTGCTCCCTATCCACCCTGTCCATGCCCCTCATAATCATGTACACCTCGATCAGGTCACCCCTCAGTCTTCTCTGCTCCAGCGAAAACAATCCAAGCCTATCCAACCTCTCTTCATAGCTTAAATGTTCCATCCCAGGCAACATCCTGTTGAATCGCCTCTGCAATCCCTCCAGTGCAATCACATCCTTCCTATAATGTGGCAACCAGAATTGCACACAGTACTCCAGCTGTGGCCTTACCAAAGTTCTGTACAACTCCAACATGACCTCCCTGCTTTTGTAATCTATGCCTCGATTGATAAAGGCAAGTATCCCATATGCCTTTTTCACCACCCTATTAACCTGCCCTTCTGCCTTCAGAGATCTATGGACAAACATGCCAAGGTCCCTTTGTTCCTCGGAACTTCCCAGTGTCAGGCCATTGATTGAATACTTCCGTGTAACATTACTCCTCCCAAAGTGTATCACCTCACACTTTTCAGGGTTAAATTCCATCTGCCACTTTTCTGCCCACTTGACCATCCTGTCTATATCTTCCTGTAACCCAAGACACTCAACCTCACTGTTAACCACTCGGCCAATCTTTGTGTCATCCGCGAACTTACTGATCCTACCCCCCCTCACATAGTCATCTATGTCATTTATATAAATGACAAACAATAGGAGACCCAGCACAGATCCGTTAGGTACGCCACTGGACACTGGCTTCCAGTCACTAAAACAGCCATCTGTCATCACTCTCTGTCTCCTACAGCTAAGCCAATTTTAAATCCATCTTATCAAGTTATCCTGTATCCCATGTGCATTTGCTTTCTTGATAAGTCTCCCATGTGGGATCTTGTCAAAGGCTTTGATGAAATCCATGTAAACTACATCAACTGCATTACCCTCATCTACACGCCTGGTCACATGCTCAAAAAATTCAATCAAATTTGTTCGGCATGACCTCCCTCTGACAAAGCCATGCTGACTATTCCTAATTAAATTTTGCCTCTCCAGGTGGAGATTAATTCTCTCCTTCAGAATTTTCTCCAATAGTTTCCCTACCACTGACGTGAGACTCACTGGTCTGTAGTTCCCTGGCTTATCTCTACAACCTTTCTTAAATAGTGGGACCACATTAGCTGTTCTCCAGTCCTCTGGCACCTCCCCCGTGGCCAGAGAGGAATTAAAAATTTGGGTCAGAGCCTCTGCAATCTCCACCCTCGCCTCCCACAGCATCCTAGGACACAAATCATCCGGACCTGGAGATCTGTCCACTTTTAAGCCTTCCAAAACCTCCAATACCTTGTCACTCCCTATGACAATTTGCTCAAGAACCTCACAGTCTCTCCCTCTGAGTTCCATATCTACATCCTTTTTCTCTTGGGTGAAGACAGATGTGAAGTATTCATTCAACACCCTACCAATGTCCTCTGGCTCCACCCACAGATTTCCCCCTTGATCCCTAATGGGTCCTACTCTTTCCCTGGTTATCCTCTTCCCATTGATATACTTATAGCATATCTTGGGATTTTCCCTACTTTTACCAGCCAGAGCTTTCTCATATCCCCTCTTTGCTCTCCTAATTGCTTTCTTAATCTCCATCCTACACTTTCTGTACTCCACTAGTGCTTCCGTTGATTTGCTCTCGTTATATTTGCTAAAAGCCTCTCTTTTCCTACTCATCGTACCCTGAATGTTTCTTGTCATCCATGGTTCTCTGGGCTTGTTGCTCCCACCTATTACCCTGGAGGGAACATGTTGGGCCTGTCCCCTCCCCATTTCCTTTTTGAGTGTCCCCCACTGCTCTTCTGTAGATTTCCCGACAAGTAACTCTTTCCATTCTACCTTGGCCAGATCCTGCCTTATTTTACTAAAATTCGCTCTCCCCCAATCCAAAACCATTTTTTGCAACTTGTCTATTTCTTTCTCCATAACAAGCTTAAATTGTACCATGTTGTGGTCGTTATCACCAAAATGATCCCCGACCAACACATCAACCTGTCCAGCTTCATTCCCCAGAATTAGGTCCAGCGCTGCACCCTCCCTTGTTGGATCCTCTACATATTGAGATAAAAAGTTCTCCTGTATACATTTTAAGAACTCCACTCCATCTAAGCCCTTAACACAATGACTATCCCAATTAATGTTGGGAAAGTTGAAATCACCTAATATAATTACCCGATTATTATTTTTACACACCTCTGCGAATTGCGCATATATTTGCTCCTCAATTTCCCGCTGACTATCTGGGGGTCTATAATAAACACCTAGCAATGTGGCTGTCCCTTTTTTATTCCTAAACTCTACCCATAAAGCTTCATTTGATGCCCCCTCCAAGATATCATCTCTCCTTACTGCAGTAACTGATTCCTTAACTAATATTGCAATGCCCCCTCCTCTTCTACCCCCTTCTCTGTCTCGCCTGAAGATTCTATATCCCAGGATATTGAGCTGCCAATCCTGCCCCTCCCTCAACCATGTCTCCGTGATGGCTACTATATCACAATTCCACGTGTCAATCCTTGCCCTTAACTCATCAGTTTTACCTGTAATACTCCTGGCATTAAAGTAGAGGCCATCCATCCTGGTCTTACTCCCTTGAAACTTACTTCTGCTGTATTCCCTCTGACTTGTTTGCTTTCCTGTGTTTAGCTGTGTCCCTATTCTGCTAGGTCTGCGTCCCCTCCCCCTGCCTAATTAGTTTAAACTCCTCCCAACAGCACGAGCAAACCCGCCAGCTGGAGTACTGTGTACAGTTCTGGCCACCACGCTATAGGAAGGATGTGACTGCCCTGGAGAGGGTGCAGAGGAGATTCACCAGGATGTTGTCTAGGCTGGAGCATTTCAGCTTGAAGAGAGGCTGAAAAGGCTAGGGTTGTTTTCCTTAGAAAAGAGCAGGCTGAGGGGGGACACAATAGAAGTATACAAAATTATGAGGGGCATTGATAGGTTCGATAGGAAGAACCTTTTTCCCTTAGCGAAGGGGTCAATAACCAGGGGGCTTAGATTTAAGGTAGGGGCAGGAGGTTTAGAGGGGATTTGAGGAAAAATTAATTCACCCAGAGGGTGGTTGGAATCTGGAACGCACTGCCTGAAGAGGTGGTAGAGGCAGGAACCCTCACAACATTTAAGTAGTATTCAGGTGAGCACTTGAAATGCCATAGCGTACAAGGCTACGGGCTGAGTGCTGGAAAATGGGATTAGAATAGTTAGGTGCTTGATGGCCGGCACAGACACAATGGGCCAAAGGGCCTGTTTCTGTGTTGTATAACTCTATGACTCTAAGGTAACCCATGTGTAGGGGTGGAAGATGTTGGTATTGTTCTCAAGGAATACTTTGCCTATGTCTTCACAAAAGAGGGGGACGATGCATATATTGTAGTTAAGGATGAGGGGTGTGAAGTATTGGATGTGATAAACATCTGGAGAGAGGAAGTATTAATGGGATTAGCCCGATGAAATGTACCCCAGACTGTTAAAAGAAGCAAGAGAGGAAATAGCAGAAGGTCTGACCATCATTTTCCAGTCCTCACTGGATATAGGTGTGGTGCTGGAGGATGGAGAACTGCTAACATTGTATCTCTGTTTAAAAAGGGAGCGAGGGATAGACAGAATAATTACAGGCCAGTCAGTCTAACCTCAGTAGTGGGCAAATTATTGGAATCTATTCTGAGAGACAGGATAAACTGTCACTTAGAAAGGCACAGGTTAATCAAGGAAAGTCTGCATGGATTTGTTACGGGAAGATCTTGTTTGACCAACTTGATCAAATTTTTTGAAGAAGAAACAAGGAAGGTAGATGAGGGTAGTGCAGCTGATGTGGTCTACGTGGATTTTAGCAAGGCTTTTGACGAGGTGCCACATGGCAGACTGGTTAAAAAAATAAAATCCCATGGGATCCAGGGAAATACAGCAAGGTGGATACAAAATTGGTTCAGTGGCAGGAAACAAAGGGTAATTGTTGACGGGTATTTTTGCAACTGGAGGGCTGTTTCCAATGGTGCTCCAAAGGGCTCGGAACTGGGTCCCCTGCTTTTTGTGGTATATATCTAAACGATTTAGACGTAAATATAGGGGGCATAATCAAGAAATTTGCAGGCGACACAAAGACTGGCTGTGTGGTAGGTAGCGAGGAGGATAGCTGTAGGCTTCAGGAAGATATTGATGGTCTGTCAGATGGACAGAAAAGTGGCAAATGGAATTCAACCTGGAGAAGAGTGAGGTGATGCATTTGGGGAGGTCAAACAAGGCAAAGGAAAACACGATTTATGGAAAAATACCGGGAAGTGTAGATGAAGTGAGGAACCTTGGAGTGAATGTCCATAGATCCCTGAAGGTAGGAGGACAGGTCGATAAGGTGGTGAAGAAAGCATATGAAATCCTTTCCTTTATTAGCTGAGGTATAGAATATAAGAGCAGGGAGGTTATGCTGGAACTATATAACCCATTGGTTAGGCCGCAACTTGAGTACTGTGTGCAGTTCTGGTCACCTCATTACAGAAAGGATGTAATTGCAGTAGAGAGGGTACAGAGGAGATTTATGAGGATGTTGCCAGGACTGGAAAAATACAGCTATGAGGATGGCATCAAGGAGCCCTAGCAAAACTGAGGACAATAGGAATCAGGGGGAAAACCCTCCGCTGGCTGGAGTCATACCTAGCGCAAAGGAAGATGGTTGTGGTTGTTGGAGGTCAATCATCTGAGCTCCAAGACATCACTGCAGGAGTTCCTCAGGGTGGTGTCCTAGGTCCAACCATCTTCAGCTGCTTCATCACTGACCTTCCTTCAATCATAAGGTCAGAAGTGGGGATGTTCGCTGATGATTGCACAGTGTTCAGCACCATTCGTGACTCCTCAGATACTGAAGCAGTCCGTGTAGAAATGCAGCAAGGCCTGGACAATATCCAGGCTTGGGCTGATAAGTGGCAAGTAACATTCGCGCCACTCAAGTGCCAGGCAATGACCATCTCCAACAAGAGAGAATCTAACCATCACCACAGGATGGGAATAGGGGGATACAGACCCCGGAAGTGCAGAAGGTTTTAGTTTAGGCAGGCATCAAGTTCGGCGCAGTCTTGGAGGGCCGAATGGCCTGTTCCTGTGCCGTACTGTTCTTTGTTGTTCTTTGTTCCTTGACATTCAACGGCATTACCATCGCTGAATCGCCCACTATCAACATCCTAGGGGCTACCATTGACCAGAAACTGAACTGGAGTAGCCATATAAATACCGTGGCTACAAGAACAGGTCAGAGGCTAGGAATCCTGAGGCGAATAACTCACCTCCTGACTCCCCAAAGCCTGTCCACCATCTACAAGGCACAAGTCAGGAGTGTGATGGAATACTCTCCACCTGCCTGGATGGGTGCAGCTCCAACAACACTCAAGAAGCTCGACACCATCCAGGACAAAGCAGCCAGCTTGATTGGCACCCCATCTACAAACATTCACTCCCTCCACCACCGATGCACAGTGGCAGCACTGTGTACCATCTACAAGATGCACTGCAGCAATGCACCAAGGCTCCTTAGACAGCACCTTCCAAACCCATGACCTCTACCAACTAGAAGGACAAGGGCAGCAAATATATGGGAACACCACCACCTGCAAGTTCCCCTCCAAGTCACACACCATCCTGACTGGGAACTGTATCGCCGTTCCTTCACTGTCGCTGGGTCAAAATCCTGGAACTTCCTTCCCAACAGCACTGTGGCTGTACCTACCCCAAATGGACTGCAGCGGATCAAGGCGGCAGCTCACCACCACCTTCTCAAGGGCAATTAGGGATGGTAATAAATGCTGGCCTGGCCAATGACGCCCACATCCCATGAATGAATTTTAAAAAAGCTTTCAGTCACCTACACTAGTACCTCCTTCTGTGACTCAATGTCATTTTGGTCTGATATTGTTCCTGTGAAGCAGCTTGGAACCTTTTCTTGTGTTAAAGGTGCTATACAGATGAAAGTTGTACGTTTGTTTCTTGAATGTTTGTTTTTGTGCTCAGTATCAAGATAATGGAAGGCAATATGCAAGGCAGGTTTTAACTAAGTTAAAACCATCCAAACTCACCTCATGCAGAACGCTTACATATAGCCCACAGTTGTTGCTTTTTTCTGATGGGTCTCTGTTCAAATAGCTGTGAGTGAGAGGAGTTGCTGACTGACTTTTGAGATGCCTGCAAAACAAGAGGGTTGGGTGTCAGTCGAGCAGACACGACCACAACAATCGATATTTATTAAATGCCTTTAAAGTAATAAAACATCCCAAAGCACTTCACAGGAGCATTATAAAACAAAATTCAACACTGAGCCACATAAGAAGATAATAAGGCAGATGACCAAAAGATTGGTGAAAGAGATAGGTTTCAAGGAATGTCTTGAAACATACAAGATCCTGAGGGGTCTTGACAGGGTGGATGTTGAAAGGATGTTTCCTCTTAGGGGAGAATTTAGAAATAGGGATCACTGTTTAAAAATAAGGGTTGTTCATTTAAGACAGAGATGAAGAGAAATTTTTTCACTGAGGATCGTGAGTCTTTGGAACTCTCTTCCTCCAAAGGCAGTGGAAGCAGAGTCTTTGAATATTTTTGAGGCAGAGGTAGATAGATTCTGATAAGCAAGAGAGTGAAAGGTTATTTGGGTAAGTGGGTATGTGGAGTTGAGGTTACAATCAGATCAGCCATGATCTTGTTGAATGGCGGAGCGGGCTCAAGGCGCCGAATGGCCTACTCCTGCTCCTAATTCGTATGTTCGTACATATGTACGTATCTCTCAAAGGAGGAAAGCGAGGTAGAGAAGGGGAGAGATGTAGGGAGGGTATTCCAGAGTATTCCAGACAAATGGTGCAGAGATTAAAATTGAGGACTCAAGAGGCCAGAATTAGAGAAGCGCAGATAAAAAAAAACAAAGAACAGTACAGCACAGGAACAGGTCATTCGGCCCTCCAAGCCTGCGCCGATCTTGATGCCTGCCTAAACTAAAACCTTCTGCACTTCCAGGGACCGTATCCCTCTATTCCCATCCTATTCATGTATTTGTCACGATGCCTCTTAAACGTCGCTATCGTACCTGCTTCCACCACCTCCCCCGGCAGCAAGTTCCAGACACTCACCACCCGCTGTGTAAAGAACTTGCCTCGCACATCCCCTCTAAACTTTGCCCCTCTCACCTTAAACCTATGTCCCCTAGTAACTGACTCTTCCACCCTGGGAAAAAGCTTCTGACTATCCACTCTGTCCATGCCACTCATAACTTTGTAAACCTCTATCATGTCGCCCCATCCACCTCCGTCGTTCCAGTGAAAACAATCCGAGTTTATCCAACCTCTCCTCATAGCTAATGCCCTCCAGACCAGGCAACATTCTGGTAAACCTCTTCTGTACCCTCTCCAAAGCCTCCACGTCCTTCTGGTAGTGTGGTGACCAGCATTGCACGCAAGCCACAGCCAAAGACTTGCAGGTGATAGGTAAATTGGCAGTTGTAAATTGCCCCTAGTAGGTAGGTGGTAGGGAATATAGGATTACTGTAGGGTTGGTATAAATGGGTGGTTGTTGGTCGGCACAGACTCAGTGGGCCGAAGGGCCTGTTTCAGTGCTGTATCTCTAAAAAAAAATATTCTAAGTGTGGCCTAACTAAAGTTCTGTACAGCTGCAGCATGACTTGCCAATGTTTATACTCTATGCCCCGACCGATGAAGGCAAGCATGCCGTATGCTTCGAAAGTTGTGGGGTTGGAGGAGATTACAGAGATAGGGAGGGGCAAGGCAATTTGAAAACAAGGATGAGAATTTTATAATCGAGATATTAGTTAACCGGGAGCCATTGTAAGTTGGCGAGCACAGGGGTGATCGGTGAACGAGATATGATGTGAGTACTTTTTTTATTCATCCAAGGGATGTGGGCGTCGCTGGTTAGGCCAGCATTTATTACCATCCCTAATTGCCCTCGAGAAGGTGGTGGTGAGCTGCTTTCTTGAACCGCTGCAGTCCCTGGGGTGTAGGTACAGCCACAGTGCTGTTAGGAAGGGAGTTCCAGGATTTTGACCCAGCGACAGTGAAGGAATGGCGATATAGTTCCAAGTCAGGATGGTATGTGGCTTGGAGGGGAACTTGCAGGTGGTGGCATTCCCATGCGTCTGCTGCCCTGGTCTTTCTAGCTGGTAGAGGTCGCGGATTTGGAAGGTGCTGTCGAAGGAGCCTTGGTGAGTTGCTACAGTGCATCTTGTAGATGGTGCACACTGCTGCCACTGTACGTCGGTGGTGGAGGGAGTGAATGTTGAAGGTGGTAGATGGGGTACTGATCAAGTGGGCTGCTCTGTCCTGGATGTGTCAAGCTTCTTGAGTGTTGTTGGAGTTGCACCCATCCAGGTCGTGGAGAGTATTCCGTCACACTCTTGACTTATGCCTTGTACATACGAACATACGAATTAGTAGCAGAAGTAGGCCATTTGGCTGCTCTAGCCTGCTCAGCATTTCAATAAGATTATGGCTGATCTGTTTGTGTTTCAAATTCCATGCTCCCATCTACCCCTATAACCCTTGATTCCCTTGCCTAACAAGAATTTTTCTCCCTCCAACTTAAAAATATTCAATGATCCCGCCTCCACCACCTTCTGCGGGAGAGATTTTTGTAGTCTTATAATCCTCAGAGAAAAAATTTCTCCTCATCCCTGTCCTAAAAGAGTGACCCCTGATTTTAAAACTGTGTCCCCTAGTTCTGGACTCCCCCCCAAAAGAGGAAACATCTTCTCCATATCCATCTTGTCTAGACCGTTCAGGTTCTTATTAACTTCAATCAAGTGTCCCCTCACTCTTCTAAACTCCAGTGAAAACAAGCCCAGTCTGTGCAACCTTTCCTCATAAGACAACCCGCTCATTCCAGGTATCAATCTAGTAAAATAAAAGCAAAATACTGCGGATGCTGGAATTCTGAAACAAAAACAAGAAATGCTGGAATCACTCAGCAGGTCTGGCAGCATCTGTGGAAAGAGAAGCAGAGTTAACGTTTCGGGTCAGCGACCCTTCTTCGGAATCAATCTAGTAAACCTCCTTTGAACTGCCTCCAACGCATTTACATCCTTCCTTAAATAAGGAGACCAAAACTGCACACAGTATTCGAGATGTGGTCTCACAAATGCCCTGTATAACTGAAGCACAACATCCTTACTTTTATTTTCAATTCTTCTCATAATAAAGGAAAGCATTCAATTAGCCTTCTTTATTACCTGCTGTACCTGTACACTAACTTTTTGTAACTCATGCACTCGAACACCTAGATCTCTCTGCACTTCGGAATTCTGCAGTCGTTCTCCGTTTAAGTAATACTCTGCTTTTTTATTCTTCGAGCCAAAGTGAACAACTTCACATTTTCCCACATTATACTCCATCTGCCAGATTTATGCCCACTCACTCAACCTATCTATATCAGTCTACAACCTCCTTATGTCCTCTTCACAACATACTTTCCTACCTATCTTTGTGTCATCTGCAAATTTAGCTACCATGCCATCGCTTCCCTTATCTAAGTCATTGATATAAACTGTAAAAAGTTGAGGCCCCAGCACAGACCCCTGGGGGACTCCACTCGTCACACCCTGCCAATCAGAGAAGGACCCATTTATGCATACTGCCATGCAGGCCCCCACCTGCCAAGAATGAGGCACATTAATTTCACCACATGGACATTAATTTCAAATTGTTGCTGGGAAAAAGAGAAGGCCTGTGACAAGGGGTTGCCAGGCCCCTTGCTGGAAAGACATTTTTGCATATTAACAGACAGTGCATGGAACAAAGGAGCTATCCCCTGCTCCAATACAATCCACAAACTGACATGGTCAAACCAGTTCATCACATGACTAACCTGCTTGGCAGGCTGGGGTTTTTTCTGAATTGTCGAGTTTGAACTGAGGGTCTGCAGAAAGCTGTTTGCTCCGGGATGGAAAAGACCTCTCCTAGCTGGCTCGCATCTCTTTCGCACGGAACTCCAAAACCCACTAAAGATACATGAACCCCAAAAGACAAAAGTCTCCTACAGTGAACAAGGTTTGAGAAGAATACTGGGCCCCAACGAAAAGTAAGATCTACCTACAATCAAGGACTCTAGAGCGAGCTCGAAGCACAGTAACAAAAAACCCTCTTCAGAGATTGCCTCAAACCTTTCCACTTTATTTTTCTTCTGCTCTTTCTGTCCTTATCTGCACGTGTGTATCGCGTATGCATGCTAGCGCGGGTGCGTCGTGTATCCATAGACGTTAACCGAATTAGACTTTTAAGTTTAATAAATTTCATTTTTCTTCTTTAAACCTGAGAAAACCCGTTGTGTTGGTTTCTTTGCCTTATAATCGGAAAGCGGTGAACAAGGATTCACCAAGAGCGAGCTAAAAACACAGTATGTTTAAAAATTAAACCCTGTTACATTAAGACCAGGTGAAGGCTGAAAGGAAACTCTAGACCTCTTTCTCACCTGGTCGTAACAAAAATCTGGGTGCTTGTGTCTGAAAATTTGCCCACAAATGAGAGAAATTGGAAGTTGGAAGCCAAATTGTTCCCAATCAAAAAAAGAGCAAGATTTTAATACACGTTTTCTTGTGGTTGTGTGCAATTGAATACTAACACGTCTGCAACTGAAGCAAGTAGCTCTCCAAGCCAGGATGAAGTAACTTGGGATAAGTTAAAAGCACTGTCTATGGAAGAGTCGAGGAAAATGGTTGAGCAGTGCGAGATCATTGTACGTGGCAATGCTAGGAAGTCTGAACTCCTAAGGCTAGTGGCCAACCATTTTTCCCTTGAATCTAAAGAAGCAAAAACAGGGTTAGAAGCAGACTCTGACAGGGTGTTGTTAGAAAGATACAACTGGAACAAAGGAAACGTGAATTAGAAGAAAGAGAAAGAGAAAGAGAGAGGCAGGAGAGGGAGACCTTCCAGAAGGAACATGAAAAAAATGAAAAACAGGAGGGAAAGAGAAATAATATTCCAGAAAGAATGCGAAGAAAGAGTGTTGAAGTGGCTTGAATTAACTAGGGGGAGACAGAGAAACCCCAGTGAAAGCATGGCCAATATGGAGGAGCGTAATTCAGGGCTGAGTACAGAATTGTTAAAACTAGCTCAGCTAATCCTAAAATTCAATGAGGAAGATGTAGAGAGAAGTTTTTGTGTCTTTTGAGAAACTGGTAAGCTAAAATGGCCAGCTGAGACCTTGTCTCTTTCACTACAAAGCAAGTTAACTGGAAAAGCCCATGAGGGTTATTCCCTGTCGCCAAATGACAGTTCAACAAATTATGAACTGACCAAAAATGCTATCCTCGGGGAATATGAATTAGTACCCAAAGCCTACTGCCAAAAGTTTAGAACCCTCAAGAAGGAAGCTAATCAAACTTATCTGGAGTTTGAAAGAAGCTGCTGGCTTTTGACCAGTGGCTGAGGGCTCTTAACGTACAGCTCAGCTATGAGAATCTCAGGGGAGTAGTTCTGCTAGAGGAATTTAAAAACTCTTTCCCATTCTCAATAAAGACTCATATAGAGGAGCAGCAGGTCCAGAGAGCCCGGCAAGCAGCCGTTCTGGCCGATGAGTTTGCTTTCATTTATAAGTCGGTTTCCCAGGGGAGAACATTTCCTAGTCACCCCCACAAATCCGAAAAGGACAAATGGTGGGAAGGTGATAGAAGCCCAGGCAGTCCTGGGAGAGAAAAGAAAGCAGGAGACACACTCCAGCCAAAAAGGAAGGTGCTGTGATCAAGGGTGAGACCTGGAGACCTGTGTGCTTCCATTGTTATAAAGCAGGGCATTTAAAAGCTGACTGCTGGAAACTAAAGGGAAAACTGGTAGGGTTAATCAGGACACACCCGCTCAGTGAAGACGGGACCCTGATGGTAAGCACAGCAGAACAAGCTGTGGCCTGAACTGCAGTAAGAGTGAGATCCAGGAAGCGTACGGCTGCAAGTGCAGGAAAATTTAATAGGATTCCTAAAGGTTATCAGGGTTTTGTGTCTAAAGGGAAAGTAACCCCATACCCCTCGAGTGGGGCCAGCAAGCCCATAGCAATTCTCAAGGACACAGGGGTCATTAGATCCCTTTTATTGGGAAAAGCCTTACCTTGCCCCCAAAGAGTGCAGTGAACACCAAAATGGTGGTGAATGGTATTGGAGGGCAGTGTATACCTGTACTTGTACACCGGGTGCACCTGGAGTGGGACCTAGTTTCGGGACCAGTGACCGTAGGGATTGTGTCTAGTTTGTCTGTGGATGGAGTTGACCTGCTCCTAGGTAATGATCTGGCGGGGGTAAAGGTGGTAGCCCACCCCCCAGTTGTGAAAGAAAGACCGCCGGAGGTCAGGAAGTGGCAGGAGATGGACCCCTGCAGAGTCCCTGAAGGTGTAGTGGATCAGGCCATGAACAAACCAGCTCCCCCAGAGGAAACTGCATTGGTACTGCAGGCAGATGACCATGAGGTCTGCCCGTCCGAGACTTTCTTTGCAAAGTTAGGAGCCAAAGGGAATTAATGAAATGGATTTTCCCCAGCTGAGGTTCAGCGAGCCCACCCAGTATTGCGAGAGTTAGCACAGGCTGCCCTGTCTGAACGTGAAGCAGAGGGAGTCCCTGATTTCTACTATTTAAAGAATGAGGTACTGATGAGGAAATGGAGTTCTCCTCACACACCTGAGAGCAAGGAGTGGACAGTAGTTCACCAGGCAGTGCTGCCCCAGAGAGAACTATTAAGAAGGGCCCACGAGACTACAGTGGCTGTACATGCTGGTATACGAAAGACCAAAGCCCGCATAAGACACCAGTTTCACTGGTCAAAACTCCACAAAGATGTGGCGGAGTACTGCAGGAGTTGTCACATGTACCAGGTTGAGGGGAAACCCCCAACCTACAGTAAAATCTGCACCAGTGTTAGGAGGACCCTTGAGCAGAGGACTGGTGAACTACAAGGGACCCCCGCCGAGAACAAAAGGGAGCAGACAGGCACAAGGCAGGCAAAGGTTTAGAAAGGAAAGTAGAAAAAGTGACCAAGAGGGCAGGTTAAAGGAAGTCTGGGGGAATCCCGGACGAAAATCCCTACTGTCCGGTCAGCCAACCCCGAAAAATGTGAAACGTTAGACCACACATCCTCCTATGTAATTGCAGAGACTGGAAGCACCCCACCAGAGTTGCAAACAGCGTTTACAGGAACCTTCAGGGACAAAGAAAGACCTCTGGGGGGTACAGAAACCGTGAGGGTGATGCCTCACCTAGTCGAAATGCCAGAGGGGAGTGCAGTAGAGTCTGCACAAATACCTGCAGGCAGGAGTGTCCCAGAGAACGAAGGGGAGATTAACAAAGAATCCTGCCCCACAATCAGAGAAAAAGGGAACAGCCCCTCCCCTAAAATCTAAAGTCTTTGCATGACTCAGCAAAGCACTGAAAAGAGAGTTCAAGATGGAGCTGCCCACTACTGACTCTCCTGGGGGGGGGGGGAAACTCCAACTTAGGGCTAAGTAAATCTAATTCCCGCCACCTTGGCAGACCTCAGCAGGAATAAAGGCCCCAGTCATGGAAATGGGCAAACTGAAGAAAAACTTCCCCAAAGAACCACATGTTTACTGGGATCCCCAGAAGGGAGCAATTAAAGCAGCATTGGCACCAAGAAAAGACTGGAAGTTTTAATAAGTTTTAGGATTTATGAATGAATGGTAAAGAATGAGAGAAATGCACGATTTTTTCTGTATCTTACATTTTTCTCGACCCTTTTAATGAAATGCGCTTTTCCCGAATCACATTTCATTCCCCTCGGTGTGGAGGTGACATGCAGGCCCCAACCTGCCAAGAATGAGGCACATTAATTTCACCACATGGACATTAAAGTTCAAATTGCTGCTGGGAAGAAAAGAAGGCCTGTGACAAGGGGTTGACAGGCCCCTTGCTAGAAAGACATTTTTGCATATTAACAGACAGTGCATGGAACAAAGGAGCTATCCCCTCCTCCAATACAATTGTCAAAACAGATGTGGTCAAACCAGTTAGTCACATGACTAACCTGCTTGGCAGTCTGGGTTTTTTTTTGAATTGCAGCATTTGAACTGAGGGTCTGCAGAAAGCTGCTTGCTTCTGGATTGAAAAGACCTCTCCTGGCTGGCTCGCCACTGCCTCTCCTGTCTGCTCCCATCTCTTTCTCATGGAACTCCAGAACCTACGGAAGACACATGAACCCCAAGAGAGAAAAGTCTCCTACAGTGAACAAAGTTTAAGAAGAATACTAGGCCCCAACGAAAAGTAAGATCTACCTGCAATCAAGGATTCTACAGCGAACTCAAAGCACAGTACCAAAAAACCCTCTTCAGAGATTGCCTCAAACTTTTCCACTTTATTTTTCTTCTGATCTTTCTGTTCATATCTGCATGTGTGTATCACGTGTGCATGCTAGCATGGGCGCATCATGCATCTGTAGGCATTAACTGACTTAGAGTTTAAGTTTAATAAATTTCACTTTTCTTCTTTAAACCTGAGAAAACCTGTTGTGTTGGTTTCTTTGCCTTATAATTGGAATGCGGTGAACAAGGATTCACCAAGAGAGATCTAAAAACACAGTGTGTTTAAAATTAAACCCTGTTACAGTAAGACCAGGTAAAGGCTGAAAGAGAACCCTAGACCTCTTTCTCACCTGATCGTAACAATGCTCTTCATTTTCTGCCAGCCAGCCAATCTTCTATCCATGCTAATATGTTACCCCCTACACCATGAGTTCCTACCTTGCGCAATAAACTCTTATGTGGCACCTTGTCAAATGCCTTCTGGAAATCCAAGTACAGTATGTCAACAGGCTCCCCTCTATCCACAGCGCATGTTACTCCTTCAAAGAACTCCAATAAATTGGTTAAACATGATTTCCCTTTCACAAAACCATGCTGGCTATTCCCGATTACCTTGCGTTTTTCTAAGTGCCCAGCTATAGCCTCCTTAATAATCGATTCTAACACCTTCCCCACAACAGACATCAAGCTAACTGGCCTATAGTTACCGGTTTTCTGCCTCCCCACCTTCTTGAATAGAGGGGTTATATTTGCTACTTTCCAGTCTGATGGAACTTTACCAGAATCTAGCAAATTTTGAAAAATTATCACCAACGCATCTACTACCTCATTAGCCATGTCTTGTAAGACCCTAGGATGAAGTCCATCAGGACCCAGGGACTTGTCAGCCCACAGCTCCATCAGTTTGGTCAGTACCGCTTCCCTGGTGATTGTAATTTCACCAAGTTTCTCTCTTCTTTCCACCTCCTGATTTACAGCTATCGCCGGAATGTTTTTAGTATCCTCTATAGTGAAGACAGAAGCAAAATATTTGTTAACTGCATCCGCCATTTCCTTATTATCTACTATTAGCTCCCTGTCTCACTCTCTAGAGAACCAACACTAACTTTACTTACTCTTTTCCTTTTTAAATACCTGTAGAAACTCTTGCTCTCCGTTTTTATATTTCTAATTAGCTTCCTCTCATACTATAATTTCTTTCTCCTGATTAACCTTTTAGTCATTCTCTGCCATTCTTTATATTCTGACCAATCATCTGAACCGCCACTCATCTTTGCACAATTATATGCTTTTCCTTAAGTTTGATGCTTTCCTTAACTTCTTTAGTTAACCACAGATGGTGGGTCCTCTCCTTAGAATTTTTCTTTATAGTAGGAATATACTTATTCATGGTATTCTGAAATATCCCCTTAAATATCTGCCACTGCTTCTCTATTGATCTATCTCTAAACCTAGTAACCCACTTCGCTTCAGCTAGCACAGCTTTCATGCCCACATAGTTGTCCGAGAGAGAGAGAAAGGAGCACAGCTCAAGGAGCGGAGGTTCAAAAAGCACGCCAAACCAGTGTCAGAGACAGACAGAGAGGAGCTCAGCCTGAGGAGCGGAGGTTCAAAAAGCGCACCAAACCAGACTCGGAGACAGACAGAGAGGAGTACAGCCTGAGGAGCGGAGGTTCAAAAAGCACGCCAAACCAGAGTCGGAGACAGACAGAGAGGAGCACAGTGGGAGCAGCAAGAGCGCAGCCGGGGGAAAATCGAAAAGTGACATCAGAGTGACGTCACAATCAAGAGAGAGAGCAGGGAAGAAACTACCTGTTTGGTGAGTATCTGGTAAGTGATTAAGGTCCATTCTAATCCTAACGTTTAAAATAGTAAAGGAATGAGCGGTGAGCTTAATAAAATATACTAAAAAAAGGAAAATAAAATAAATAATTGAATAAAATTATTAAGTAGTCAATTACAACTTTAGACTGTAGTGGGTAGTGTTTGGAGTAGAACAAGGCCCCGAACGTAATTAGTATTTTCTAATTAAAGGGAGTAACTAAGTAATCTAAAGATAATTCACGGCAAGAGAGCTCACACCCGTGATATGCTCCTCCTGTGCTATGTGGGAAATCAGGGACGCTTCCAGTGTCCACGATGCTGAGATCGTCGTGGATAGCACATTAAGCAAGGTGGTCACACCACAGGCAAATGCTGCAAAGGCAGAAAGGGAAAGGGTGACCACCAGGCAGAGTAGAGGAAGGCAAGTAGTGCAAGAGTCCCCTGTGGCCATCCCCCTCTCTAACAGATATACCACTTTGGATATTGTTGGGGGAGATGGCTCAGGGGAAAGCAGCAAGAGCCAAGTTCATGGTACCATGGGAGGGGAGGAAGAAGAGTAGCAGGGCTATAGTGATAGGGGACTCAATTGTTAGGGGAACAGACAGGCATTTCTGCGGCCGCAAAAGAGACACCAGAATGCTATGTTACCTCCTTGGTGCTAGGGTCAAGGATGTCTCTGAGCGGCTGCAGGGCAGTCTGAGGGGGGAGGGTGAGCAGCCAGTTGTCGTGGTACATATCGGTATCAACGGCATAGGTAATAAAAGAGATGAGGTCCTACAAGCTGAATATAGGGAGTAAGGACGTAAATTAAAAAGTAGGACTTCAAAGGTAGTAACCTCAGGATTATTACCAGCTCCATGTGCTAGCGAGAGCAGAAATAGCAGGATATATCAGATGAATACGTGGCTGGAGAAATAGTGTGGGGGGGAGGGATTCAGATTCCTGGGACATTGGGACCGGTTCTGGGGAAGGTGGGACCAGTACAAGCTGGACGGATTGTATCTGGGCAGGACCAGGACCAATTCTCGGGGGGCGGTGTTTGCTAGTGCTGTCGGGGAGGGTTTAAACTAGAATGGCAGGGGGATGGGAATCTGAGCAGGTAGACAGAGGAGGGGGAAACAAGGGTAGAAATGGAAGACAGAAAGGTAAGAAGCAAAAGTGGAAGGCAGAGAAAACAAGAGTGAGAAACAAATGGGGCCGTAATGCAAAATAAAGCTATGATGACTAACAATGTTAAAAAGACAAGTCTAAAGGCATTGTGTCTTAATGCGCGGAGCATTCGCAATAAGGTAGATGAATTAACAGCGCAAATATATATAAACGGTTATGATATAGCTGCAATTACAGAGACATGGCTGCATGGTGACCAAGGATAGGAGCTTAACATCCAGGGGTATTCAATATTTAGGAAGGACAGGCAAAAAGGGAAAGAAGGTGGGGTAGCGTTATTAGTAAAGGAGGAAATCAATGCAGCAGTGAGGAAAGATATTGGCTCGGAAAATCATGATGTGGAATCTGTATGGGTGGAGCCAAGAAACACCAAGGGGCAGAAAACATTGGTGGGGGTTATCTATAGGCCCCCAAACAGTAGTGGAGATGTAAGGGATGACATTAAACAGGACATTAGAGACGCATGCAATAAGGATACAACTGTAATCATGGGTGACATTAATCTACATATAGATTGGTCAAACCAAATTAGCAATAATACTGTGGAGGAGGATTTCCTGGAGTGTGTACGTGACAGTTTTTTAGACCAATACATTGAGGAACCAACTAGAGAACAGGCTATCCTAGCCTGGGTAGTGTGCAATGAGAAAGGATTAATTAACAATCTTGTTCTGCGGGGTCCCTTGGGGAGGAACAACCATAACATGATAGAATTCTTCATTAAGATGGAGAGTGAAGTAGTTGAATCTGAAACTAGGGTCCTGAATCTAAATAAAGGAAACTACGAAGGTATGAGGCACGAGTTGCCTATGGCAGATTGGGGAACTTTACTAAAAGGGTTGACAGTGGCTAGGCAATGGATAATATTTAAAGAATGTGTGCATGAATTACAACAATTATTCATTCCTGTCCAGTGCAAAAATAAAACCGGAAATGTGGCTCAACCGTGGCTTACAAAATAAATTAGGGATAGTATTAGATCCAAAGAAGAGGCATATAAAATTGCCAGAAAGAGCAGCAAGTCTGAGGATTGGGAGCAGTTTAGAATTCAGCAAAGGAGGACAAAGAGGTTGATTAAGCAGGGGAAAATAAAGTATGAGAGTAAACTTATGGAGAACATAAAAAGTGACTGTAAAAGCTTCCATAAATTTGTGAAGAGAAAAAGATTAGCGAAGACAAATGTAGGTCCCTTACAGTCAGAAACGGGGGAATTTATAATGGGGAACAAAGAAATGACAGAACAATTAAACACATACTTTGGTTCAGTCTTCACAAAGGAGGACACAAATAACCTCCCAGAAATGTTAGGCAACCAAGGGTCCAATGAAAGGGAGGAACTGAAGGAAATCAGTATTAGTAAAAAAAAATGTTAGGGAAATTAATGGGGTTAAAGGCTGACAAATCCCCAGGGCCTGATAATCTACATCCCAGAGTACTAAAGGAAGTGACGATGGAATTAGTGGATGCATTGATGGTCATCTTCCAAAATTCTATCCACTCTTGAGCCATTCCTACAGATTGGAGAGTGTCAAATGTAACCCCACTATTTAAAAAAGGAGGGAGAAAAAACAGGGAATTACAGACCAGTTAGCCTTACATCAGTAGTGGGGAAAATGCTAGAGTCTATTATGAAGGATGTGATAGCAGAACACCTGGAAATCATAAACGAGATTGGACAAAGTCAGCGTGGGTTTATGAAAGGGAAATAATACTTAACAAATCTACTGGAGTTTTCTGAGGATGTAACTAGTTGAATAGATAAGGGAGAACCGGTGGATGTGGTGTATTTGGATTTTCAGAAGGCTTTTGATAAGGTCCCACATAAGAGGTTAGTGTGCAAAATTAAAGCACATGGGACTGGGTTAATATACTGGCATGGATTGAGAATTGGTTGACAGACAGGAGAGTAGGAATGAACGGGTCTTTTTCCAGGTGGCAGGCAGTGACTACTGCGGTACCGCAGGGATCAGTGCTTGGGCCTCGGCTATTCACAACATATATTAATGACTTGGGTGAGGGAACTAAATGTAACATTTCCAAGTTTGCAGACGACACAAAGCTAGGGGGGGAATGTGAGCTGTGAGGAGGATGCAAAGAGGCTCCAATGTCATTTGGAGAAGTTGGGTGAGTGAGCAAATGCATGGCAGATGCAGTATAACATGGATAAATGTGAGGTTATCCACTTTGGTTGTAAAAACAGAAAGGCGGGTTATTATCTGAATGGTGATAGGTTGGGAAAGGGGGAGGTGCAACGAGACCTGGGTGTCCTTATACACCAGTCGCTGAAAGCAAGCATTCAGGTGCAGCAAGCAGTTAGGAAGACAAATAGTATGTTGGCCTTCATTGCAAGAGGATTTGAGTACAGGAGCAAGGATGTCTTACTGCAGTTATACAGGGCCTTGGTGAGACCACATCTGGAGTATTGTGTGCAGTTTTGGTCTCCTTATCTGAGGAAGGATGTTCTTGCCATGGATGGAGTGCAATGAAGATTTACTAGACTGATTCCTGGGATGGCATGATTGACATATGAGGAGAGATTCGGTCAACTAGGCCTATATTCACTAGAGTTTAGAAGAATGAGAAGGGATCTCATAGAAACCTATAAAATTCGAACAGAACTAGACAGGCTGGATGCAGGGAGGATGTTCCCGATGGCTGGGGAGTCCAGAACCAGGGGTCACAGTCTCAGGATACGGGGTATGCCATTTAGAATCGAGATGAGGAGAAATTTCTTCACTCAGAGGGTGGTGAACCTGTGGAATTCTCTACCACAGAAAGCAGTGGAGGCCAAGTCATTAAATATATTCAAAAAGGAGATAGATATATTTCTTAATGCCAAAGGGATCAAGGAATATGGGGAGAAAGCGGAAACAGGGTACTGAATTAGACGATCAGCCATGATCTTTTTTGAATGGCGGAATAGGCCCAAATGGCCTACTCTTGCTCCTATTTTCTATGTTTCTATTCATGTTCAAAATACCAATCTTGGACCCACTCCTCTTTTTCAAACTGGATGTAAAATTCAATCATATTGTGGTCGCTGCTACCTAGAAGTGCCTTTACTCTGAGGTCATTAATTAATCCTGTCACATTACACAAAGCCAAGTCTAATATAACCTGCTCTCTGGTTGGTTCCAGAACGTGCTGCTCTAAGAAACTATTTCAAAAGCATTCTATGAACTCCTCATCCAGGCTACTATTGCAAGTTTAATTTTTCCAGTTTATACGTAGATTAAAATCAGCCATGATTTTGCCCTCCTTTTATTACAAGCACCCGAGATTTCTTCTTGTATACTTCGCCCTACATTACGGTTTCTGTTAGGAGGCCTGTAGACCACTCCCAATGGTGACTTCTTTCCCCGACTATTCCTAATTTCCACTCAAACCGATTCTACATCTGATCTCCCGAACCAAGCTCATCTCTAACTATTGCACCTATACCATCCTTGATTAACAGTGCTTCTCCCTCCACCTTTACCTAGCTTCCTATTCTTCTTGAATGTCACATACCCCTCAATATTGAGGGCCCAATCCTGGTTATTCTGCAGCACGTCTCCGTAATGGCTATCAGACCACATTTATTTACTTCAGTGCCATCAGTTCATCTACTTTGTTATGAATGCTACATGCATTCAGGTACAGAGTCTTTAGCTTTTCTTTTTGTGATCTTTGTAACATCTAATCTCGACTGTTGGTTTGTTCTTAGGTTTTTTTTCTCTCTGTCCCTTCCTGCCATTCTCTGACCTTCATTTCCCATATTACTATTCTACTCTCCTGCCTTGACTCTACTCCTTGAATTGCTACATCTACCCAAGCTTGATCCCTCACCCCAACATATTTAGTTTGAAGTCCTTTCTACTTCCCTAGTTATACAGAATGCTAGAACACTGATCCCAGCACGGCTCAGGTGCAGACCATCCCAAAGGTACAGTCCCCACTTTCCCCAGTACTGATGCCAGTGCCCCATGCACCGAAACCCACTTCTCCCACAACAGTCTTTGAGCCAGGTTTTCGTTTCACTAATCTTATGTGCCCTCTGCCAATTGGCACATGGCTCAGGTAATAATCCAGAAATTATTACCCTTGAGATTCTGCTTTTCAATTTGGTGCCTAGCTCCTCATACTGTCTAAGCAGAATCTCTTTCCTAGTCCTCCCTATGTCATTAGTACCTACATGAACCACGTCAACTGGATCCTCCCCCTCTCAGTTCCTGTCCAGCCCTGAGCAGATGTCCCAAACCCTGGCACCAAGTAACCTTCTGGACTCACGCTCTCGACTGCACAGAACAGTGTCAATCCCCCTCACTATACTATCCCCTTCTACCACTACATTCCTCCACTTGAATGGCTTCCTGTACCAGAGTGCCATGGCCAGACTGCTAATCTACCTTGCAGACCTCTCTTTCGTCTACACAGGTTGAGAGCACCTTAAACCTGTTTGACAATTGCAAAGTCTGAGGCTCCTCCACTACTGGCTGCTCAGTCCCTTTACCTGCCTCACTCACGGTCACATCCTCCTGTCCCTCACTGCTGACCAAAATAGATGACCCTGTTCCAAGAGGTGTGATTGTCTTCTGGAACAAAGAGTCCAGGTATTTCTCCCCTCCCTTATGTTGCGCAGTGTTTGCAGTTCGGCTTCCAAATCAATAATCCTGATCCGGAATTCCTCGAGCTGCTTACACTTTCTGCAGACATGTTTGTCCTGGATCGCCTTGGCATCCAAAAGCTCGCACATACCACAGCTGCAACACAACACCTGTCCCGCCATCAATTCTTATGCTATTAGTTAATTTACTTGAATTACTTTCTTAATTAACTTGGAAATTTACTGAGCTTATTAAATGCTTGTACCATCTACAACTAAAGTCATACTTTTCTTAATTACACAAATATGTGTTTTAGGTATTTATCTTAATTATTTTATCTTTGATTTATTTTAAAGTGTTCGTTCTTCTGACAGATCTACCCTAACTCAGGTGTCATAAGCTAGCTATTCACACACTGTCCCTTACATGAAGCACTTACCGGCCAATCAACTTACTAGTTTCCTGTGATGTCAGAGTTATTTTTTCAGAGTACCCCAGCAGCTGAAATGGGCCTGGGTAATTGCCTCCACTCCAGGTAGGAAAGTCCGCGCTCCAACTCCCGGGCTGTATTTATGGCGCTCCCGGCTCTGGGTGACTGCCTCTGCTCCAGTCCAGGTAGGTAAGGCCGCGCTCCAACCTCCGACCTGTATTAATGGCACTCCTGGCTCCTGACTGCCTCCACTCCGCTCCAGGTAGGAAAGGCCGTGCTCTGATCCCCAAGCTGTATTTATGGCACTCCTGGCTCTGGGCAACTGCCTCCACTCCGCTCCAGGTAGGTAAGGCCACACTCTGATCCTCGGCCTGTATTTATGGTGCTCCCAGCTCCCGACTGCCTCCCCTCCGCTCCAGGCAGGAAAGGTCATGCTGCAATCCCCGGCCTGTATTTATGGCACTCCTGGCTCCCGCCTACCTCTGCTCCGCTCCAGGTAGGAAAGCAATAGTTGACAGTCTTTGGGGAGATAGGAGATGAGTTACTCGCCGCAGAATTCTCTGACTTGCTCTTGTAGCCACAGCATTTATGTGGTTGAGTTAGGACACATGCAGCAGAGCTTTGGATGAGCTCATGTTTACAGAGAGTGGAATGTGGGAGACCAGCCAGGACAGCGTTGGCAAGTCAAGTCAGGAGGTAACAAAGACACGGATAAGAGTTTCAGCAGCAGATCAGCCGAGTCAGGGGCGAACGCAGGTATTATTACAGAGGGAAAATGGGTCGTCTTAGTGCTGGTACAGTTTTGTGGCTGAAAGCTCATCTTGGGGGCAAATATGGCACTGAGGTTCAGAACAGTCTGGTTCAGCCTCAGACAATTGCATGGGAGAGGGATGGAGTCAGTGGCTAGGAAGCAGGATTTGTGGCGGGGACTGAAGACAATGGCTTAGGTCTCCCAATATTTAATTCACAACCTGTTTAGCATGTCCACAGTGTAAATAGCAGCCCTGCCCATGCTACTCAACGTCAATTTTTAAAAAGGTTATTCAAAAAGAGGAAAGGATCATGTAAATCAGGTATGTTCTCACTGGAAAGAGAGAAAGCTGAGGAGTGATACAAGAGCTGATTTTAGGATTCTAAAGGGTGTAGAGAAAGGAGCCCTTATCAGGGACAGAATCATGGGTTCTGTGCCGAAAACAAATACGAATGCTGGAACGCTTCCACTAACACGGTGTTTGGTCCATCATGAACATCAGATAGCAGGACTACAACACAAACAATGAAGTCCTCAATACTGCCCAGCATTGAATATATTCTCTTACAACGCCAATTGCACTGGGCAGGACCTATTTCAAGCATGGACAATTCCAGAATGCCAAAAGCAGTGTTTTATGCTCCATTAAGCAAGATTGAGGTGCACCTTGCAAATGCTTCAAAGACCAGCTGAAAAGATAGCTCTCACTGGCTAACACTGGCCAACAGGTGTGGGAGCAGGAGGCTGCCAACAGAGACAGCTAGTGCACAACCACCAAGAAAGCAACCTACAAGGTCAAAACAAACAGAGGAAAGACACAGACAACGGAAGGAGTCTGCTTATACCAGAGCCCCTCCAAACCAGGAGTTCTTGTGCCCCAACTGCCTGCAGATCAAGAATTGGCCTCCTCAAACACCAATGATCATGCCGACTACCACAGAAACGAGCCTTCCCATGATTTTGCTCGAGAAGAATCTGCCATCATCAGGCTAATACACTTCAGTAGATCAGTAGAACCCAAGTACACAGCCTGCGCTTGAAATGGGTAAATTCAAAATTCATCTGTGGAAATTTCTTTTATTCATTCACGGGATGTGGGCGTCACTGGCAAGGCCAGCATTTATTGCCCATCCCTAGTTGCCCTCGAGGAGATGGTGATGAGCTGCCTTCTTGAACCGCTGCAGCACTGTGTGGTGTACAAGCGAGTTCCAGGATTCTGATTAAGTGGCGATGAAAGAACGGCGATATAGTTCCAAGTCAGGGTCTTGTGTGACTTGGGAAGGGAACTTGCAGGTGGAGATGTTACCAAGCACCTGCTGCCCTTGTTCTAGTGGTAGAGGTAGCGGGTTTGGAAGGCGCTGTCAAAGGAGGCTGCAGTGTATCTGTGCACCAGTGATGGAGGGAGTGAATGTTTAAGGTGGTAGATAGGGTATCAATTAAGCAAGGTGCTTTGTCTTGATGGCATCAAACTTCTTGAGTGTTGTTGAAGCTGCACTCATCCAGGCAAGTGGGGAATTCCATCACACTCTAATTGGATGGTCACTTGAGTGAAATAAACTTGCAGGGCTACGTGAATAGAGTGAGGGAATGGGACTAACTGAAGAGAGCCGGCATGGGCTTGATGGGCTGAATGGCCTCCTTCTGTGCTGTAGTGAATCAATGACTTGTGCATTGTAGATGGTGGACAGGTTTTGGGGAGTCAGAAAGCGAGTAACTCGCTGCAGAATTCCAAACCTCTGACCTGCTCTTGCAGCCACAGTATTTATATGGCTGGTCCAGTTAAGTTTCTGGTCAATGGTAACCCCCAGGATGTGGATGGTGGGAGATTCAGCAATGGTCATGTTGCTGAGATGGTTAGTTTCTCTCCTGTTGGGATTGGTCATTGCCTGACACTTGTGTGAGACGAATGTTGCTTGCCACTTATCAACCCAAGCCTGAATGTTGTCCAGGTCTTGCTGCAGACAGACACGAACTGCTTCAGTATCTGAGGAGTCACGAGTGGTGCTGAACATTGTGCAATCATCAGCAAACATCCCCACTTCTGACCTTAGATCATTGATGAAGATCATTGATGAAGCAACTGAAGATGGTTGGGCCTAGGAATTACCTTGGGCAATGTACAGAAGTGAATTACGTCCAGGCAATTCCTCCCTATCTTTCCACTTTGGAAGCACTTGGCCTCTGCATGTTGCCTCTCCCACAATACTGGAAAGGAGCTTGAAAATTCAGGAGTGGGACTGGAGGGCACATTCAAGTAGAATGATTTGCCTGGTAAGGTAACAAAGCCACAGAGTTTAGAGACATTTAAAAACACGGATGCTAAGTTGGAAGAGCTGGCATACTAGACAAATTAGATTTTATGGGTTGAAGAGTTGTTTCTATCTTTGACCTCCCCTCTTAACAGTGCACATTGGTGTACAATCCAAATCCATTGTGCCATAAGCAGCTCCTTTTAATGGCCATCACTCTCTTTAACAAAGCTCAGATATCTGTATTCACTGATGAAGGAACATTAAAGTTAGACATCAGACCAAAAGCTCAGTCAAAAAGATGGCCCTCAAGAGAACATAGATGAAGAGAGGCACAGAGATACAGGAAGGAAGCTATAGAAAGTCATGCTGTGGCAGCTGCAAGTTTTGGGGAATAGGGGAAAATACTGAAGGTCAGACTCAGAGGGATGGAGCTTTCAGGAGGGGATATAGGGTTGCACAATGATGCAAACACGGAAAAGGATTTTAAAAGTAAGAAGTTGGGGAATGGGACAAGAGACAACTGGAACTTCAGTGCAGGACAGCATATAATCACAAGAGTTTTGGAGAATTTAGAGTTTTTTGAAGGTGGAAGATGGGAAGCCACAAGGGGGGTGTTGTAAAAATTGAGTCTGGAAAAGCCAAAGGGCTTTTGATGGTGGAAGAACTGAGATAAGGGCAGAGGTGGTCTTGCCGATGGATAGAATTTAACATATAAAGCTCAGGCCAGGAGTGAACCGTTTTCCCAAGATTATGGGCAGTCTGGTCCCCAGAAAAGTGGTCGGGGAGGAGGATGGAGGGAGGGATTGAAGACGACAGTTTTGATCTTCCCAACACGCAGCTGGAGGAGGTCATGACTCACACAAAACAGGAGATGGAGATAAGGGCCGGGATTTTACCAGCACACTGGAGACAGGCTGGGAGGAGGGAAGGTTGGTAAAATGGTAGCAGAAGGTGTCGGGAGGGAAGCCCAAAGTCTTCCCGGTGCCATAGATATTTCCAAAGGCGGGAACGGCAGCAGCCCAGCCTCCTGCTGACGGGCACCAATTAACTGACCTATTAATGGAAATTTTACACCCCTGACAGCATTTTACCAGTGTCGGAATGGTCTGCTGCCACATGAGGAGACCACTAGGTGCATTGAGACAGCCTCCCAGTGGTTTCCCAGGAGTGAGGGGGCCTTCCTTCCAGAGGCTGCATTTCCCACGGAGAGCCTCCTGGCAGCAATGGCCACCCCCCACGGCTCAAATGCTGCCGCCAAAGGATTCACCCCTCCGATCGCAGGGGCCTCTCTGCCTGGCTCCGGCACATAAGAAAAATTTCTTGCCAGCCCTTCGAGAGTGCCTCAACATGGAGGCCACCTCTCTCAGTAGCATTGTCAAAGCTGCAGTGCTGTCGGCCCTCTAATTGGGCCGGCAGCTCAGAGAGGCAGCTCGGAGAGTAGGGCGCCATCCTTAATTGGTTAAATTCCTTAAAAGGTTTACTAGACTGATACCTGGAATAGGAGGGCTATATTATGAAGAAAGATTGGACAAGCGAGGCTTGTATCCGCTGGAATTTAGAAGAGTAAGAGGCGACTTGATTGAAACATACAAGATCCTGAGGGGTCTTGACAGGGTGGATTGGGAAAGGATGTTTCCCCTTGTGGGGGAATCTAGAACTAGGGGTCACTGTTTAAAAATAAGGGGTCGCCCATTTAAGACAGAGATAAGGAGACATTTTTTCTCTCAGAGAGTCTTTGGAGTTCTCTTCCTCAAAAGGCAGTGGAAGCAGAGTCTTTGAATATGTTTAAGGCAGAGGTAGATAGATTCTTGATAAGCAAGGAGGTGAAAGGTTATTGGGGGTAGGTAGTAATGTGGAGAAATCAGTTCAGCCATGAACTTATTGAATGGCAGAGCAGGCTCGAGGGGCCGAATGGCCTACTCCTAAGTCGTAAGTTCATATGAACAGCAGTCCTAATGGCGGCCTCTTAATTGGCCTTCGCCAGTAAAATCCCCTCTGTGGTACCACCGTTAACAAGTGTGGGCTTGGGGCCTGCAATTGATCCCAGGGGCGGGAGCCACAGCCTGGTGGTAAATTCCATCCAAGCAGTCCGACAGCACAGAAGCAATTGGGAGGTAGTAGGGAGATGTTATTAGCAAACACTAAGATGACTCACTGCTTGTGAATAATGCCATCAAGGAGCACACGTAGATAGAGGAGAGAGCCATAAGACAGTAAGATAGGGAGTACAAACCAAACTGATAGCGCTCAACTATATCACAGTCTGCAGAGATTTATGAGGAGAATGGTACCAGGGATAAAAGACTTCAGTTGCATCGAGAGCCTAGAGAAACTGGGATTGTTAGCTCTGGTGTCCCCCATGGATCTAGCCTTGGCCCCCTCCTATTTCCAATCCACATGCTGCCCCTTGGCAACATCATCCACAAAACAATGCCAGTGTCCATTTCCACATGTACACTGACGACACTCAGCTCCACTTCACCAGAACCACTCTCGATCCTTTACTGTCTCTAAATTGTCACACTGCTTATCCGACATCCAGTACTGGATGAACAGAAATTTCCTCCAATTAAATATTAGGAGGATTGAAGCCACTGTCTTCAGTCCTCACCACAATTTCTGTTGTCTAGCCACATTCTCCATCCCACACCCTGGCAACTGTCCGAGGCTCAGCCACACCGTTCGCAACCTTGGTGTCATATTCAACCCCGAGATGAGCTTCTGACCACATATCCGCACCATCACCATTACATCTGCTGACTTCATCCCTGCCTCAGCACATCTGCTGCTGAAACCGTCAACCATTGTTACCTCTGGACTTCTTGACTATTCCAGTGCAGTACTAGGGGCCTCCCATTTACTACCCTCCATAAACTTCAGGTCATCCAAAATTCTGCTGCACATGTCCTAACTCGCACCAAGACCTGTTCACCCATCGCCCGTGCTCACTGACCTACACTGGATCCCGCTTAAGCAACACCTCGATTTTAGAATTCCCATCCTTGTTTTCAAATCCCGCCATGGCCTCGCTCCTCTGTAATCTCCACCAGCCCCAAAACACTTCAAAATATCTGTGCTCATCCAATTCTGATCTCTTTAGCATCCCCGATTTGAATTGCTCAGCTGTCTGGGCCCTAAGCGCTGGAATCCCCTCCCTACACCTCTCCGCCACTGTACCGCTCTTTCCTCCTTTAAGAGACTCATCAAAACCTACCTCTTTGAGCAAGCTTTTGGTCATCTGTCCTAATATCTCTTTATGTGGCTTGGTGTCAGATATTGTTTAATATTCGCTCCTGTGGAGCACTTTGGGACATTTTACTCCTTTAAAGGCACTGTATAAATGGTCTCCTTAAAGCAGAGAAGGTTAAGCGGAGATTTGATACGAGCATACAAATTAGGAGCAGGAGTAGGCCATTCAGCCCCTTCAAACCTCCTCCGCCATTTAATAAGATCATGGCGAATCTGATTGTGGCCTCAACTCCACTTTCCCACCTACCCCCGATACCCTTTGACTCCCTTGTTAGTGAAGAATAACTCCACTTTCCCACCTACCCCCGATACCCTTTGACTCCCTTGTTAGTGAAGAATAACTCCACTTTCCCACCTACCCCCGATACCCTTTGACTCCCTTGTTAGTGAAGAATAACTCCACTTTCCCACCTACCCCCGATACCCTTTGACTCCCTTGTTAGTGAAGAATTTATCTACCTCTGCCTTAAAAATATTCAATTACCCTGCCTCCACTGCTCTCTGGGGAAGAGAGTTCCAAAGACTCACAACCCTCAGAGAAAAAATGTCTCATCTCCGCCTTAAATGGGTGACCCCTTATTTTTAGATGTGTCCCCTAGTTCTAGTCTCTCCCACAGGGGGAAACATCCATTCAGCATTTACCCTGTCAAGTCTCCTCAGGATCTTATATGTTTCAATAAATCTCATTCTTCTAAACTCCAATGGATACAGACCCAATCTGTCCAACTTTTCTTCATAAGATAACTGCCCCCATCCCAAGTATCAGTCAAGTGAACCTTCTCAGAACTGCCTCTAACACATTTATATCCTTTCTTAAATCAGGAGGGCAGCGCAGTGGTTAGCACCGCAGCCTCACAGCTCCAGGGACCCGGTTTCGATTCTGGGTACTGCCTGTGCGGAGTTTGCAAGTCCTCCCTGTCACCGCGTGGGTTTTCGCCGTGCTCCGGTTTCCTCCCACAGCCAAAGATTTGCAGGTGATAGGTAAATTGGCCATTGTAAATTGCCCCTAGTGCAGGTAGGTGGTAGGGAATATGGGATTACTGTAGGGTTAGTATAAATGGGTCGTTCTCGGTCGGCACAGACTCGGTGAGCCGAAGGGCCTGTTTCAGTGCTGTATCTCTAAATAAAATAAAATAAAATAAAACAGTGCACAGTACTCCAGATGAGTTGTTCAAAATTGAGTGATTTTGATGGAGTAAAATATGGAGAAACTGTTTCCTGTAGTAGGAGGTCAGTAGCCAGAGGACACAGATTTAAGGTAATTAGCAAAAGAACCAGAGGGGAGATGAGGAGACCTTTTTTTGTAAATGCAATGAGTTGTTGTGATCTAGAACGTGCTGCCTGAAACAGATTCAACAGTAACTTTCAAACGGAAGTTGATGAATACTTGAAGTGGTGAAATCTTCACGGCTATGGGGAAAGAGCAGGGGAGTAGGAATAATTGGATAACTCTGCCGAAGAGCTGGCACAGACATGACAGGCTGAATGGCCTCCTTCTGAGCAGTATTAGTCTATGATTGTACCTCAGGAACTGCCATTGATACAGCCATCATTTATAACGTGAGTAATAGAAGCACTAGAATACATTAAAAATATATTTTAACAAAGAGCTGTAAGAACTGCAATATCCCACAGAACACAGAATTATGGTTTAAAAAGAGTGACCAATACCTACTGGGGAAGTGTGGATATTAAAGGATACAAATAAACTGCCCATGACATTGCCAGGTGTAAATGATGAATATATATTTTATATAGACAAGGTGACAAGAGAGATGGGAGAGAATTCAGAAACTCACCCCACGACAACATCCTAATGACCAATGTCTACAATTTCATTGCAGCTGTTCACCTATTAGAATTGAAGGGAAAATACAGACATAGCAATTTATAATGGGAAATGTTGACAGAAAATTGCAACAGGAACAGTAAGGTTTGTGACCAGGAACTGCACACTGTTATTCTTATGTTGTGTAATATCAACATGAAGCAAACAGACAGCATTTGGATTAAAAAGATAGTAAACCGCCTTAACAACTTATATATACCTATATAGCACCTTTAATGTCATAAAATGTCCAAAGACGCTTCAAATGAACATTATAAAACAAATTATGACACAGAGCCACAAAGAAGATATTAGGTCAGATGACCAAAAGCTTGGTCGAAGTGGTAGGTTTTAAGGAGTGTCTGAAAGGAAGAAAGCAAGGTGGAAAGGAAGAGAGGAGTAGGGATCGGATTCCTAAGCTTGGGACCTAGGCAGCTGAATGTGCGGCCAACAATGGTGGAGCGATTAAAATCAGGAATGTACAAGAGGCCAGAATTAGAGGAGCGCAGATCCCTTGGAGGGTTGTGGGGTTGGAGGAGATTACAAGATAGGGAGGGGCAAGGCCATGAGGGATTTAAAAACAAGGATGAGAATTTAAAAATTATTGTCCAAATAATCCACAGTGTGCCAAGTATGATGCTGACAACCAATTTAAGATAGTCAGTAATGCTCTCAATGTGGCACATTTGTGCTTACTGGAAGCTACATATATTAACACACAGGGCCCTGTTCTTTGCAGACAGAAAGAACATGTACAAACATTGTGCCTGTTTCAGCTAAACAAAATAAGTGACAGCCATTCGCTGGTTCATTCCTCAGGGCAATGCCTTGCCCAATCAGAGTCAAGCTGCCTGGTTTGAATTTTAAACAAAGCTTGGCAGTTAACTGTCAGTCACCGTAAACTGGTGCATTCGCCATGGCAACACCTCCACCAGAGTTCACTTGCCAACCAATCAGCACTCTCTTCTCATGCCGTATAAGTTGTTGTTTTCCCTTATATTGGTTATTCTTGTGATTGTCCTGATGAGTGCAAGATGAAAAGCTTCAGCAACATGTCTCTATTTTCAGCAATACTCAAGTTCTGTACTACTAAACGACTATTAAAATTAAGATTGACTGGAGGCCAATGTGGCCCAGGGAGCACAAGGGTGATTGGTGAATGAGACTTGGTGTGAGTTAAGACACGGGCAGTAGAGTTTTGGATGACCTCAAGTTTACAGCGGGTAGAATGTGGAAGATCACCCAGGAGTGCATTGGAATAGTCAGATCAGAGGTAACAAAAGCACAAATGAGGGCTTTGGCAGAAGATGAGTTGAGACAAGAGCAGTTGGGCGATGTTATAGAGGTGGAAATAGACAGTCTTAGTGACGACGTGAATATGAGGTCAAAAGCTCATCTCGATGTCAATTGTGATACCGAGGTTGCGAACTGACTGGCTTAATCCCGGACTGTTGCCAGGGAGAGAAATGGAATCAGTAACTAGGGAATAGAAAACAATGGCTTTAGTCTTCCCAATATTTAATTGGGGGTAATTTCTGCTCATCCAGTAGTGGATGTCTGATAAACAACGGGCAGACTGATTGGGCTGCATGGCCTATTCTGCCCAGAGGAGCAAGGACTTTCATGAGTCACTAAAAGCTAGTATGCACGTGCAGCAGGGAATTAGAAAGGCAAATGGTATGTTGGCCTTCATCGCAAGGGAATCTGAGTGCAGGAGTAAAAAGGTCTTGCTGCAATTGTATAGAGCCTTGATGAAACTACAACTGGAGTACTGTATACTGTTTTGGTCTCCCTATCTAAGGAAAGATATACTTACCATAGAGGGAGTGCAACGGAGATTCACCAGTCTAATCCCTGGGATGGCGGGACTGTCTTATGAGGAGAGAACGAGGAAACTGGGCCTATATCCTCTAGAGTTTCAAAGAATGAGAGGTGATCTCATTGAAACTTATAAAATTCTTATAGGGCGCGACAGGTTGGATGCAGATAGGATGTTCCTCCAGGCTGGTGAGTCCAGAACCAGGTGACATAGTCTCAGAATAAGTTGTAGGACATTTAAGACTGAGATGAAGAAGAATTTCTTCACTCAGAAGGTGGTGAATCTTTGGAATTCTCTACCCCAGAGGGATGTGGAAGCTTAATCATTGAGTATGTTCAAGACAGAAATGGATGGATATCTGGATACTAATGACATAAAGGGATGTGTATAGCACAGGAAAGTGGCATTGAGGTAGGTGATCAGCCATGATCTAACTGAATGGTAGAGCAGGCTTGACGGGCTGAATGGCCTACACCTGCTCCTATGTTTCGAAGGACAGTCATCTTTGAGCCAGGGTTCCATTTGTTATCCAACTCAGGTGAGAGAAGAATTGGGCTTCAATATGATACCCCTCTCCCCATCCAATGTATTTCTGAATGGCAAGAACACATAAGGCAATGATACCCCTCTCTGCATCCAGCATGTGTGGATGGCAGAGACACACATGAACATGATATTCTTCCCTGTGCCTAGTGTGTGTGAATGACAGGCAAGCCCAGTAGTCAGCTTGTTGATGATACCCCTCCCTGGATCCAGCAACTGCTCGCTAAGGCTGAGTTGGCAGCACTGCGACCCCTGAGTCAGAAGGTCATAGGTTCAAGTCCAATTTCAGAGACTTGAGCAATATAATGTAGGCTGACACACCAGTGCAGTACTGAGCTGCAGTTTTTCCAATGAGACATTAAACCGAGGCCTAGCCTTCCCCCTCAGATGGACATAATAAGATCTCACTGCACTATTGCAAGAGCAGGGGCATATTTATCCCTTAACCAACCTCAAGAGAACACAGATTATCCGGTCATTATCACATTGCTGTTTTGTGGGATCTTGCTGTGTGCAAATTGGCTGCCACATTTCCCACATTACAACAGTGAGTACACTTCAAAAGTACTTCATTGACTGTAAAGCATTTTGGAATGATCAGAGGTGACAAGAGGCACTATATAAGTGCAAGTGTGACGGAAACCACACCTACCAAAATGAGACATATTAATTTCGTCATATGGAACATTATTTTCGAACTGTTACTGGACTTGAAATAACTTGTTTGAAAAGACCACAACAGTGACTGAAAATATGGCTGCGCATTTCTGTTCTAAAAGACAGTTGCATGAAGAAGACAATGAGAGTATTCCCTGATTGAATTGGCCAGACGGATTTTGTCAACAGTGATGATCAAGAGACACTGAATGTGTAAGAGCCAGCATTCCACTCCCCCCCTCCACTGAGAATGTCTGATAAGCTTGAAGGGATCCACAAATCTTGCAGGCATGGCTGCTCTAAACAAGGAGCTAATCACATGACTAACCTGCTGGCCAATCTGGGGTTTTTTTTGAACTGTGCCTGACACAGAACAGTTTTGGGAAGAGACTGCAACTGAACTTCAAGAAGAGAGCACCTCTCTATCATGCAAGGTTCCAGGGACCACGGAAGTAACAAGTTTGAAACTGGAACAAGTTGCACTGGGCCCCAATGAGAACTGCAAGACTTAACTTCAATCAAAGACTTTACATCCAATCCAAAACCAGTAACTGAACTCCAGCTATTACTTCAAACCTTTCCCCTTCTTTCTCCACCTCTGTCTCTATTTGCATGTGGGTTTATCGCATATGCCTGCGAACGTGGTCGCATCGTGTATTTTTAGTGGTTTTGATTGAGTTAGAGTTTTAAGGTCAAAAAATCTAGACCTTTCTTGTTCAAACCTGAGAAAACCTGTCTGGTTGATTTCTTTGCCATTACAGTTAGAGAGCAGTGAGCAAGGACTCACTGAGGGGGAGCTAAAAACGGTGTTTTTTAAAAATTAAACCCTGTTACGGCCAAGCCAGGAAAAGGCTGAGAGGGGAGCCCTAGACCCCTGCCTCACCTGGTCATAACACAGGCCTTTCTTTTTTAATAGAATTCAATTCTGGGTTGGGGGTCAGCAAGAGGCGAGTCAGGGTTTCCATTTATAGATTGGTTACAGCACAAAAGGATGCCATTCACCCCGTCAAGTCCATGCCAACTCTCTGCAAGAGCAATATAGCTAGTCCCACTCCCTCACCTTTCCCTGTAGTCCTGCAAATTCTTAAGGAGTTTATACAATTCTTTTTTAAAGTCACGATTGACCATGCCTCCATAATCCTCTCAAACAGTGCATTCCAGATCCTAAACACTTGCTGTGTAAAAGTTTTTTCTTATGTCACCCTTGGTTCTTTTGCCAAACACTTTAAATCCAAGATCGTAAATCACTAAGACCATCTATTTCATCTCCGTAACATCACCTGCCTCAGCTCATCTGCTGCTGAAACCCTCATTTATGCCTTTGTTACTTCTTAGTACTTTCAAGATGGCTCCTGGGCTGGAAGCTCCCTTGGAAGCTCCCTTGCTGTTCAACTCTATCCATGGCCATCTGCTCCCATCCCTAACGTTTTCTCCCCCAATCTGCCCTCTTAAACTGTTTAAATTCCCCTGGCTCTTTAAATCAGCTCATTTTAGCCCTATCTAAAAGTTAACAGTTAGTTTAGTGTATGTTACCTGGGCCCACTGCCCTCCCCCAGCCACACCTGCTCTTTGTTTTCTCAATGAAATTGATCCGGATGAAACTGACGAGCACAGCTGCCGATACTTCAATCTCCGATCCTGCTGTCTTCACAGTCCAGAGTGTCTGCAGCCACGGCATGCGGTAAGTCCATTGAGGTGAAGAAGGAGCTGCGGGACCCGAGAGAAGTCCTGTGAAAAGGTGCCCCGAACACCCAAAACATCCACGAACGGCCCCCCCGGCCGCAACTTCAAAGCGCCCGCGGGAGATGGCTCGGAGAGCATCTGCAGCGCACTCTCGGCAATGCTGCATGCCTTTATTTAAACCACTGCAAAAAAAAACCCTTAGCAAATGTAATCACCTCTAAGTCTGCCAAATGATGCTTCACCTCCCGAAGGACGTGGATGAGCTTTCCGGACGTCGATGGTGGGCACTGAGGAAATGGCTTATTACCTGCACCAGATTCCACCCCCCCTCCCACCCCCCCCACCCCCGTCCCCTTCCCTGCTCCACCCTCTCAGCTCACCCCCTCACAACCCCGTCCCAGCCCGCCCCCCCTCGCACCATCTTCACCCCGCACCCCCTTCCCCTGCAGCCCCCCCCACCCCCTCCCTCTACCCCTCCCCCTTGCATCCCCTCCTCCCACCGGCACCATCCTACACCTGTGTAGGGGCCCCAACAACCCCACTGCCTTGTGGGCGTCTCGGGAGAGACCAAGGCTAAGGGAGTAAACCCTAACAGAAAATCCGGAGCGGAACCCCGTAGGCGGTCATGTGTCACCTTTGGCATGTTTCCGGCAGTTCCTGCAGCCATACTGGTGCCAAACGTCGTGTCCTGCACTCCTTTGGACCCCACCAGAAAGGCCGAGAGGGGGGTTTTGACGACTGGGCAACTCTCAACCTCCATAAATTTGTCCAGGCATGCGCCATGGAGAGGTCACTCCATAGTTGCCTCACAGCGACTAAAACAACACGGAAGGCAGCAGTTACGGGTTATAAGTCCAGATAAATTGGCGTAGAAACTGGGCGCCACGGGTTGCCTTTGTCGGTGGGAGAGGTCATTGCACCTCACTGGACAGCTACCGCCCGCCTCAAACCGGGCAGCCCCCGGTCAATAAGGTTCTGTCCCGCCACAATCTGCCTGCTTCAATGGGTGCTTGGAGCTCAGGGTCATTGCCCGAAAGGTGGACTGATACACCGCACCAAACAACATGAAAAAAGGAAAGAAGGTACCAGCCCTTCGCTTTGCAAGCTGGAACGTCAGAACTATGTGTCCTGGCCTGTCGGAAGACCTTACACAAATCAACGATTCTCGGAAGACCGCCATCATTAACAACGAGCTCAGTAGATTCAATGTGGACATTGCAGCACTTCAGGAGACTCGCCTCCCCGCGAGTGGCTCTCTAGCAGAGCAAGACTACACCTTCTTCTGGCAGGGCAGGGATCCTGAAGAACCAAGACAGCATGGAGCGGGCTTCGCCATCAGAAACTCCTTGCTCAGCATGATAGAGCCTCCCTCAAATGGCTCGGAACGCATACTGTCCATCCGACTGCTCACCACCTCTGGTCCAGTACACCTACTCAGCATCTATGCTCCAACACTCTGCTCCGCACCTGAAGCTAAAGACCAGTTCTATGAACAACTCCATAACATCATTAGCAGCATCCCCAACACCGAACACCTATTCCTGCTGGGGGACTTTAATGCCAGGGTTGGGGCCGACCATGACTCATGGCCCTCCTGCCTTGGGCGCTATGGCGTTGGAAGGATGAATGAGAACGGGCAGAGACTGCTTGAGTTGTGTACCTATCATAACCTCTGCATCACCAACTCGTTCTTTCACACTAAACCCTGTCACCAGGTTTCATGGAGGCACCCAAGATCATGTCGTTGGCACCAGCTAGACCTCATTGTCACAAGGCGAGCCGCCTTAAACAGTGTTCAAATCACACGCAGCTTCCACAGTGCGGACTGCGACACCGACCACTCCCTGGTGTGCAGCAAGGTTAGACTCAGACCAAAGAAGTTGCATCATTCCAAGCAGAAGGGCCACCCGCGCATCAACACGAGCAGAATTTCTCACCCACAGCTGTTACAAAAATTTCTAAATTCACTTGTAACAGCCCTTCAAAACACTCCCACAGGGGATGCTGAGACCAAGTGGGCCCACATCAGAGACGCCATCTATGAGTCAGCTTTGACCACCTACGGCAAAAGTGCAAAGAGAAATGCAGATTGGTTTCAATCTCATAATGAAGAGCTGGAACCTGTCATAGCCGCTAAGCGCATTGCACTTTTGAACTACAAGAAAGCCCCCAGCGATTTAACATCCGCAGCACTTAAAGCAGCCAGAAGTACTGCACAAAGAACAGCTAGGCGTTGCGCAAACGACTACTGGCAACACCTATGCAGTCATATTCAGCTGGCCTCAGACACCGGAAACATCAGAGGAATGTATGATGGCATGAAGAGAGCTCTTGGGCCAACCATCAAGAAGATCGCCCCCCTCAAATCGAAATCGGGGGACATAATCACTGACCAACGCAAACAGATGGACCGCTGGGTTGAGCACTACCTAGAACTGTACTCCAGGGAGAATGCTGTCACTGAGACTGCCCTCAATGCAGCCCAGCCTCTACCAGTCATGGATGAGCTGGACATACAGCCAACCAAATCGGAACTCAGTGATGCCATTGATTCTCTAGCCAGCGGAAAAGCCCCTGGGAAGGACAGCATTACGCCTGAAATAATCAAGAGTGCCAAGCCTGCTATACTCTCAGCACTACATGAACTGCTATGCCTGTGCTGGGACGAGGGAGCAGTACCCCAGGACATGCGCGATGCCAACATCATCACCCTCTATAAAAACAAAGGTGACCGCGGTGACTGCAACAACTACCGTGGAATCTCCCTGCTCAGCATAGTGGGGAAAGTCTTTGCTCGAGTCGCTCTGAACAGGCTCCAGAAGCTGGCCGAGCGCGTCTACCCTGAGGCACAGTGTGGCTTTCGTGCAGAGAGATCGACTATTGACATGCTGTTCTCCCTTCGTCAGATACAGGAGAAATGCCGTGAACAACAGATGCCCCTCTACATTGCTTTCATTGATCTCACCAAAGCCTTTGACCTCGTCAGCAGACGTGGTCTCTTCAGACTACTAGAAAAGATCGGATGTCCACCAAAGCTACTAAGTATCATCACCTCATTCCATGACAATATGAAAGGCACAATTCAACATGGTGGCTCCTCATCAGAGCCCTTTCCTATCCTGAGTGGTGTGAAACAGGGCTGTGTTCTCGCACCCACACTTTTTGGGATTTTCTTCTCCCTGCTGCTTTCACATGCGTTCAAATCCTCTGAAGAAGGAATTTTCCTCCACACAAGATCAGGGGGCAGGTTGTTCAACCTTGCCCGTCTAAGAGCGAAGTCCAAAGTACGGAAAGTCCTCATCAGAGAACTCCTCTTTGCTGACGATGCTGCTTTAACATCTCACACTGAAGAATGCCTGCAGAGTCTCATCGACAGGTTTGCGTCTGCCTGCAATGAATTTGGCCTAACCATCAGCCTCAAGAAAACGAACATCATGGGGCAGGATGTCAGAAATGCTCCATCCATCAATATTGGCGACCACGCTCTGGAAGTGGTTCAAGAGTTCACCTACCTAGGCTCAACTATCACCAGTAACCTGTCTCTAGATGCAGAAATCAACAAGCGCATGGGTAAGGCTTCCACTGCTATGTCCAGACTGGCCAAGAGAGTGTGGGAAAATGGCGCACTGACACGGAACACAAAAGTCCGAGTGTATCAGGCCTGTGTCCTCAGTACCTTGCTCTACGGCAGCGAGGCCTGGACAACGTATGCCAGCCAAGAGCGACGTCTCAATTCATTCCATCTTCGCTGCCTTCGGAGAATACTTGGCATCAGGTGGCAGGACTATATCTCCAACACAGAAGTCCTTGAAGCGGCCAACACCCCCAGCTTATACACACTACTGAGTCAGCGGCGCTTGAGATGGCTTGGCCATGTGAGCCGCATGGAAGATGGCAGGATCCCCAAAGACACATTGTACAGCGAGCTCGCCACTGGTATCAGACCCACCGGCCGTCCATGTCTCCGTTATAAAGACGTCTGCAAACGCGACATGAAATCGTGTGACATTGATCACAAGTCGTGGGAGTCAGTTGCCAGCATTCGCCAGAGCTGGCGGGCAGCCATAAAGACAGGGCTAAATTGTGGCGAGTCGAAGAGACTTAGTAGTTGGCAGGAAAAAAGACAGAGGCGCAAGGGGAGAGCCAACTGTGCAACAGCCCCAACAAACAAATTTCTCTGCAGCACCTGTGGAAGAGCCTGTTACTCCAGAATTGGCCTTTATAGCCACTCCAGGCGCTGCTTCACAAACCACTGACCACCTCCAGGCGCGTATCCATTGTCTCTCGAGATAAGGAGGCCCAAAAGAAAGAACTTCTTGACAACTATTCCAATGCACTCCTGGTTAGAATTAGAATATTACAGCGCAGTAAAGGCCCTTCGGCCCTCGATGTTGCGCTGACCTGTGAAACCATCTGACCTACACTATTGCATTTTCATCCATATGTCTATCCAATGACCACTTAAATGCCCTTAAAGTTGGCGAGTCTACTACTGTTGCAGGCAGGGCGTTCCACGCCCCTACTACTCTCTGAGTAAAGAAACTACCTCTAACATCTGTCCTATATCTTTCACCCCTCAACTTAAAGCTATGTCCCCTCGTGTTTGCCATCACCATCCGAGGAAAAAGACTCTCACTATCCACCCTATCTAACCCTCTGATTATCTTATATGTCTCTATTAAGTCACCTCTCCTCCTCCTTCTCTCCAACGAAAACAACCTCAAGTCCCTCAGCCTTTCCTCGTAAGACCTTCCCTCCATACCAGGCAACATCCTAGTAAATCTCCTCTGCACCCTTTCCAAAGCATCCACATCCTTCCTATAATGCGGTGACCAGAACTGCACGCAATACTCCAGGTGCGGTCTCACCAGAGTTTCTACCTTCTACCTTCCATAAACTTGGGTCATCCAAAATTCTGCTGCCTGTGTCTTAACTTGCACCAAGTCTTGTTCACCTATCACCCTTGTATTCACTGACCTACACTGGCACCCAGTCAAGCAATGTCTTAATTTTAAAATTCTCATCCTTGTTTTCAAATCTCTCCCTGGCCTTGCCCCTCCCTTTCTCTGTAATATCCTCCAGCCCCACAACCCTCCTGTAATTCTGGCCTCTTCAGTATCCCCAATTTTAATCGTTCTACCATTGGTGGCTATGCCTTCAGCTGTCTGGGCTCTCAGCTCTGGAATTCCCTCCCAAAACCTCTCCACCCCACATTCCTCCTTTAAGAAACTAAAATAAAAGCAAAGTACTGCAGATGCTGAAAATCTGAAATTAAAAGCAGAAATTACTGGAAATACTCAGCAGGTCAGGCAGCATCTGTGAAAGGCCACAGACCTGAAACATTAACTCTGCTTAGCGAGTCATAGAGCACAGAAACAGGCCCTTCGTCCCACCGTGCTTCTCTCTCCACAGATGCTCCACAAAGATTGGCTGTGTGGTAGATAGTGAGGAGGATAGCTGTAGGCTGCAGGAAGATATTGATGGTCTGGTCAGATGGACAGAAAAGTGGCAAATGGAGAAGTGTGAGGTGATACATTTGGGGAGGTCAAGCAAGGCAAAGGAATACACGATTAATGGGAAAATACTGAGAAGTGTAGAGGAAGTGAGGGACCTTGGAGTGAATGTCCACAGATCCCTGAAGGTAGCAGGACTGGTCGATAAAGTGGTTAAGAAGGCATATGGAATCCTTTCCTTTATTAACCAAGGTATAGAATATAAGATCAAGGAGGTTATGCTGGAACTGTATAACTCATTGGTTAGGCCACAACTTCAGTACTGTGTGCAGTTCTGGTCACCTGATTTACAGAAAGGATGTAATTGCACTAGAGGGGGTACAGAGGAGATTTACGAGGGCGTTGCCAGGACTGGCAAAATGCTGTGAAAACTACTGAGGCTGTAAGTAAAATATTAAAGAAGTAAATATCACAGCTGAGCATTCAGCCCCGTTGAGACTGACACCACGAAAACATTTATTCATGAGGAAAGATTGGAAAGGCTGGGATTATTCTACCTGAAACAGAGAAGGCTGAGGGGAGATCTAATTGAAATTTACAAAATTTTGAGGGACCTGGATAGAGTGGATGGGAAGGGCCTATTCACCTTCGCAGAGAGGTCAGTGACTATGGGGCATAGATTTCAAGTGATTGGTAGAAATATTAAAGGGGAGATGAAGAAATATTTTTTCACCCAGAGGGTGGTGAGGGTCTGGAACTCACTGCCTGAAAGGGTAGTTGAGGCAGAAACCCTCAACTCATTCAAAAGGAGTCTGGATGTGCACCTCAAGTGCCGTAATCTGCAGGGCTATTAACCAAATGCTGGAAGGTGGGATTAGAATGGGTAGATCGTTTTTCAGCCAGTACAGGCACGATGGGCCAAGTGGTCTCTCTGTGTGCCTTAAACTTACTATGATTCTATGCTGCCTGAGCTGCTGAGTATTTCCAGTACTCTGTTTTTATTCCTTAAAATGCACTTCTTTGACCAATTCTCAGTCACCTGAATAATATTTCTTATGTGGCTCGGTGACATATTTTGTCTTATAATGTTCTTGTGAAACGACACTGGACGTGTTACTAGGTTAAAGACACTATATAAATTTGGGTAAAATAAAAGCAAAATACTGCGGATGCTGGAAATCTGAAATAAAAACAAGAAATGCTGGAACCACTCAGCGGGTCTGGCAGCATCTGTGGAAAGAGAAGCAGAGTTAACGTTTCAGGTCAGTGTTCCGAAGAAGGGTCACTGACCCGAAACGTTAACTCTGCTTCTCTTTCCACAGATGCTGCCAGACCTGCTGAGTGGTTCCAGCATTTCTTGTTTTTATTTTATATTATATAAATATAGCTGTTGTTGCTGTTTTATCTGCGTCCTCCGGTTCTCCACCATTCTGCCAATGAGAACAATTTCTGTCTACCTGCTCTATTTGGACCCCTCATGAATTTGAATCACACGTACAGAATCAAGCTGTGCAATTGCACGTCTGCAGCAACAACCTCATTAGATATTAAGGCTCCTGCAAAGTTTTATACAATGTCTCCCTGTTCTAAGACAGATCACAATCCAGGCGACCAGCCCTCTCCACCCACCCACTGCAGAGAGCTGGAAACGTCAATCAACTTCCAGCCCTCCAATGACAGCCGGGGATCTCACGACAATCAGCTTCCAGCCCACCAATGACAGCCAGGGATCTCACGTCAATCACCCTCGCCTGGGCTTTCGGTTGAGTGAGCAGGGTTACCGAGTCCCGCATCGGCACCGGAAGGCCTACATTTAGGCTTTGACCGACAGCTAAAAGCATCCGATCGTCGGGGAAAAAAACATAATTCCAAACAGAAGGCCAATCTGACGTCTTGCATTCGCTACGAAACGCGAGCAGAGAGGTGGCCGGTAACGATAGGGATTATTTCACTTTAAACCATGTGTTTGAAGCGGCTGACGGCATTTCCCGCCCTCACGGGCGGCGGCGACTATTGACAACAGTTACGTCATCAAATCGCGCATTTCAAAAAAAATCCCCCTCTTTATTCCTTTTCCGAGCCTGTCTTGGTTTTCCTCGCTGGGATCTGACCTGTACCGAGTTGAGCCGCGCCGCGCTCTCCGCTCTCGGTGGCCTCACAGCCGCAGCTCTGCCGCTCTCGGCTCCGCGATACTGGAGAGGCCTCACATTCCCGGCAGTCCCCGCGGGTCTGACCTTTCACCCTCACAACAGGGAGGGGGAGGTAGGACGCGACTGGTTACCGGGGTAACGGGGCCTATCTCTCACAGCACTGCCAAATTCGGAAATTTAAGGTGTTTGACAGAGTTGACGCTGACAGGATATTTCCACTGGCTGGGGAATCTAGAGCCACGATCTCAGAATATATAATTAGTCAATTCGGACTGAAATGGAAGAAAGACTTGCATTTATATAGCGTCTTTCGGGACCACCAGACGTCCCAAAGCGCTTTGCAGCCAATAAAGTACTTTTTCGAATGTATTCTGGGTTGCAATGTCAGAAAGCAGCCCATTTGTGCACAGCAAGCTCCCACAAAGAGTAATGTGATAATGACTAGATAATCTGTTTTTGTGATGTTGATTGAGGTATAAATATTGGCTACGACACCAGTAATAATACCCCTGCTCTTATTCGAAATAGTGCAGAGATGCTCTCAGTATAACGTCGCATTCTTCAAAATAGTTTTTTTTATTTGTTTGTGGGCATCACTGGTGAGGCCAGCATTTATTGCCCATCCCTAATTGCCCTTGAACTGAGTGGCTTGCTCAGCTATTTCAGAGTCAACCACATTGCTGTGGGTCTGGAGTCACATGTAGGTCAGACCAAGTAAGGTTGGCAGATTTCCTTCCCTAAAGGACACTAGTGAACCAGATGGGTTTTTACAACAATTGATTATGATTTCACGGCCACTATTAGATGGGTTTTAATTCCAGATTTATTAATTGAATTCAAATTTCATTATCTGCCATGGGGGATTTGAACCTATGTCCCCAGTGCATTACTAGTCTAGTGGCATCACCACTATGTCACCACCTCCCCTGAATACAGTTTTTTGGATCGTTTACATCCTCATAAGAGGGCAGAAGAGGCCTCGGTTTAACATCTCATCAGAAAGATGGTACTTCTAACACTGGAGTGTCAGCTTTGATTTTTGTCCTGAAATGGGTCTTAATCCACAACTTTGATGCGTAGGCAAGATTGCTACAACTAAGCCAGAGCTGACACATAGCCAAGGAGAAATGTGTTCAGTCAAAGGATTGTGAGTCTTTTGAATTCTCTGCCCCCTATACCTGTGGATGCTCAGTCATTGAGTATATTCAAGACAGAGGTCAATCCACTTTTGGGTACTAAGGGAATTAAGGGATATAGGGATAGTGCAGGAAGGTGGAGTTCAGGTCGAATATAAGCCATGATCTTGTTGAATGGCGGAGAAGGCTCGAATGGCAAAATGGCTGATTCCAGCTCCTATTTCTTATGTTCCCAAAAGTACCCCCTTTTTAAAGAGGCACTTACAGCAAACTCCGTTATAAGTGAAACAAAAGGAGGCTAATCAAATTAAATGATTGTTATTATTTACATCACTAACTATGCACTCTGATGCCCACTGGTCGGAGGTAGCATCAATTAAGGTGGACACTACATGCTCCTTCTCTGGGGTCGCCCAGGCATGGTCAAGGCTGTGGAAGAGAGGCAGGCACCCAAAGTGACCACCCCCGCAGGCCGCATGTAAGCCACACACCTGGGTGACTGCCTTCGTCAGGGCCGGCAGGAGGCCCTCCACTTCAGATTGACCATATTTCCTAAACCAAACCCAGGGATGCACAGAGTGACACTCGCCCACACCATCCAAGGCTGTGGAGCACACTCTGATCTGGCTCCCCAGACATCCACCAGACCCAGCTCCAGCTTCTGCTCATTAGTCCGGTTACCTGCAGTCCCCATTACTTGAACATTTTCACTCAGCAGCTACTTTTTCTTGAACCAAATTCCACAGGAAAACTGTGTGCGATCCAGGAACTGTCCTGGGACTTGATGGGGGGAGTTAGAGGTTGAGGAGGTGGGGGACAGAGCATCCGCACTGCAGCCATAGAATATGAATTCTGCATAAATTGATGTCCCTGCCACTGATTGAAAGCAGGAGATAGGCATCCCTCCCACCAATCTGAACCTGCCCCTGCCACACAGCTCCACGTGACCGTTAATAGTTGGGGTATTCATTCAGGGATCAGTTTCGTGAACCATGGACTCTTCCAAGTAATCTTGTTTTTCCAAGGTGACACTATCTCATCCAGGAAAAAGAGGATTTATGGTTGGCCTGTCCAGCTTGTTTCCTCCTCCTCCCCGCCCACACCGGGTAGCCGAAGATCAGGAATGCAAGACTGAAGCACAGCCAAAAACTGAGGAGCAGCCGCTTCAAATAAAGGGGTAATGTGGACTAGTTTGAGCTCGGACACGTCTAGTCCTGCATGTGGCCATAGTTATAATATGGTGATCTTGAGTCTTACCTGGTGATAATCTGGCAATCCACAAGCATGCCAAATTAGTAAAAATGTCAAAAACAAAAAAAATTGACAACTCAAAAACTTGCTTGAAAACAATTCTTAGGACACTTTAAGACAAGATGTTACACTGAAAGTGCAGTGGGATATAGGTTTGTCAAACTTAAACTGCAGGTAATCCCAACACATTTATAAGGGAAGAAAACAAATGGCAAGAGTGCAGTTTGTAAAAGTAGTGAGTTTAAAAATTGTTGAAGGAGGGTGCAAATGCAAAAGACACAAGATTTATTTTCTACAGGGATGGAAAATCTACAGGAGTAGGCCATTCAGCCCTTCGGGCCTGCACCGCCATTCAAAAAAGATCATGGCTGATCATCTAATTCAGTACCCTGTTCCTGCTTTCTCCCCATATCCCTTGATCCCTTTGGCATTAAGAAATATATCTGTCTCCTTCTTGAATATATTTCATGACTTGGCCTCCACTGCCTTCTGCAGTAGAGAATTCCAAAGGTTCACCACCCTCTGAGTGAAGAAATTTCTCCTCATCTCGGTTCTAAATGGCATACCCCGTATCCTGAGACTGTGACCCCTGGTTCTGAACTCCCCAGCCATCGGGAACATCCTCCCTGCATCTAGCCTGTCTAGTCCTGTTAGAATTTTATAGGTTTCTATGAGATTCCCTCTCATTCTTCTAAACTCGAGTGAATGTCGGCCTAGTCGACCCGATCTCTCCTCATACGTCAATGCAGCCATCCCAGGAATCAGCCTAGTAAATCTTCTTTGCACCCCCTCCATGGCAAGAACATCCTTCCTCAGATAAGGAGACCAAAACTGTACACAGTACTCCAGATGTGGTCTCACCAAGGCCCTGTGTAACTGCAGTAAGACATCCTTGCTCCTGTACTCAAATCCTCTTGCAATGAAGGCCAACATACCATTCGCCTTCCTAACTGCTTGCTGCACTTGAATGCTTGCTTTCAGCGACTGGTGTACAAGGACACCCAGGTCTCGTTGCACTTCCCCTTTCCCAATCTATCACCATTCAGATAATAATCTGCCTTTCTGTTTTTACAACCAAAGTGGATAACCTCATATTTATCCACGTTGTACTGCATCTGCCATGCATTTGCCCACTCACCCAACTTCTCCAAATGACATTGGAGCCTCTTTGCATCCTCCTCACAGCTCACATTTGCCCCCAGCTTTGTGTCGTCTGCAAACTTGGAAATGTTACATTTAGTTCCCTCACCCAAGTCATTAATATGTATTGTGAATAACTGATCCCTGCGGTACCCCACTAGTCACTGCCTGCCACCCGGGAAAAGACCCATTTATTCCTACACTCTGTTTCCTGTCTGTCGACCAATTCTCAATCCAGGCAAATATATTACCCCAAACCCATGTGCTTTAATTTTGCACATTAACCTCTTATGTGGGACCTTATCAAAAGCTTTCTGAAAATCTAAATACACCACATCCACTGGTTCTCCCTTATCTATTCTACCAGTTACATCCTCAAAAACGTCCAGTAGATTTGTTAAGCCTGATGTCATTATATGATAAGGGATCTGATGTCATTGCCCACCCCCCTTGAAAAAAGTGGAAATATAGCAGACAGGGATAACTATAGAAAAACAAGAAAAGGATACAAATAAATTAATAAGAGTTATAAAAAAGGAGTATAAGCAACAACTTGCAAGAGATATTAAAAAGAGCACTCCACGTTGCTGAGCTGCCCTGCCATGACTTGCCATAGCAATGTGAGTCCACTAAAGACAAATGTAGGTCAGATTATAATGGATAATAATTGAAGACCTATTAAATTAATAGTTTGTATCTATTTCCACAATAGAATAAGAGGACAGCATGCCAGCAGTACAAGAGAATAGCTCAAGGTGAGGAACTTAGTGGAATTAATATAACTTTACAAAATGGTAATAGTGAAAATAATGCAAATTATTCTTGTCAAATGCTGAGGACCTGATTGTTTCCGCAGCAGGGTATTAATATACAAACATATGAATTCAGAGTTGGAGTAGGCCACTCTGCCCCTTCGTGCCTGTTCCTCCATTTAATAAGTCATGGCTGCCTTGTTTGTGACCTCAACTCCACTTTACCACCTAGCCCAGATACCCTTTGACTCCCTTGTTCATCAAGAATTTATCTACCTCTGCCTTAAAAATATTCAATGACCCTGCCTCCACTGCTGTCTGGGCAAGAGTTCCAAAAACACACAACTCTCTGATAGAAACAATTTCTCCTCATCTCAGTCTTAAATGGACGACCTCTTATTTGTAACTGTGTCCCTTACTTCTAGTCTCTCCCACAATGGGAAACTGGCGGGAGATTGCAGATGTGTTTGTAATAATTTTCTAAATCTCCCTAGATTCAGAAATTGTGCTCATAGATTAGCAAGTTGCAAGTGTTACTTCATTATTTAAGACAGGAGCGGGGAGAGAAACCAGGAATCTACAAATCTGCCAATTGTAAGGAAGTTATTGGAATTTGTCACCAGGTTCAACATTTGAACAAGTATGGGCTGATCAAAAAGAGTAAGCATGAATTTGTAATGGGTAGGCTATGCATAACTCACTTCATGCAATTTTTTGAGGAGGTTATTAACAAAGTGCACAGGGAAGTGTGTTGTCTGTATGGTCTTCAAGAATAACATGTGATGAAGTTCCACACAAGATTATTAGCAAAAATGAGCATGCAAAAATGGAATTGGTGGTAGCTTTAGGACAAGTGGGAAATTGTTTGTGAGGTAGGAAACAGAAATTAGGATAAAGGAACGTGCTCCGATTGGTGGGTTGTGACAAGTGCTGTTCCCCAGGGTCCTGTTCTGTGGCTTCAGTTTTTCACCATATGTATCAATAATTTGGATGAAGGATTGGAGAGTATTTGCAGATGGCACTAAATTAGGAGGAATAGTAAGTTGTGTATATGGGAGCAAGAAGTTACAAAGGGACATGACAAATCAAGTTGGTGGGCAAAACTGCAGCAGATGGAGTTCAATGCAGGGGAAGTGTGAAGTCACCCACTTTGCATCCAAGAAAGATAAATTGAAGTCACTAGAAACTGGAGGAGCAAAGAGATTTGGGTGTTCAAGTACACAAACCAGTAAAAGCTAGTGCAGAGGTACAAGGATTCATCAAAAAGGCTAATGGAATGTTAACCCTTATCTCCTGAGAGTCAGAATACAAAGGAGAGGAGGTTATACTTCAACTATACAGGGCCTTGAGCAGACCGCTTCTGGAGACTGGGAGGCTTAGTCACTGAGTACGTTTGAGACAGAGATTGAATGATTTCTAGATATTAAAGATATCAGAGAATATGGGGATAGTGCGGGAAAATGGCATTGAGGTAGAAGATCAGCCATGATCTAGTTGAATGGTAGAGCAGGCTCGAGGGACCAAAAGGGGTATTCCTACTACTATTTCTAATGTTCCTATGACACTGCATTGGAAGGTATATTGGCTTCAGAGGGAGTACAACACAGAGTCACCAACATACTGGGCGGCACAGTGGCGCAGTGGTTAGCACTGCAGCCTCACAGCTCCAGGGACCTGGGTTTGATTCTGGGTACTGCCTGTGTGGAATTTGCAAGTTCTCCCTGTGACCGCGTGGGTTTTCGCCGGGTGCTCCGGTTTCCTCCCACAGCCAAAGATTTGCAGGTGATCGGTAAATTGGCCATTGTAAATTGCCCCTAGTGTAGGTAGGTGATAGGGAATATGGGATTACTGTGGGGTTGGTATAAATGGGTGGTTGTTGGTTGGCACAGACTCGGTGGGCCGAAGGGCCTGTTTCAGTGCTGTATCTCTCTATGATCTATGAAAAGCAATAACAGGCCTCCTCCTGAAGTCTGCACCATCACAGATGCCAATCTTCAGCCAATTCAATTCACACCACGTGATATCAAGAAATGACTGAAGGCACTGGATACTGCAAAGGCTTTGGACTCTGACAACATTCCGGCAATAGAATAAAGATCTGTGCTCCAGAACTTGCCCGCCCCTAGCCAAGCTGTTCCAGTACAGCTACAACACTGGCATCTCCCGGCAATGTGGAAAATTGCCCACGTATGTCCTGTACACAAAAAGCAGGACAAATCCAACCCAACCAATTCCCGCCCCATCTGTCTACTCTCGATCATCAGAAAAGTGATGGAAGGTGTCATTGACAGTGCTATCAATCGGCATTTGCTCAGTGATGCTCAGTTTGGGTTCCGCCAGGGCCTGTCAGCTCCTGACCTCATCATAGCCTTGGTTCAAACATGGACAAAAGAGTTGAACTTGTGAGGTGAGAGTGACAGCCCTTGGCATCAAGGCAGCATTTGACCGAGTATGGCATTAAGGAGCCCGAGCAAAATGGGAATCAGGGGGAAAAATTCTCCGCTGGTCGGAGTCGTACCTAGCGCAAAGGAAGATGGTTGTGGTTTGTTGGAAGTCAATCATCTCAGTTCTAGGACATCACTGCAGGAGTTCCTCAGGGCCAACCATCTTCAGCTGCTTCATCAATGACTTTCCTTCAATCAAGGTCGGAAGTGGGGATGTCCGCTGATGATTGCACAATGTTCAGCACCATTTGGTCTTGGGCTGATAAGTGGCAAGTAACATTCGCGCCACACAAGTGCCAAGCAAAGACTATCTCAAACAAGGGAGAATCTAACCATCTCCCCTTGACATTCAATGGCATTACGATTGCTGAATCTCCCACTATCAAATCCTGGGGGTTACCATTGACCAGAAACTAAACTGGAGTTGCCATATAAATACCATGGCGACAAGAGCAGCTCAGAGGCTAGGAATCCTGTGGCGAGTAACTCACCTCCTGACTCCCCAAACCCTATACACCATCTACAAGACACAAGTCAGGAGTGTGATGGAATACTCTCCACTTGCCTGGATAGGTGCAGATCCAACAACACTCAAGAAGCTCAACACCATCCAGGACAAAGCAGCCCACTTGATTGGCACCCCATCCACAAACATTCACTCCCTCCACCACCGATGCACAGTGGCAGCAGTGTGTACCATCTACAAGATGCACTGCAGCAACGCACCAAGGCTCCTTTGACAGCACCTTCCAAACCCGTGACCTCTACCACCTAGAAGGACAAGGGCAGCAGATGCATGGGAACACCACCACCTGCAAGTTCCCCTCCAAGTCACACACCATCCTTGGAACAATATCGCTGTTCCTTCACTGTCGCTGGGTCAAAATCCTGGAACTCTCTTCCAAACAGCACTATGGGTGTACCTAACCCACATGGAATGCAGCAGTTTAAGAAGGCAGGTCACCACCAACTTCTCGAGGGCAATTAGGGCTGGGAAATAAATGCTGGGTTAGCCAGCGATGCCCACATCTCATGAATGAATAAAAAAAAGACTTATTTATTTAGCGCCTTTAACTTAGTAAAATGTCCCAAGGTGCTTCACAGGAGAGTTATGTAACAAAATTTAACACCGAGTCATATAAAAAGATATTAAGGAAGATCAGCAAAGGTTTGGTCAAAGAGGTAGGTTTTAAGAAGTGTCTTAAAGGAAGAAACAGAGGTGAAGATGCAGAGATGGTTTAGGGAGGAAATTCCAGAGCTTAGGGCCTTGGTATTGAAGGCACGGCAACCAATGGTGGTATGATTAAAATTGATAGGGTGAATACAGAGAAACTATTTAATTTCAGAACATGACGGGCCCCTCTTTTTATTTTTAGTTATTTTTTCTTTTTTTTTTTTAGTTTGTTTCATCATTACATTTTTTTACTATGTGCCTACCCACTGTTTTTTTCATGTTTGTGCTTGGGCCAGGGCTGTTCATTTTTCTGTCAGCTAACACCCTCTCTGCACTAACGCTTTGTCTTTCAGCACACCATTAACATACTTTTTGCCTTTGCTCCATGATCTACTGGTCAGTTATTCTCTGTGACTCTCTGTCTATCAACACCTTTCCTTTTGTTATCTCTTGCCCCACCTTTGCTTTATTTGCTTAAAACCTTTTACATTTTTAACATTGCCAGTACTGATGAAGGGTCACTTACCTGAAACGTTAATTCTGCTTCTCTCTTCACGGATGCTGCCAGACCTGTTGAATATTTCCTGCATTTCTTGTTTTTATTTCAGGTTTCCAGCATCTGCAGCATTTTGCTTTTATTAAACTATTTTCTCTGATGGGGGAGTCCAAAACAAGGGGACATAACCTTCAAAGTAGAGCTAGCCAATTCATTAGTAAATTCAATGTTCTACTCCAGAAAGCCAGGTGGTGAAGGATAGAACTGGAGCCAATCTTTGCACACTTTATAAACATTTATTTACAGAAATACACATTGCAAACATGCACCTCCTGACCCGACGTCTACAGTTTCAGTCCATTCTTATTTGTAGGGCACAATTGAATCCCCATTAATGCCCACACCTGCATACAGTTAAGTGCAATTAATATACCATTAACAGATACCCTTCTCTCCATTTAAATAAAAATTAGTTTACATGTACAAACAAAATTTCAAAACAAATTAAATCAAAGATCTCTATATTCTGTATAAAACATTCCATTGTGAGATGTCCCTCCTCAAGGACTCTTAACAATTTCTTACATGCATTTCTTTTTGTAAAACAATGTGACAGTTAATGACTTGCATCTGTCCGTTTAATTTTAGAGATTGCTTTTCTCTCTTGCATATGTTTCAAGCCATTTGTTTCTTTAGTCATAACATTATCTTTCTGTGATGACCTAGTATGATTAACTGAGATGGGTGTAACACTCCCTAAATTGGATTGTTGATTTAAAGTTATTCCAGACCTACTTTGCTTAATATCTAAATCAATATATTTAAAAGCCCCACAAAGCCTGACTCCCAATTTTATTTTCTACTTTATTCTTATTAAAAATACATTTTTCAAATTCTGCAACCACCCAATAAGAAATCATCAACATGTGTCAAGAAGATGCCTGAAAATTTCATAAGAACATAAGAAATAAGAGTATACCATATGGCCCCTCGCGCCTGTTCCGCCATTCACTACGATCATGACTGATCTTCGGGCTCAACTCCACTTTACTGACTGCTCCATATATCCCTTGATCCCTGAGAGACCAAAAATCTACCTGTCCCAACCTTATATGTATTCAATGATGGAGCATCCATAACCCTCTGGGTTAGAGAATTCACCCGCTGATTGAAGAAATTTCTCCTAATTTTTTTTTATCTATTCATTTGGGAGATATGGGCATCACTGGCTATCTCAGTCCTAAATGATTGGCCCCTTATCCTGAGACTGTGTCCCCGTGTCTAGATTCCCCAGCCTGGGGATACAACATTTCAGTGTCTACCCTTTCAAGCCCCTTTGGAATCCTGTATATTTCAAGGAGATCACCTCTTGTTCTTCTAAACTCAGAGTACAGACCTAATTTACTCAGCCTCTCATCATAGAACAACCCTCTCATCCCAGAAAACAATCTAGTGAACCTTCGTTGTACCGCTACCAATGCAAGTATATCCTTCCTTAAATCTGGAGACCAAAACTGTCCATAGTACTCCAGGTGTGCTCTCATCAAAGCCCTTAAACAATTCAGAGTCATAGCGTTATACAGCACAGAAACAGGCACTTCGGCCCATCATGTCTGTGCCGGCCATTAAGCACCTATCTATTCTAATCCCATTTTCCAGCACTTGGCCCATAGCCTTGTATGCTATGGCGTTTCAAGTGCTCATTTATATAAGTCTTAAATGTTGTGAGGGTTCCTGCCTCTACCACCCCTTCTGGCAGTGTGTTTCAGATTCCAACCACCCTCTGGGTGAAAAATGTTTTCCTCAAATCCCCTCCACACCTCCTACCTTAAATCTATGCCCCCTAGTTATTGACCCCTCCGCTAAGGGAAAAAATTTCTTCCTATCTATCCTATCAATGCCCCTCATAATTTTGTATACCTCAGTCAGGTCCCCCCTCAGCCTTCTCTGTTCTAAGGAAAACAACCCTAGCCTATCCAGTCTCTCCTCATAGCTGAAATTCTCCAGCCCAGGCAACATCCTGGTGAATCTCCCCTGCACCCTCTCCAGTGCAATCACATCCTTCCTATAGTGTGATGTCCAGAACTGTACACAGTACTCCACCTATGGCCTAACTAGCATTTTATACAGCTCCATCATAACCTCCCTGCTCTTATATTCCATGCCTTGGCTAATAAAGGCAGGTATCCCATATGCCTTCCTAACCACCTTATCTACCTGTGCTGCTGCCTTCAGTGATCTATGGACAAGTACACCAAGGTCCCTCTGACCCTCTCTACTTCCTAGGGTCCTACCACCCATTGTATATTCCCTTGCCTTGTTAGTCCTCCCAAAATGCATCACCTCACACTTCTCAGGATTAAATTCCATTTGCCACTGCTCCACCCATCTTACCAGCCCATCTATATCATCCTGTAATCTAAGGCTTTCCTCCTTACTATTTAGGACACCACCAATTTTCATGTCATCTGCAAACTTATTGATCCTATCTCCTATATTCACGTCTAAATCATTGTATACTACAAACAGCAAGGATCCCAGCACCGATCTCTGTGGTACACCACTGGTCACAGGCTTCCACTCGTAAAAGCAGCCATCGACCATCACCCTCTGCCTCCTGCCACTAAGCCAATTTTGGATCCAATTTGCCAAATTGCCTTGGATCTCATGGGCTCTTACCTTCTTAACCAATCTCCCATGTGGGACCTTATCAAAAGCCTTACTGAAGTCCATGTAGACTACATCAACCGTTTTACCCTCATCTACACATCTAGTCACCTCCTCGAGTAATTCAATCAAGTTTGTTAGACAAGATCTCCCCCTGACAAAACCATGCTGACTATCCCTGATTAATCCCTGCCTCTCCGAGTGGAGATTAATCCTGTCCCTCAGAATTTTTTCCAATAGTTTCCCTACCACTGATGTTAGACGCACTGGCCTATAATTACCTGGTTTATTCCTGCTACCGTTCTTGAATAATGGTACCACATTTGCTGTCCTCCAGGTTTTTGGTACCTCTCCTGTGGCCAGAGAGGATTTGAAAATTTGTGTCACAGCTCCTCCTCTCTTGCCTCACATAACAGCCTGGGATACATCTCATCTGGGCCTGGGGATTAATCTACTTTTAAGCCTACTAAAACAGCTAACACTTCCTCCCTTTCAATGCTAATTTGTTCGACTATATCACAATCCCCCTCCCTGATCTCTACACCTACATCGTCCTTCTCCATAGTGAACACAGATGAAAAGTAATCATTTAAAACCTCACCTATGTCCTCCAGCTCCACACACAGATTGCCATTTTGGTCCCTAATAGGCCCTATTCTTTCCCTGATTATCCGCTTGCCCTTAATATATTTATAAAACGCCTTGGGGTTTTCCTTTATCTTTCCTGCCAGTGTTTTTTCATTTCCCCTCTTCGCTCTCCTAATTACTTTTTTAAATACCTCCCTACACTTTCTATACTCCACTAGGCCTCTGCTGTTTTCAGTGCTCTGAATCTGCCATAAGCCTCCCTTTTTTCCTTATCCAATCCTCTATATCCCTTGACATCCAGGGTTCCCTGGACTTGTTGGTCCTACCCTGTACCATAACAGGAACATGTTGGCCCTGAACTCTCACTATTTCCTTTTTGAATGACTCCCACTTGTCTGATATAGACATTCCTACAAGTAACTGCTCCCAGTCCACTTTGGCCAGATCCTGTTTTATCATATTGAAATCGGCCTTCCCCCAATTCAGTACTTTTATTTCCGGTCCCTCTTTGTCCTTTTCCATAACTACCTTAAACTTACAGAGTTATGGTCACTATCCCCAAAATGCTCCCCCACTGACACTTCTATCACTTGTCCGGTTTCATTCCCTAGGATTAGGTCCAGTACTGCCCCTTCTCTTGTCGGACTTTCTATGTGCTGGCTCAAAAATCTCTCCTGTATGCACTTTAAGAATTCCGCCCCGTTTAAGCCTTTTGCACTCAGACTATCCCAGTTAATATTGAGGAAGTTGAAATCCCCTACTATTATTACCCTATTATCTTTACACCTCTCTGAGATTTACCTACATATCTGCTCCTGTATCTCTCCCTGACTCTTTGGAGGCCTGTCGTACACTCCCAGCAAAGTGATTGCCCCCTTTTTGTTTTTAAGTTCTACCCATGTGGCCTCATTTGAGGAACCTTCTAAGATATCTTCCCTCTTCACTGCAGTAATTGACTCCTTGATCAACAGCGCAATGCCACCTCCTCTTTTACCCTGTCCCCTGTCACGCCTGAAGATTCTATACCCTGGAATATTGAGCTGCCAGTCTGCCCTTCCCTCAACCATGTCTCTGTGATAGCAATAATATCATATTCCCATGTGTTCATTAACACCTTCAATTCATCTGCCTTACTAGTAAGACTCCTTGTGTTAAAATAGTTGCAATCCAGCCTTGCATTATTCGCTTGTGCCTTACTGTAGCAAGACGTCCTTATTCTTGTACTTCAATCCCCTTGCAATAAAGGCCAACATGCTATTTGCTTTCCTTATTGTTTACTGTATCTGCATTTTAACTTTCTGGGCGCAGTTATCGAACAGGGAAGAAGTCCCTCTACCAGTACTGAAAGCGGGAGCCCACCCAGTACCGGCGGGCGGCAGGACCCTGAAGCAGTATTTTACCAATTAAGAGACCGCTGTCCAATTGAGGATAGCGGCCTGCCTCCCAGAGCTGGCAATCCAATCAGAGAGCAGGCAGCTCGGCAGCATCACCATTAGCGGTGACCACTGCTGAGGCTGCAAGGTGGAGGAAAGGGCACTTCTATGCAAGACAAGGTAGGCTCTTTTAAGCAAGCCAGGACTAGGCAAGCAGGCCCTGGCGACTGGGGTGGGGAGGTCACCTTCAAGCAGCAGTGCCGTAGCCGCAGGGGCAGCCATTATCGCCAGGGGGCCCCTCCGTGGGCCATGGAGCGGCCATAAAGGAGGACACCCCCACCCCCCAGGGACAGAGTCTGTCCATGCGTCAGCAGCCCCTCCTGACGCCAGAAAAATGCCTGCGGGAGTGGGAGGTGACCTTTAATTGGGGAGATGGTGGCATAGTGGTAATGTCACTAGACTAGTAATCCAGATGTCCAGGCTAATAGCCTGGGGATATAGGTTCAAATCCCACCATGGCAGCTAGTAGAATTTAAATTCAATTAATTAATAAATTCAATTAATTATAATAAAATCTGTAATTGAAAGCTAGTCTCAGTAATGGTGCCATGAAACTGTCATTGGTTGTTGTAAAAACCCATCTGGTTCACTAATGTCCTTTCGGGACGGAAATCTGCCATCCTTACTTGTTCTGGCATATATGTGGCTCCAGACCCACAGCAATGTGGTTGACACTTAAATGGCCTAGCAAGCCACTTGGTTTAAGGGCAATTACGGATGGGCAACAAATGACGCCCACATCCCATGAAAGGATAAAAAGAAACTTCATTGCAAAATTTGGCCGTACGGTGGGCGACCATGCTGCTGAGGTTCCTGCCGCTGGTAAAATGCCCCCTCAATGCCTTCTGCTGCCATTTTACCAGCTCGCCTGCCTTCCAGCTCATCTCCAAAGGTCTGGTAAAATCCAGATCTCTGTGTTCCTTGTACATCAACATTTGCAAGTTTCACGCCTTTTAAAAAATGTCTGCTTTTCTATTCTTGCTACCAAAATGAATAATCTCACACTTCCCCACATTATACTCCATCTGCCACCTTGTTGCCCACTCACTTAACCTGTCTATATCTCTTTACAGCCTCTTTATGTCCTCCTCACAGCTCACATTCCCACCTCGCTTTTTATCATCAGCAAACATGGATACATTACTTGTGGTCCACTGTCTAAGTCATTAATATAGATTGTAAATAGCTGAGGCCCCAGCACTAACCTTTGTGGCACTCCACTAGTTACAGTCTGCCAACTTGAAAGTGCCCGTTTATCTCTACTTTCTGCTTTCTGTCTGTTAACCAATCCTCTATCCATGCTAATATATTACCCCCAACTCTATCTTGCCTATTAACTTTTTGTGTGGCACCTTATCGAATGCTTTTTGGAAATCCAAATACTCTTATCTACTGGTTTCCCTTTATCTACCCTACTATTTACATCCTCAAAAAACTCTAATAAATTTGTCAGACTCTGTCTGATCATACCATGATTTTCTAAGTGCACTGTTACGACTTCCTTAATAATAGATTCCAGCATTTTGCTGATGCCTGATTTCAGGCTAACTGGCCTGTAGTTACCTGTTTTCTCTGTCCCTCCTTTCTTGAATAATGGTGTTACATTTGCTAACTTCCAATCCACTGGGACCATTCTAGAATCTAAATAATTTTGGAAAATCATAACCAATCCATCCACTATATCTGCAGGTACCTCTTTTAGAACCCTAGGATGTAGGCCATCAAGTCCTGGGGATTTGTCAGATTTTAGTCCCTTAAGTTTCTTCAATATTTTTTCTCTGCTAGCGATATGGTATCAATAAAACACTGCGGGATCTGCTTTTAGTTGAACACAACTTTTTCAGCAAAACAGATCTCTCCATAAAATACCATACCTTGGACGCATCATTCAGGCCTTAGAAACATTTGTTTCGTTTCCATAGTTTTCCTTCTGCATCTGCTGCCTCTTTGGGCAGTTTCAGAAACACTTCTCTCTGAAATGTAACACCCTGCAGAAATGTAGTTTTTATGCCGATGACACATGAATATGTGGCCAAAAGAGCTAAAAAGATTTTTAAGATTACTTTTCCAGCTGTGGAAGAATCCTATCTAACATCTGTATCACCCAACGTCTCTTCAAAATCTGAGAAACTCGCCTCATTTTAACCTTATAAGTGAGTACAAATGTGACAAAGCTAGTTGACCTTTATCTGGCACTTCAGAATAAACACAAAACTCTCTCCATCTAATTCCCTTTGTTTTGTCACATTATTTATCCTCAAGTTATTGGCAGCCACTAAAACATCATGGTTTAGATTAGCAATGGAGAAGAGCAAGAGAAAATCTCAAGTAGAACTTCTAAATTGGAAGAGGGCTAACTTCATTGGCATGAGAAGGGATCTAGCTAAGTTAAGATGGAACCAAAGATTGATAGGAAAAACTGTAGCAGAGCAATGGGTGATCTTTAAGGAGGAGATATTTCAGGTACAGACTCGGTACATTCCAACATTGCCAAAAGGTAAGGGGACCAAAGCCAGGGCTCCTTGGATGACGAGGGAGATAGAGATTATGATGAAACAAAAAAAGAGGGCTTATGATGCATGTCAGGTGAATTCTGAAGGGCTTGCCATAATCTTCCAGTCTTCCCCAGATACGGGGGAGGTGCCAGAGGATTGCAGATTAGCAAATGTGACACCCTTCTTCAAGAAAAGGTGTAAAGACATTCCTAGTATCTACAGGCCGGTCACTTTTAACATCTATGGTGGGTAAGGTTTTAGAAACAATCAGGGGGGAAAAAACAGGCTCTTGGAGAGGTTTGAGTTAATTAGGGAGAGCCAGCATGGATTTGTAAAAGGCAGATCGTGCTTTACTAATCTAATTAAAATCTTTTGATGAAGTAACAGAGAAAGTTGATGAAGGGAAAGCAATGGATATTGTCCATCTGAATTTTAAGAAAGCCTTTGACAAAATACCACTTAAAAGGTTGGTAAACAAAATTGAGGCTCATGGAATAGGAGGGTCAGTGTCAGCTTGGACAAAAAATTCTCTTAAGGACAGAAAACAGTCATGGTAAATAGTTGCTTGTCAGATTGGAGGATGGTAGACAGTGATGTTCCCCAAGGTTCAGTGTGAGGACCACTGTTTTTTTTATATATATATAAATGTCTTGAATATTGGAATATAGAGTAAAATTTGAAAATTTGACAATGATACCAAACTTGGAAGTGTGGCCGACAGTGAGGATGATACCAATTGAATGCAATGGGACGTAGATGGGCTAGCAGAATGGGTAGACAAGTGACAGATGGAATTTAATATAGAGAAATGTGAGGTGATACATTTTGGCAAAAGGGATAGGGAGAGGCAATATAGACTAAATCGTACAGTTCTAAAGAGTGTACAGGGACAGGGGGATCTGGGGTTCATGTGCACAGATCTTTGAAGGTGGCAGGATGTATTGAGAGTAGTTAGCAAAGCAGAGTGATCTTGGGCTTCACAAATAGAGGTACTGAGTACAAAAGCAGAAAAACTTTGCTGAACCTTTATAAAGCTAAGGTAGACAAAAAAAAAGCTGTTCCCAGTCGCTGATGGTACAAGGACTAGGGAACACAGATTGAAGATTTTGAGCAAGAGATGCAGGGGGGATGTGAGGAAGAACTTTTTTATGCAACAAGTGGTAATGACCTGGAACTTGCTGAGGATGGTGGAAGCAGAGACGATGAATGATTTCAAAAGGAAATTGGATGGGCACTTGAAGGAAATAAACTTACAAAACTACGGGGATAAAGCCAGTGAATGGGTCTGATTGGATTCCTGTACAGAGAGCCGGCGTGGACTCGGTGGACAGAATGGCCTCCTTCTGTGCCGTTATGACTCTGACTCTATGAGGGCTCTGCTTCTAATTCTATTGAGAGACTACACTGTGGCCTTTATTTCATGATCTAATCTAATCAGAGCCCTTTCCTATCCTGAATGGCGTGAAACAGGGCTGTGTTCTCGCACCCACACATTTTGGGATTTTCTTCTCCCTGCTGCTTTCACATGCGTTCAAGTCCTCTGAAGAAGGAATTTTCCTCCACACAAGATCAGGGGGCAGGTTGTTCAACCTTGCCCGTCTAAGAGCGAAGTCCAAAGTACGGAAAGTCCTCATCAGAGAACTCCTCTTTGCTGACGATGCTGCTTTAACATCTCACACTGAAGAGTGCCTGCAGAGTCTCATCGACAGGTTTGCGGCTGCCTGCAATGAATTTGGCCTAACCATCAGCCTCAAGAAAACGAACATCATGGGGCAGGACGTCAGAAATGCTCCATCCATCAATATTGGCGACCACGCTCTGGAAGTGGTTCAAGAGTTCATCTACCTAGGCTCAACTATCACCAGTAACCTGTCTCTAGATGCAGAAATCAACAAGCGCATGGGTAAGGCTTCCACTGCTATGTCCAGACTGGCCAAGAGAGTGTGGGAAAATGGCGCACTGACACGGAACACAAAAGTCCGAGTGTATCAGGCCTGTGTCCTCAGTACCTTGCTCTATGGCAGCGAGGCCTGGACAACGTATGCCAGCCAAGAGCGACGTCTCAATTCATTCCATCTTCGCTGCCTCCGGAGAATACTTGGCATCAGGTGGCAGGACCGTATCTCCAACACAGAAGTCCTCGAAGTGGCCAACATCCCCAGCTTGTACACACTACTGAGTCAGCGGCGCTTGAGATGGCTTGGCCATGTGAGCCGCATGGAAGATGGCAGGATCCCCAAAGACACATTGTACAGCAAGCTCGCCACTGGTATCAGACCCACCGGCCGTCCATGTCTCCACTTTAAAGACGTCTGCAAACGCGACATGAAATCGTGTGACATTGATCACAAGTCGTGGGAGTCAGTTGCCAGCGTTCGCCAGAGTTGGCGGGCAGCCATAAAGACAGGGCTAAAATGTGGCGAGTCGAAGAGACTTAGTAGTTGGCAGGAAAAAAGACAGAGGCGCAAGGGGAGAGCCAACTGTGCAACAGCCCCGACAAACAAATTTCTCTGCAGCACCTGTGGAAGAGCCTGTCATTCTAGAATTGGCCTTTATAGCCACTCCAGGCGTTGCTTCACAAACCACTGACCACCTCCAGGCGTGTATCCATTGTCTCTTGAGATAAGGAGGCCCAAAAGGAATCTACTCAAGACATGGCCCCTACTACTTTTATGTCTGTCAGGACTACTACTATGAGAGCTCCCACTTGCACTATCAGAAACTCTTACTCTGGCATGTGATCGTTTTCTGATGCAAGAGTTGCTTCTGGACTCACTGGCAGTACTTGCACTATGCTTTCTTACTCTCCACTCTTTCAACCCATTCAGCCAGTTTAAGATTTAGATTCAGAAGTTACAGATACCCAAAGAAGGGAGTCAAGCTCATAATGTGATTTTAAAGCAGTTTATTAACATTCAGCCGAAGCCAAGCTTTGGGAAGCTCCCCTTCTGACTTCAAAGACTGACCATTTCCCTCCCAAGCACCTGTTATATACTTTACTTCTAGAGGTTGGTAGTTCACCCTATGTCAATCATTTGTTCAAATCCTTCTAACCAACGAATACAGGACAGGTACCTCCTCCTTGTTCATCACTTCAGCTCAAAGTCATCTTTCAATTTACTTCATACTGGAGGCCAAATGTTAGCTTTCATTAGACACTTGTACAGATAAGAGGGTACACAAGGCGCTAGAAGACTCCCTATATCAGTTTAGGAATGTCTATGCTGTCTAGTATCTATATGACCCTCTTGGGGATGTCATACTCCTTTCCCCTTACCTTGTTTATACCAGTAATGACCCTAGCGTTAGGAACTGCTTCTCTATCCCTTTTGAGAGAGGAAAACAGCTTCTCTGTGGGTCTGTTTCATACTATGCCTACTGTTTCTATAAGAAGTTTGTATCACTCTGAGAAGTATCATTTATTAAATGGTCCCTTTTCTTACAGTAACCCACCCCCCCGCCAGAAGGAAACATCCTTATTGGCTTCTCACAAGTGATTTTTAACTAACCTAGATATTTCAAGCTGCCACCAAGAATAAATGTAAAAACTTTTCCAATGAAATGTGATCACAATCAACATAGATGGGTCCTCCCCGCCTGCAGATCATCTCACTCAATTCTAAATTTTTGGCATGTCTTAAATACATACGGTTCAAACAAAAGATCATGCATGGACTTAAAAGATTCTCCAGCTCTCCTTTTACCTGTATCCATCTTGTGGATAATTCTAACTAAATACTAGACCTAGCCTTCAATTATTTTAATCCAGTCTCCATATTCCACTTTACATTAAGTGCCTGCCCAACAATTATACTCCCTCTGACAGGTACCATTCTATCCTGAGATCAGTTTCTCTATGGAGTATGTGTCAATGCTTTGAGGTTTAGAATGTTTTCTCACTCTGCTGGCCACATTAACCATTTTATGTTGTCCTGTTGTCAAGTAGCTGAGAATGTCTGAGACCCGTTCTTTAGTGCAAGTTTACCATGCATTCCCACATGTTAGTTACATCACACATAACACATCACGTTTGCACACTTACACCGGTGTCCCAGTAACATGTCACACATTCTTGACTTTCCGGTGATCTTATCAAAAGATTGAAAGTGGGCAGGGAGGTATCTGTCTGAAGACCTTTCCTTATCTCCCCCTGCATGGTCCCAATGTCTTGGGTAGTGGCCAGACTATCAAATGCAGTTCTCTTAAAAGATTCATAGACAAGAACAGAGACAACTCCAAGAGAAAGCTATCAATTTACATGTCTCGTCTACACTTTCCTAACTTTCACTAGAATGTACATGGATTATATATTTCATTGAACCACACACATTTGGTGCTGTGATTTTCATGTCTCTATCTCTTACACTAAGTGGGGATGTCCCATGAATTACCATTCTATCTCATTCATGAGCCCTGGAGGAACTTTACTGTTCAATACAATATTTTCATAATATCTTTAGAACAAAAATCATACATTCCCCAGTGTTGCCAGCTATTTGTTTGTTTGTTCTTATTTTAGATGAGCTTTTATGCTTCAGATATTTCAAAATCCCAAATTCAAACAGCAGTGTTGTTGGGCTGACAGGTTTTGTCAATGTTCAATTTGTTTTTCCCAAAAGAAACTTTTTTTTTAATACACAGGAACCACCTAGACTGCTTTTCCATCAGTTTTTTGTTGAATAAAAATTTGATTAACCCCTTAAATTTCATGTGAATTTTCCCTTTGAGTGCTTGCAATAACCACTCATATCAATTTAGTTTATCGATTCTAATTTCTTATAATCCGGGCTTGGTGGTTTTAAAATTTTACTTTCACAACAGAGAGAAATGCTTGAAATCAGTCTAGAGGTAACTTCCATGTTTCTCATTCTCAAATATTTTGTCTCGGAAGATAACAAATAACAAAAGTCTTTGTCAAGGCAGAGCCTTTAGTCCATGCTGTGTCATCTGGTGTCCGCAGATACGTTCTTAAATTCTTGAAGCTACTGGATCTCTTGATGTTCTTGCTTATATACCATCTCTGCCTGTTTTCTTTTTTTAAAAAACACAAGGAATCCATTGTAGCTCTGCTTAAAAGCCTAATGGGTTCATTTGTCCAATCATATTCGTCAATTTAGAGACTTAAACATATGAACATACGAATTAGGAGCAGGAGTAAGCCACTCGGCCCTTCGAGCCTGCTTCACCATTCAATAAGTTCATGGCTGAACTGATTACTCCACATTTCCACCTACCCCCAATAACCTTCCACCCCCTTGCTTATCAAGAATGTATCTACCTCTGCCTTAAAAATATTCAAAGACTCTGCTTCCACCGCCTTTTAAGGAAGAGAGTTCCAAAGAGTCACGACCCTCTGAGCGAAAAAATTTCTCCTCATCTCTGTGTTAAATTGGCGACCCCTTATTTTTAAACAGTGACCCCTAGCTCCAGATTCTCCCACAAGGGGGAACATCCTTTCCACATCCACCCTGTTACGATCCGTCAGAGGTCTTATATGTTTCAATCAAGTCGCCTCTTACTCTTCTAAATTCCAGCGGATACAAGCCTAGATTGTCCAATCTTTTCTCATAAGACAGCCCGCTCATTCCAGGTATTAGTCCAGTAAACCTTCTCTGTACTGCCTCCAATGCATTTACATCCTTCATTAAATAAGGAGACCAGCACTTAAAAAAAAAATTTTTTTTTAATTCATTCATGGGATGTGGGTGTCACTGGCCAGGCCAGCATTTATTGCCCATCCCTAATTGCCCTTGAGAAGGTGGTGGTGAGCTGCCTTCTTGAACCGCTGCAGTCCATGTGGGGTAGGTACAACCACAGTGCTGTTAGGAAGGGAGTTCCAGGATTTTGACCCAGCGACAGTGAAGGAACAGCGATATAGTTCCAAGTCAGGATGGTGTGTGACTTGGAGGGGAACTTGCAGGTGGTGGTGTTCCCATGCATTTGCTGCCCTTGTCCTTCTAGTTGGTAGAGGTCCTGGGTTTGGAAGGTGCTGTCGAAGGAGCCTTGGTGCATTGCTGCAGTGCATCTTGTAGATGGTTCACACTGCTGCCACTGTGCATCGGTGGTGAAGGGAGTGAATGTTTGTGGATGGGGTGCCAATCAAGCGGGCTGCTTTGTCCTGGATGGTGTTGAGCTTCTTGAGTGTTGTTGGAGCTGCACCCATTCAGGCAAGTGGAGAATATTCCATCACACTCCTGACTTGTGCCTTGTAGATGGTGGACAGGCTTTGGGGAGTCAGGAGGTGAGTTACTCGCCACAGGATTCCTAGCCTCTGACCTGTTCTTGTAGCCACGGTATTTATATGGCTACTCCAGTTCAGTTTCTGGTCAATGGTAGCCCCGAGGATGTTGATGGTGCAGGATTCAGCGATGGTAATGCCATTGAATGTCAAGGGGAGATGGTTAGATTCTCTCTTGTTGGAGATGGTCATTGCCTGGCACTTGTGTGGCACGAATGTTACTTGCCACTTATCAGCCCAAGCCTGGATATTGTCCAGGTCTTGCTGTATTTCTACACGGACTGCTTCAGTATCTGAGGAGTCACGAATTGTGCCAAACATTATGCAATCATCAGCGAACATCCCCACTTCTGACCTTAAGATTGAAGGAAGGTCATTGATGAAGCTGCTGAAGATGGTTGGGCCTAGGACACTACCCTGAGGAACTCCTGCAGTGATGTCCTGGAGCTCAGATGATTGACCTCCAACAACCACAGCCATCTTCCTTTGCGCTCGGTATGACTCCAACCAGCGGAGGATTTTCCCTCTGATTCCCTTTGACTTCAGTTTTGCCAGGGCTCCTTGATGCCATACTTGGTCAAATGTTGTTTTGATGTCAAGGGCAGTCACTCTCACCTCAGTTCAGCTCTTTTGTCCATGTTTGAACCAAGGCTGTAATGAGGTCAGGAGCTGAGTGGCCCGGGCGGAATCCAAACTGAGCGTCACTGAGCAGGTTATTGCTAAGCAAGTGCTGCTTGATGACACTGTTGATGACACCTTCCATCACTTTACTGATGATTGAGAGTAGGCTGATGGGGCGGTAATTGGCCGGGTCGGACTTTTTGTGTACAGGACATACCTGAGCAATTTTCCACATTGCAGAGTAGATTCCAGTGATGTAGCTGTACTGGAACAGCTTGGCTATGAGCGCGGCAAGTTCTGGAGCACAGGTCTTCAGTACTATTGCCGGAATATTGTCAGGGCCCATATCCTTTGCAGTGTCCAGTGCCTTTGGTCGTTTCTTGATATCACGCGGAGTGAATCGAATTGGCTGATGTCTGGCATCTGTGATGCTGGGACTTCAGGAGGAGGCCAACATGGATCATCAACTTGGCACTTCTGGTTGAACATTGTTGCAAATGCTTCAGCCTTAACTTTAGCACTGATGTGATGGGGATCATAGAGGATGGGGATATTTGTGGAGCCACCTCCTCCAGTTAGTTGTTTAATTGTCCACCACCATTCACGGCTGAATGTGGCAGGACTGCAGAGCTGAGATATGATCCGTTGGTTATGGGATTGCTTAGCTCTGTCTATCGCATGCTGCTTATGCAGTTTGGCATGCAGATCGTCATGTGTTCTAGCTTCACCAGGTTGACACCTCATTTTCAGGTATGCCTGGTGCTGCTCCTGGCATGCCCTCCTGCACTCTTCATTGAACCAGGGTTGGTCTCCTGGCTTGATGGTAATGGTAGAGTGGGGGATATGCCGGGCCATAAGGTTACAGATTGTGTTTGAGTACAATTCTTCTGCTGCTGATGGCCCACTGCGCTTCATGGATGCCCAGTTTTGCATTGTTAGATCTGTTCGAAATCTATCCCATTTAGCACGGTGGTAGTGCCACACAACACGAAGGAGGGTATCCTCAATGTGAAGGCAGGAATTTGTCTCCGCAACGACTGTGCGGTGGTCACTCCTACCAATACTGTCATGGACAGATGCATCTGCGGCAGGCAGATTGGTGAGGACGAGGTCAAGAATGTTTTCCCCTCTTATTGGTTCCCTCACCACCTGCCGCAGACCCAGTCTAGCAGCTATGTCCTTTAGGACTCGGCCAGCGCAGTCAGTAGTGGTGCTACCGAGCCACTCTTGGTGATGGACATTGAAGTCCCCCACCCAGAGTACATTCTGTGCCCTTGCCACCCTCAGTGCTTCCTCCAATTGCTGTTCAACATGGAGGAGTACTGACTGATCAGCTGAGGGAGGGCGGTAGGTGGTAATCAGCAGGAGGTTTCTTTGTCCATGTTTGATCTGATGCCATGAGACTTCATGGGGTCCAGAGTCGATGTTGAGGACTCCCAGGGAAACTCCCTCCCTACTGTATACCACTGTGCCGCCACCTCTGGTGGGTCTGTCCTGCCGGTGGGACAGGACATACGCGGGGATGGTGATGGCAGTGTCTGGGACATTGTCTGTCAGGTATGATTCCGCTAGTATGACTATGTCAGGCTGTTGCTTGACTAGTCTGTGGGACAGCTCTCCCAATTTTGGCACAAGCCCCCAGATGTTAGTAAGGAGGACTTTGCAGGGTTGGCAGGACTGGGTTTGCCGTTGTCATTTCCGGTGTCTCGGTTGATGCCGGGTGGTCCGTCCGGTTTCATTCCTTTTTATTGACTTTGTAGCGGTTAGATACAACTGTGTGGCTTGCTCGGCCATTTCAGAGGGCATGTAAGAGTCAGCCACATTACTGTGAGTCTGGAGTCACATGTGGGCCAGACCAGGTAAGGACAGCAGATTTCCTTCCCTAAAGGACATTAGTGAACCAGATGGGTTTTTACAACAATCGACAATGGTTTCATGGCCATCATTAGACTAGCTTTTTAATTCCATATTTATTAATAGAATTCAAATTCCACCTTCTGCTGTGGTGGGATTTGATCCCATGTCCCCAGAGCAATACCCTGGGTCTCTGGGTTACTAGTCCAGTGACAATACCACTAGGCCACCGCCACAGTACTCCAGATGTGGTCTCACCAATGCCTGAGATAGCTGAAGCATAACCTCCCTACTTTTGTATTCAATTCCCCTCGTGATAAATGATAACATTCTATCATTCTTTCCTAATTACTTGCTGTACCTGCATATTAACCTTTTGCGATTCTTGCACTAGGATACCCAGATCCCTCTGCATCTCAGAGCTCTGCAATCTCTCACCATTTCGATAATATGCTTCTTTTTTATTCTTCCTGCCAAAGTGGACAATTTCCCACTTTCCCACATTATACTCCATTTGCCAGGTCTTTGCCCATTTACTTAACCTATCTCCATCCCTTTGCAGCCTCCCTATGTCCTCTACACAAGTTACTTTCCTACCTATCTTTGTGTCATCAGCAAATTTAGCAACCATATCTTCGGTCCCTTCATCTAACATTGGACATTTTACAATCTTCAATATATCAATTTACACTCAGCAGTACAAAGTTATGCGGTGAATTAAATGAAAAAAAAAGCTGTCAGCACAAAGGGTTAACTTCTCTGCTTGTTTTCAAGGTGGCGGAGCAAAACATCCTCAAAGGCACGCAATTGCAGCACTTTACATAACTTTTTTCCCCAATCAAAGACAAACCACACAGTGTCTTAAATGGTTTCCCAAGTCTTGGAGCCATTTTTAAACTTGCCCAATTTCCTTAGGAATTGAAAACAACAAAAATCAGTCGTAACATTATCAACTTCAAAGGAAAATATTGGCAACTGAGAAAACAGTATTTTAGATTAAACTCCAATAGTTTCCACACTTATTATCTTCTTCCGCAAACCAATTTTTCAATTTCTGATGTTAGCGATAAACATCCTGCTTTAACAATGACTCGGCAGTGGCTCAAATATACGGTATACTCTCAGCTGTGTAAGGATACTGCTTCATAGGAGCATGTATCGCTCTGCTAATATTTTCAAGTTTGGTCATGTTTCTACAATCATGTTTATGGGTTAAGAATACTCGGCCTCTGGTATCAACAGTGCAGACTACTGGTCTCCCACTGCCGTCATATTGGAAAGGGGAAATTACCTCTCCCAGGGAGGCCGGTGGGATTCACTGGGGAGGCTGGCTTACTGGCCTGGAGGACTAAGATACCGCGGCAGCCACCGATGGGTCCCAGTTTCAATTCCCATTGCCTCTATTGATGCCTCCATTCTCTCTAGTCGCTGTTTACAGTCTACTGCAGTGTTCCAATGAAGCTCAAGACAAGCTCGAGGAATAGCACTGGCAAGCTACTGGCACGTTTCAATGTTGGTTTAATTTTTTTTTATTCGTTCATGGGATGTGGGCGTCATTGGCTAGGCCAGTATTTATTGCCCGTCCCTAATTGCCGTTAAGAAGGTGGTGGTGAGCTGCCTTCTTGAACCGCTGCAGTCCTTGGATGTTCAGGATGATGGCCAAAAAGTGAGGTCAATGGGGGACCATGAGGACAAAGACGTCAGCGTGAGAGCAAGGTGGAGAATTGCTACCCTTTAACCCTACTGTCTGCATTCTGTCTTTCAGCCAGCTAATCATTCTGCTACTTGTACCCTGACTCCACATGCTCTGACCTTATTACTAGTCTATTATATGGTACCTTGTCAAAGACCTTTTTGGAAGTTTTATATTACGTCTACTACATTACCCTGTCTACTCTCTGTTCAAAGAACTCAATGCGGTTGGTCCAACAAGACTTTTCATTATTATATTTTTGTTTTCTAGATATTATTCTAAGCTTGTTGGTAATGCCCTCTGAAATTGAATAGACTGCTGACACTCAAGGCTCACACATGAGCACATGTCTCATTTGTGAGGCAGTGCAGGATGGTGAGTGCATGTGGAACTGTACCTGAGTGTGATCAATAGTGAAGGGTGGTCAGTGTCTGTGGAATTGTAGTCGATTCAAGGATCTTCTCAGGGTTGTGAGTTTCTTCCAGAGGTCTTCATGTGACTGAGCAGGCTGATTTTCGACCTGCAGACCTTTGGAGACATGGAACAGGATGTCCCACAAGATAGTGGAATCCAGGTTGCAGAATTTGTTTCCTTTTCTTCCCTTCTCTGCTGTTGCTCTGCCTCATCATTAATGTGTTGGGAATTGAAGTGTGATGCAGCTTGGTGGACAAGTTGTCGCCATTCTGAATGATTAGTTGGAAGCTCCTCACAGTCGTTAAGCTCAATGCAGCTGTGCTTCAACGAGAGCTTCAGAGTGTCTTTGAAGCGTTTTCTTTGTCCTCCCCTGGAATGTTGGCCATTTGAGAGTTGTGAGAACAGGACCTGGTGGGGGAGACGGTTTTCAGCCTTGTGGACAATGTGGCCAGTCAATGGGAGTTGATTTTGCAAGAGTTTTGCCTAAATGCTTGTGGATCTGGCTTCAAGAAGGGCGTTTGTTCAACGGTCCTCCCATTGAATCCGGAAGATGCGGCGGAGGCATTGCTGATTGAATTTCTCTAGTGCTCTTCTGTGTTGTTGATACACAGTCCAGGTCTCACTGCAGTACAGGAGTGTGGTGACAACAACTGCTCTATACCCTCAGACTTCTGTTGATTTGCAGAGGTCTTTGTTGTCAAAGACTCGCTGTCATAGTTTGTAGAAGGCTGAATTGCCGCAGATGATCTGGTGTTAGATCTCCTCGTCTAGGGTGGCCTTTTGAGGGACATAGCTGCCAAGGTATGAGAAGTGCTCAACATATTCCAAAGTCTCACCTTCAACATATATGGGAGGTGGAATATTTGGCTGACCAGATGTGGGTTGATATGAGTTTTGTTTTGGCTACATTCAAGGACAGGCTGAGTTTCTTGTGTGCAGAATTGAAGAGATCGAAACTGGCTTGCTAATCTGGTGCAGAGTGGGCAACAACACTGCAATCATCCGCAAACTGTAGATCATGTATGTCTATGGTGGTCTGTTTAGTTTTGACACGGAGGCGATTGAGGTTAAAGAGTTTTCCATCTTGATGGTATTTAATAATAACACCAGAGGGCAGTTGATCCTTGATGAGGTGACTAGCCACCAACAGGTAGATTGTGAATACTATGGGGGCTATTCCACAGGCTTGCTTGATCACAGTCCAGATTTTGAAGGCGTCTGTTTCAGATCTCCCACTTGCAACAGTTGCAGTCATGAAGTCATGTTGTCATGAAGCTATTTCAGGATTGTGATGAAATTTCTTGGACATCCAAATCTTTGAAACACAATCTACAGAGCCTCGCGATTTACGGATTGCTTGATGTAGCTCTTCCATCGATGATGGTTCACCCATGGATTCTACCACAGGGTACTGGGGGATAGCCTGGTGAATATCAACTGCCACTATTGATTCACGGGTGAGGATTTGTTCAAAATGTTCTTTCCAGTATTTACGGATGACATTGACATTTTTAAGAAGAGAAATGCCACCCTGTGAATGAAGGTGATTTTGTCCACTTGACCTCAGTGAATAGATGGCCCTGATGGCTTCAAAAAAGATTTGCATTTCTTGATGGATCTCTCGGGCTTTCTCTTCCCACCACACATCCTTTATCTCCCGGATTTGTCTTTGGATATCAGCAATGAGCTGTTGGTACGTTGGCTTCTTGAGTTGCGATCTTAGGTTGCTTTGCCAAGCAACAAAGGCTGCTTGTATAGTTCCAGAAGGTCACATATTTGTGCAACTGTACCACAGTGTGATCAGTAGTAGAGGGTGGTCAGTGTTCATGGAACTGTACTCCAGGGTGGACTAATAACGTCAGGAGAAAAAGGGCAGAAAGGGAATAAAAATAAAATAATTCTCAGATAAATTCCCTTTGTGAGGCAGATCTTGATTCTAATATTTAAAGCAAAGAAATTACAATACACCTTTATACATTGATTCAGACTCAGCTGAAGTATTGTGTCCACGTCTGGGCACTGCCCTTTAGGAAGGATGTGAAGGCTTTAGAAAGGGTGCAGAAAAGATTCACGAGGACGGCTCCAGTGATGAGGGACATCAGTTACTTGGATAGATTGGAGAAGCTGCGGCTGTTCTTCTTAAAGGAGGTTAAAAGAAAATTTGATAAAGGTGTTCAAAATCATGAGAGGTCCTGACAGAGTAGATAGATAAGGAGAAACTGTTCCCATTAGTAGAAGGGTCGAGCATCAGAGGACACCGATTTAAGGCGTTTCTCAAAATAACCAGAAGTGACTGGAGAAAAACCTTTTTACGAAGCGAGGATCTGGAATACATTGCCTGAGAGTGTGGAATTGTGACTTTCAAAAGGGAATTGGGTAATTATCTGAAGAGAAAAAATTTGCAGGGCTACTGGGAATGGGCAGGGGAGTGGGATTAGCTGAGTTGCTCTTGCAGAGAGCCAGCACAGACACGACAGGCTGAGTGGCCTCCTTGTGTGCTTTAACCATTCTATGAAACTAAGTTTTAGTTTAAGAGCTTATGAAATAATTCTGTCACTGGTCCTTGGGCCTGACTAAGAGGCAAGAGATGCTTTTTATCCAGGCCTCATCTGGTTGCTTGGGGCAACCGCGGGCTTGGAGCGCAGGCGCTCTGATTGGTCGCCGTCTCCTCTCACCAGATGACGGCCTCGCTCACACCATCCCGGACCCATTCACAAAGAGAGCGGAGACGCCCAGACCGCCTTCCCGCCTGCCGATTGGCTGTGCGCCGCGCTTCCGATCGCGCCAGCCGGTGGAGCTGCGCCACGATTGGTCAGCTGGCTCGTCGGTCATACTGATTGACAGTGCTCTATAGTCAAGGTAGGTTGGTTGTACTATATAAAGCTAGGTGGAAGTAGGCATGTGTATCTCTGCGGTGAGAGCTCGTACAGTTCAGAGTGGCTACACAGACAAACGGGTAAGAGGGTAGGCAGCCTGGATAAAATCAGATCCACATAAAATATGTACGATCTTTATTTTTGAAACTTAAATTTCAATTCTGCTTTTATTTGCATGCATATCTTAAAAATTAACTGTCTCCTTGAATTAACAGAAAAGTTATTCTGCATCTTCAATACCTATGTTAATCTTTTTTAGTATGAGTTTGTAATTTTACATTTAATTATGTATATTTTTATATACATATACCAATGTATATACCATTTAGCATTTTGGGGGTATAATCTACTCTTTCATTCAAGGTTGCTTAATTCCAATTATCATGAATTCATTCATTTCTTTGCTTGTAATCTATGTTTAAATTACTGCATAAGTGGCATTTTTTTTAGTGGGGCAAGAATATTATCAAGTAGGCTGTGTACATCGTCACAGGTATGGAGGTACTTGTGAGTTTATATTTTTCTAACATGTGATGGCTATTTGTGTAGGTGGATTCCCATTTCGTCCAGAGAATCCTGGTGCACCAAGGAATTCTGTATAATTCTACTGACCTTTTCCTTGAAAAGCATTGAGTTCTTGCTGGGGGTTGCGTTCCACAGTGGCTGCCAGTCCCTCTCCATGCACGCGCTGTTCTAAATGGCTGTTCTTCATACGCCAGCCTGGATAGACAGTGAGTGGCAGGCAGGGTGTTTACAGCTGAACCTGATGTTATTCACCTATAGTTATTGGATAACCGCCAGTATTTGGCACTCCAGTTGTTTCTCACTGCCACCCCCACCCCATCCCTGACCATTATTCACCCACAATGCAGCGGGGAATGTGAGGAAGAACTTTTTTTTTATGTAGCGAGTGGTAATGACCTGGAACTCGCTGCCTACGAGGGTGGTGGAAGAGGAGCCGATGAATGATTGATTTTAAAAGGAAGTTGGTTGGGTCTTTGAGGGAAATAAACTTGCAGGGCTATGGGGATAGAGCGGGTGAATGGGATTGACTGGATTGCTGTGTAGTGAGCTGACAAGGACTCGATGGGCTGAATGGCTTTCTTCTGTGCCATAATGGCTCTGACAATGTTAAAATTGATTGGGATAGCCAATCAATGCAGCCTTCAACAGTGTCAAGTATGTCCCAAGAACCAATAACTTAAAATAAAGCCCCCCTCTACTAGTGGCCTAACTAACCCTGACACTATGGGACTATTGAGGTGAGTGTGGTTCTTTTACTTCCTGTACGCTCGGGAGCCATCATGAGAAGGTATTCTTTTCCAGTACGTGTGGAATGGGAATTGCTGATTGGCCACAGGTTGTGGCTACAGCAATACCATTTTAGCCACTTGCTAGTACCTTTAAGAGAAAACACCTTACACACAATACAGATAACTGTACTTCATGTAATAAAAGCAAAATACTGCGGATGCTGGAAATCTGAAACAAAAACAAGAAATGCTGGATTCACTCAGCAGGTCTGGCAGCATCTGTGGAAAGAGAAGCAGAGTTAACGTTTCGGGTCAGTGACCCTTCTTCGGGTTCCGAAGAAGGGTCACTGACCCGAAACGTTAACTCTGCTTCTCTTTCCACAGATGCTGCCAGACCTGCTGAGTGAATCCAGCATTTCTTGTTTTTGTAACTGTACTTCATGTCTGTGTATTCATTTAACAAATATCTACTGCCATTCACAGAATCATACTGCGCAAGGAAGCCATTTGAACATCGCCCCATCCTGCTTGTGTTGGGTCTTTGAAACAGCTATCCAATTCGTCGCACTCCTGTCTGCTCTTTGCCCACAGCCCTGCAATTTTTTCTTTTCAAGTATTTGTTCAATTCCTTTTGAAAGTTATTGAATCTGCTTTCACTGCCCTTTCAGTCAGTGCATTCAGTTTGAAATTTTCAGTTTTTCTCTTTCACCAAAGTTTGGAATTTTGGCATGAATTTATCGGACACCAAAAATCACCAGGGAATCACTTTCTAAATACTAAGGTTTGCTGTGGTACAGAGGGATCTAGGGTGTCCTTATACATAATTCACAAAAAGTTAGCATGAAGGTAAAGCAAGTAATTAGGAAGGAAAATGGAATGTTGGCATTTATATCAAGGGGGATGGAGTATTAAAGTAGGGTAGTCTTGTTAATACTATACAGGGCATAGGTGAGACCATTCTTCGAGTACTGCATACTGTTTTGGTCTCCTTACTTAAGGAGGGATATACTTGCATTGGAAGCAGTTCAGAGAAGGTTCACTAGGCTGATTCCTGGGATAAAGGGGTTGACTTATGAGGAAAGGTTGGGTTTGTACTCATTGGAGTTCAGAAGAATGAGAGGTGATCTCATTGAAACAAAAAAGATTCTGAGGGGCCTTGACAGGCTGAGAGGATGTTTCCACTTGGGACATTTAGAATTAGGAGGCACAGTTTCAAAATAAGGGGTCTCCCTTTTAAGATGGAGATGAGGAGGAATTCTTTCTCTCAGAGGGTCATTAATCTTTGGAATTCTCTTCCCTGGAGAGCACTGGAGGCTGGATCATTTAAATATACAAGGCTGAGTTAGACAGAACATAAGAAATAGTAGCAGGAATAGGCCATTTGGCCCCTCAAGCCTGCCCCCCATTCAATAAGATCATGGCTGATCTGCCCGAGACCTCAACTACCCTTTCGTGCCAGCTCCTCATAGCCCTCAACTCCCCGATATTTCAAAAATCTATCTACCTCCTCTTTAAATACTTTCAGAGATTTAGCCTCCACAACTCTCTGGGAGGACTAACAAGGCAAGGGAATATACAATGGGTGGTAGGACCCTAGGAAGTACAGAGGGTCAGAGGGACCTTGGTGTACTTGTCCATACATCACTGAAGGCAGCAGCACAGGTAGATAAGGTGGTTAGGAAGGCATACGGGATACTTGCCTTTATTAGCCGAGGCTAGAATATAAGAGCAGGGAGGTTATGATGGAGCTGTATAAAATGCTAGTTAGGCTACAGCTGGTGTACTGTGTACAGTTCTGGTCACCACACTATAGGAAGGATGTGATTGCACTGGAGAGGGTGCAGAGGAGATTCACCAGGATGTTACCTGGGCTGGAGTATTTCAGCTATGAAGAGAGACTGAAAGGGCTAGGGTTGTTTTCCTTAGAGCAGAGAAGGCTTGGGGGGGATATGATTGAGGTATACAAAATTATGAGGGGCATTGATAGGATAGATAGGAAGAAACGTTTTCCCTTAGCAGAGGGGTCAAAAACCAGAGGGCCTAGATTTAAGGTAAGGGGCAGGAGGTTTAGAGGGGAATTGAGGAAAAAAAATTTCACCTAGAGGGTGTTGCGAATCTGGAACACACTGCCTGAAGGGGTGGTGGAGGCAGGAACCCTCACAACATTTAAAAAATATTTAGATGAGCACTTGAAATGCCATAGCGTACAAGGTTACGGGCCAAGTGCTGGAAAATGGGATTAGAATATATAGGTGCTTGATGGCTGGCACAGACACGATGGACCGAAGGGCCTGTTTCTGTGCTGTATAACTCTATGACTCTAGAGAATTCCAGACATTCACTACCCTCAGAAGAAATTCTTTCACATCTCAGTTTTAAATGAGTGTCCCCTTTTTCTGTAACTATGTCCCCTAGTTCGAGACTCCCCCACTTGTGCGAACATCTTCTCAACATCTGCCCTGTCAAGCCTTCTCAGAATCTTGTATGTTTCAATGAGATCACCCCTCATTCTTTTAAACTCTAATAAATAAAGGCTTAACCTGTTTAGCTGTTCTTGATAAGTCAACCCTTTCATCCTAGGAATTAGCCTCGTGAATCTCTTTTGAACTGCCTCCAATATCAGTATATCCTTTCCTAAATACGGGGACCAAAACTGTACGCACTAGTCCAGGTGTGGCCTCACCAACACCCTGTACAGTTGTAACCAGCCTTCCCTATTTTTAAACGTCAACCCCCTAGCAATAAAGGCCAAATTCCATTTGCCGCCTTAATTACTTGCTGCACTTGCATGCTAACTTTTTGTGTTTCATGCACAGGAGCACCCAGATCCCTCTGACTGCACTTTTTTGGAGTCTCTTTCCAAATAAGTAGTAGTCTGCCTTTTGATTCTTCCTAACAAAGTGAATGACCTCACACTTTCCTACATTAAACTCCATCTGCCTCGTTTTGTCCACTCACTCAACCTATCTATATCCCCTTGCAGATTCCTTATATCCTGATCACAACATGCCCTCCCACCTATTTTTGTGTCGTCAGCAACTTTGGATATATTACACTCTGCCCCCTCCAAGTCATTAATATAGATAGTAAATAATTGAGGCTCTAGGACTGATCCTTGTGCGCTTTCCAAACTGAAAAAGACCCATTAACCATGACTCTCTGTCTTCTGTGAGTTAATCAATCCTCAATCCATGCTGACCCATTACCCCCAATACCGTGAGCTCCTATCTTATGTGGCACCTTATCAAATGCCTTCTGGAAATCCAAATACACTACATCTTCCGGTTCCCCTTTATCAACTCTGCTTGTTAAATCCTCAAAGAACTCTATAGCAAATTTGTCAAACATGATTTCCCTTTCACAAAACCATGTTGACTGTTCGATTGCGTTAAGCTTTTCTAAATGTCCTGCTATTTCTTCTTTAATAATGGACTCTTGCATTTTCCCAAAATGTTAGGCTGACTGGCCTATAGTTTCCTGCTTTTTGTCTCCCTCGTTTCTCGAACAGGGGTGTCACATTAGCAGTTTTCCAATCCGTTGGGACCCTCCCAGAATCCAGTGAGTTCTAGAATATTTCGACCAATGCCTCCACTATCTCCGCAGCCACTTCCTTTAAAACTCTTGGATGCAGACCAACAGGTCCTGGCGACTTGTCTGACTTTAGTCCCATTAGTTTGTCAAATACTTTGTCCCTCGTGATACAGATTGTTACAAGATCTTTCCTCCTATTAGCTCCTTGCTTATCTGATATCTGTGGGATGTTTCTAGTGTCCTCCACCGTGAAGACCAATACAAAATATTGGTTTAAATTATCTGCCATTTCCCTGTTCCCTGTTGTCAATTCTCCAGTCGCATCCTCCAAGAGTCCCACGCTCACTTTAGCTACTCTCTTTCTTTTTAAATACCCGTAGAAGCACTTGCTGTTTGTTTTTATATTTCTTGCCAATTTACTTTCATAATCAATTTTCTCCCTCTTTATTAGCTTTGTAGTCATCCGCTACTGGGTCCTAAAATATTCCCTATCCTCTGGCCTACCACTAGTCTTTGCCGCTTTGTATGCCTTAGTTTTTGATTGGATACTCTCCTTGACTGCCTTTGTTAATCACGGGTGGTTCACCCTTCTCATCGAGTCCTTCTTTTTGACCAGGATAAATTTTTGCTGAGCGTTATGAAATATCTGCTTAAATGTCTGCCACCGCTCATCCACTGACCTTCCCCTTAGTCTATCTTTTCAGCCCGCTTTAGACAACCCTTTCTTCATCCCTCTGTGCCCTTGTTTAAGTTGAGGACACTGGTTTGAGACCCAAGTTGCTCGCCCTCAAACAGAATTTGAAATTCTACCATGTTGTGATCGCTACCCCCTAGAGGATCCTTAACTACGATATATCTTATTAATCCTACCTCATTTACACATTACTTGATCTAAAATAGCCTGTTCCCGGGTAGGCTCTGCAACATATTGCTCTAAGTAACAAGCCCTGATGCACTCTACAAATTCGTCTTCCATGTTACCTCTGCCAATCTGATTTGTCCGGTCAATATGCAGGTTAAAATCACCCATGACAATTGTAGTGCCCTTCTTTCACGTCTCCATTATTTGCCGATTTATACTTTGTCCTACAGTGAAGCAATTCTTCGGAGGCCTATAGATCACTCCCACCCGTGCTATTCTTCCCCTTGCTATTCTTTATTTCCACCCAAACTGATTCCACATCACAATCTATTGCACCTATATCACTACTCACCACCGCGCTGATACCTTCCTTTATTAACAAATCTACCACACCACCTTTTCCTTTTTGCTTATTTTTGCAGAACTTCGAATATCCTTGAATATTGAGTTCCCAGTCTTGGTCACCCTGCCACCACGTCTCTGTCATAGCTATCAAGTCATGCGCATTAATTTCTATTTGTGCCGTCAACTCATCTATCTTGTTACAAATGCTGCGTGCATTCAGATAAAGAGCCTTAAGCTTTGACTTTTTACCATTATTACTCATTCTGGTTCTAATTTCTGTTACACTCTTCTGCCTATATTTTCTGCCCCTTCCTGTCACACTTTGATTACCGTTCACCTCTTCACTACCCTGCACCTCTGCTCTCTCATTTCTGTTTGATTTATTAAAACTTCCCTTCAATTGAACCCTCCCCCCCACTAATTAATTTAAAATCCTATCTACAACCCTTGTTATACGATTCGCCAGGACACTGGTCCCAGCATGGTTCAAATGTAGCCCGTCCCAGTGGAACAGCTCTCTCTTTCCCCAGTACTGGTGCCAGTGCCCATGATTCAGAACCCATTTCTCCCACATCAATCTTATTTACCCTATGCCGATTTGCATGTGGCTTGGGTAGTAATCTGGAGATTATCACCTAGTGGTTCTGCTTTTTATTTTAGCCCCGAGCTGATCATAGTTTCTCAGCAGAACCTCTTTCCTAGTCCTACCTATGTCGTTGGTACCTACCTGGACCATGACAACTGGATCTTTTCCCTCCCACTCCAAGTTCCTCTCCAGCCTAGAAGAGATGTCCTTAACCTTAGCACCAGGTAGGCAACACAGCCTTCGGGACTCCCTGACTTTGCTGCAGAGAACAGTATCTATTCCCCTAACTATGCTATCCCCTATTACAACTACATTTCTCTTTCCTCCCCCCACTTGAATGGCGCTCTGAACCACAGTGCTGTGGTCAGTTCGCCCTTCCTCCCTGCAGTCTGTGCCCTCGTCCACACCAGGAGCAAGAACCTCGTACCTATTGGATAAGGGCACTGACTGAGGCTCCTCCAGATCTAAATTCTGGATCCCCATACCTGCCTCACTCGCACCCTCCTGCCCCTGACCACGGTCCAAATTTGATGTAATTAATCTAAGGATTATGACTGTCTCCTGAAACAGTGTCCAGGTAATTCTCCCTCTCCCTGATGTGTCACAGTGTCCACAGCTCAGACTCCAGCTCATCAACTCTGAGCCAAAGTTCCTCGAGCAGCCAACACTTGCTGCAGATGTGGTCACTGTGGATCACACCGGCATCCACCAGCTCCCACATACTACAGCTGCAACACATCGCCTGCCCAGCCATCTCTATTCTATTTAATTAGAGACAGGTAGAAGGGGCTCTCTGCTGCCGGTTTTTATCCCCTGCCGCCGCTGCCTTTCTCAGTAGATTGGGAAGTAATTGTCTATCAGTTTCTTGCCGTGTACTGTAGAGGCTGAAAAAACAAAAAAGAAAAGAGACCAAAGAGCACCTCCTTCCCTTAGTCAGTAAAATTCCTCACACACAACTCACAGCCTTACACTCAGTCCAAATAGCACAATTCTAACTAATTATTATTAAATTACACGAACTGAAACCTTTCTAGTACCTACCTTACCACTCACAAGATTTATAACAGATTATTGATCTACAAGGGAGTCCAGGGTTATGGTGGTGGGGAAGGAGTTAAGGCTGCAATCAGAACAGGCATGAATGGCGGAGCAGACTCGAGGGGCCGAATGGCCTACTCCTGCTTCTATTTCTTATGTTTAGCATCTTATTTCCATTCCCTCTTCCCCTGCTCCCCTCCCAATCCACTGACTATGCCAATTCCTTGCTGAGTTATAGTTTCGTGTGATAATAAGCACACTCCAGTTCATTGCCAAAGCAGCTTGTCATGTGATCCAAGAGGGTAAATATTTTTGTTATCCAGGAACCGGTGGAGGGGATGGGCAGGAGGAAGTGTTGCAGTCTTTCAGTGCCCCGCCCCCCCCCCCCCCCCCCCACAACCCTCCAAATTGACACCCGTCCACTCACCGGGGCCCAGCCGATTGTCCTCCAGCAAGGCCCAAAACTCCACTTACCATTTTTAGGGCCGGCATCCAAGCGGCTCCTCTCGCTGGGTGTAGTCCCAGCAGTGGTCACCGCTCATGGTGGCGCTGCTGGGACTAAGGAGCTGCCGGCCCTCTGATTGTTTTTATTATTTGTTTCATGGGATGTGGGTGTCGCTGGCTAGGCCAGCATTTATTGCCCATCCCTAATTGCCCTTGAGAAGGTGGTGGTGAGCTGCCTTCTTGAACCGCTGCAGTCCATGTGGGGTAGGTACACCCACAGTGCTGTTAGGAAGGGAGTTCCAGGATTTTGACCCAGCGACAGTGAAGGAACAGCGAGAAAGTTCCAAGTCAGGATGGTGCGTGACTGGGAGGGGAACTTGCAGGTGGGGGTGTTCCCATGCATTTGCTGCCCTTGTCCTTCTAGGTGGTAGAGGTTGCAGGTTTGGAAGATGCTGTCTAGGGAGCCTTGGTTTGTTGCTGCAGTGTATCTTGTAAATGGTACGCACTGCTGCCACTGTGCATCGTTGATGGACGGAGTGAATGTTTGTAGATGGGGTGCCAATCAAGCAGGCTGCTTTGTCCTGGATGGTGTCGAGCTTCTCGAGTGTTGTTGGAGCTGCACCCATCCAGGCAAGTGGAGAGTATTCCATCACACTCCTGACTTGTGCCTTGTAGATGGTGGACAGACTTTGGGGAGTCAGGAGGTGAGTTACTCGCCACAGGATTCCCAGCCTCTGACCTACTCTTGTAGCCATGGTATTTATATGGCTACTCCAGTTCAGTTTCTGGTCAATGGTAGCCCCGAGGATGTTGATAGTGGGGGATTTAGTGATGGTAATGCCATTGAATGTCAAGGGAAGATGGCTAGATTTTCTCTTGTTGGAGATGGTCGTTGCCTGGCACTTGTGTGGAGCACATCTCACTTGCCACTTATGAGCCCAAGCCTGGATATTGTCTGGGTCTTTCTGCATATCTAAACAGACTGCTTCAGTGCTGAACATTGTACAATCATCAGCAAACATCCCCACTTCTGACCTTATGATTGAAGGAAGGTCATTGATGAAGCAGCTGAAGATGATTGGACCTCGGACACTACCCTGAGGAACTCCTGCACTGATGTCCTGGAGCTCAGATGATTGACCTCCAACAACCACAACCATCTTCCTTTGCGCTAGGTATGACTCCAACCAGCGGAGAGTTTTCCCCCTGATTCCCATTGACTTCAGTTTTTCTAGGGCTCCTTGATGCCATACTCTGTCAAATGCTGCCTTGATGTCAAGGGCAGTCACTCTCACCTCGCTTCTTGAGTTCAGCTCTTTTGTCCATGTTTGAACCAAGGCTGTAATGAGGTCTGGAGCTGAGTGGCCCTGGCGGAACCCAAACCCACCGTCACCGAGCAGGTTATTGCTCAGCAAGTGCTGCTTGATGGCACTGTTGATGACACCTTCCATCACTTTACTGATGATTGAGAGTAGACTGGTGTTAATTGGCCGGGTTGGAGATGTCCTGCTTTTTGTATACACGACATACCTGGGCAATTTTCCACATTGCCAGCTGGATGTCAGTGTTGTAGCTGTACTGGAATAGCTTGGCTAGGCGCATGGCAAGTTCTGGAGCACAGGTCTTCAGTACTATTGCTGGAATATTGTCAGGGCCCATAGCCTTTGCAGTATCCAGTGCCTTCAGTCGTTTCTTGATCTCATGCGGAGTGAATTGAATTGGCTGAAGTCTGGGATCTGTCATGCTGGGGACTTCAGGAGGAAGCCGAGATGGATCATCAACTCGGCACTTCTGGCTGAAGATTGTTGCAAATGCTTCAGCCTTATATTTCGCACTGATGTGCTGGGCTTCCCCGTCATCGAGGATGGGCATATTTGTGGAGCTACCTCCTCCAGTTCGTTGTTTAATTGTTCACGACCATTCACGGCTGGGTGTGGCATGACTGCAGAGCTTAGATCTGATCTGCTGGTTATGGGATTGCTTAACTGTCTATCGCATGCTGCTTACGCAATTTGGCACGCAGATAGTCCTGTGTTGTAGCTTCACCAGGTTGACACCTCATTTTGAGGTATGCCTGGTGCTGCTCCTGACATACCCTTCTGCACTCATCATTGAACCAGGGTTGGTCTCCTGGCTTGATGGTAATGGTAGAGTGGGGGACATGCCGGGCCATGAGGTTACAGATTGTGGTTAAATACAATTCTGCTGCTGCTGATGTCCCACATCGCCTCATGGATGTCCAGTTTTTGCATTGCTAGATCTGTTCGAAATCTATCCTATTTAGCATGGTGGTAGTGTCACACAATACAGTTGGAGGGTATCCTCAATGTGAAGGCAGGAATTCGTCTCCACAAGGACTGTGCAGTAGTCACTCCTACCAGTACTGTCATGCGCAAATGCATCTGTGGCAGGCAGATTGGTGAGGATGAGGTCAAATATGTTTTTTCCTCTTGTTGGTTCCCTCACCACCTGCCGCAGACCCAGTCTAGCAGCTATGTCCTTTAGGACTCGCCAGCTCTGTCAGTAGCAGTGCTACTGAGCCACTCTTGGTGATGAACATTGAAGTCCCCCACCCAGAGTACATTCTGCGCCCTTGCCACCCTCGGTGCTTCCTCCACGTGGTGTTCAACATCGAGGAGTACTCCCTCGTCAGCTGAGGGAGGGCAGTCGGTGATAATCAGCAGGAGGTTTCCTTGCCCATGTTTGAACTGATGCCATGCGACTTCATAGAGTCCGGAGTCGATGTTGAGGACTCCAAGGGCAACTCCCTCCCAACTGTATACCACTGTGCCGCCACCTCTGCTGGGTCTGTCCTGCTGGTCGGACAGGACATATCCGGGGATGGTGATTGTGTCTGGGACATTGTAAGGTATGATTCTGTGAGTATGACTATGTCAGGCTGTTGCTTGACTAGTCTGTGGGACAGCTCTGCCAATTTTGGCACAAGCCCTCAGATGTTAGTAAGGAGGACTTTGAAGGGTCCACAGGGCTGGAGATGCTGTTGATTCTGGGTGGTCCATCTGGTTTCTGATTGGACGGCAGCACTTGGAGGCTGGACTTCCTGTCTCGGGTGGAAGCCATGACCAAGGCCAATTAAGGGCCTGGACCATGCAAAATCACTGCATGGTTTCCAGGCCCGCTTGAAGCGTGCTCCTCCCCAACATTTAAGCCGGTGGACAGGGCCTCTGCTGCAGCATAAAATTCTGGCCCTGGTCCACTTGGCCCACCTCATTTCCCAGTATCCGATCCGGCAATGCCTCCTTTCTGGTTGGGACAAGAAGATACTGATTAAGGAAATTCTCCTGAACAAAATTCAAATTCCTCCTCCTCTTTCCCTCTACTCTAACATTATCCCAATCAATATTTGGGTAATTAAAGTCCCCCAATATCACCACGCTATAGTTTTTGCATATCTCTGATTCCCTGCAGATTTGCGTTTCTATATATATCTCTCACTATTTGGAGGCCTATAATTATGGGCGGCACAGTGGCGCAGTGGTTAGCACCGCAGCCTCACAGCTCCAGCGACCCGGATTCAATTCTGGGTACTGCCTGTGTGGAGTTTGCAAGTTCTCCCTGTGTCTGCGTGGGTTTCCTCCGGGTGCTCTGGTTTCCTCCCACAGCCAAAGACTTGCAGATTGGTAGGTAAATTGGCCATTATAAAATTGCCCCTAGTATAGGTAGGTGGTAGGGAAATATAGGGACAGGTGGAGATGTGGTAGGAATATGGAATTAGTGTAGGATTAGTATAAATGGGTGGTTGATGGTCGGCACGGACTCGGTGGGCCGAAGGGCCTGTTTCAGTGCTGTATCTCTAAACTAAACTAAACTAATACCCCTGGTAGCATTGTCATCCCCTTTTCTGCTCCTCACCTTCAACCAAATGGTTTCTGTCCTTGCCCCCTCAAGGACTTCCTCCCTTTCCAACTGTTATGACCAGGTGAGAAAGGTCTCGAGAGGTCTTTTGCTATCTGCAACTGGTCTTATTGTAACAGGGTTTAATTTTTAACACACTGTTTTGAGCTCCCCCTTTGTGAATCCTTGTTCTCAGCTTTACAATTATACAGCAAAGAAATGAGCATCAACAGGCTTTCTTTGCTTTAAAGGAGAAAAGTAAAATTTATTAAACCTTAACCGTATTAGACTTTAAATTTAACGCCTACTGATATACGACGCACCCACACTAGCATGCAGACGCGATACACACATGCAATTAGGGCTAGAAAAGAGCAGAAGACAAATAAAATGGAGTGGTTTGAGGCAATCTCTAAAAGGGGGTTTCTTGTTACTGTTTCTGTGTTTCCAGCTCGCCATAGAGTCCTTGATTGTAGACCGTTCTTACTTTTCGTTGGGGCCCAGTATTCTTCTTAAACCTTGTTCTCTGTAGGAGACTTTTCTCTTTTGGGGTTCATATATCTTCAATGGTTTCTGAAGCTGATGAGAGCAGGCAGGAGGGAGATGTTCTGAGTCCAGGAGGAAAGTGCTTTCTCATTTCTTTCCCTGTTGGAAGCTCAAATTTAAATAAACTCCAACAGTCAGTCAGTCATTTGACTAAGCACTGATCTGACCACGAATATGTTTGTGGATTCTGCTATCTTAGCAGTCAACCTGGAATTTTAGCTCCCTTGCCTTCAAAGTCTGGTAATCAAAAGTCCATTGTTGGTTGAATGTGTCAGGGCATGGTTCTTTGTCCCTTGTTCCAACACTGTCTGTTACTGTACAAATGTCTTTCCAGTCAGGGGCTTGCAATTTTAAGTTTTAATATTCATGTGGCAAAATAATGTGTGCCTCAGGAGGCAGGGGGGGGGGCGGGGGCCGGGTGGTCGTTGGTTTGCCTGACACCAACACTACAATGTCTTCCCTAACCTGTGCTGCCTCCCTACCTCCCTCTTTTCCTTAAAATAAAAGCAAAATACTGCGGATGCTGAAATCCTGAAATAAAAACAAAGTGCTGTATATACTCAACAGGTCAGACAGCATCTCTGGATAGAGAAGCAGAGTTAGCATTTCAGGTCTGTGACCTTTCCTCAGAACAGGATAATGAAAGGTCACGGACCTGAAACGTTAACTCTGCTTCTTTCTCCACAGATGCTGCCTGACCTGCTGAGTATTTCCAGCACTTTCTGTTTTTATTCCCTTTTTTCGTTCTCTATCTTTTCTGAACACTTTTTATATTCTTAAATATTAAGCACCCAGTCCTCACTATTTTTAAGCCACGTTTCCATTATTGCCACTACATCATATTCCCATCCTGCTATTTGTACTTGTAGTTCACCAACCTTATTCACCATGCTTTGTGCATTTGCAGACATGCTTTGTAATCCTGTCTTTGCATTCCTCATAGCCCTCAGTCTGCTCCTATCTAATATGGAGCTACTCCCTTCTTTAGTACTGTCCAACACACTCACATTATTCATTTTATGCCTCTTTTCTACTTCTATATGCTGGTGCCCATCCCCCTACCAATTTAGTTTAAACCCTCCCGAATCTCACTAGTGAACCTTCCTGGTAGACATTGGTTCCAGTCCTGTTGAGATGCAACCCGTCCCTTTTGAATAGGTGGGGAAGACCTTAATTGGTATGGAGATGGGTCTCCTGTCCACTTAGAGCCAGTGGGGGTGGGAAGTGTGTCAGATGAAGTGTGGACTCATTTAGATGCCCCATGGCAGCCATCACTGAGACTGCTGCTTGTCCTGAGGGAGAGAGCTGTGTTTTGTGCCAAAACCTTCCACAGCACTAGAGGGAAGTTAAATGTCACAGGGGAGCTGGAGGCCTGGCACTAGGGGCAGAGCAGACTATCGCTTCATCGATGCCGACCTGGACGTAACACTGCAGCTTGAGGGACAGAAGGTCCTCTTCCTGGAGGGTGGGAGGAGGAGGCCACCTTGTCACCCAGCAGGGGCACCTCTCTGTTCAGTATTATCCCCCTCCCCCTTCCTCTTCCTCTCTTACCTCCTGCTCCTCCCCCAGTGACCTATCTCCTTCCAGGGCCTCACTGTCCTTTATGGAGAGCGCAGCAGACCACCACAATGACCGAGACCCATACCAGAGGGTTGTGGAGGGTGCCATCCGACCGATCCAGGCACTGTAATAGCACCTTCAGAAACCTGATGGCCTGCTCAATGACTGTCCTGCTGAGCAGGTGGCATTGGTTCTTTGCGCCTCTGTCTGGGGCTCCTGTAGAGGGGTCAGTAGCCATCTCTTCAAAGGAATTCCCTTGTCTCCTTGGAGCCAGCCATGCACATTCAGGAAAGGAGTGAAGTACCAAGACAGCCTGGACTGGTGGAGGATGAAGGAGTCATGGCAGCTGCCAGGAAAGCGAGCGCTCACAGAGGAAGCTCTTGTTGTGGTCACAGACCAGTTAGATATTGAGTTAGTGGAAGCCCTTCCTGTTGATGGATCTCACTGGCCGGTCACCAGGTGCCTTGATGGCCAAATGGACCATGGTTCCTTCACTGTCGCTGGGTCAAAATCCTGGGATTCCCTTCTGAACAGCACTGTGAGTGTACCTACCCCACGTGGACTGCAGTGGTTCAAGAAGGCAGCTCACCACCACCTTCTCGAGGGCAATTAGGGATGGGCAATAAATGCTGGCCTGGCCAGCAACGCCCACATCCCATGAAACGAATAAACAAAAAAGTGATGCCCTGCACCTGGGGAATCCAACAATGGAGGCTGAACCCAATGCCCTCTGATCCTGCGCAGGCCCCTCTGTCAGAGTGGATGTAGTCCCCTGCCCTCCTGAAAATGTCATCCGTGACCTGCCTGACAGCCTTTTGAGATGCTAACTCGAGATGCCACCACCGCTGGTCCCTGGAACAATCCACAGAAGGTTAGGGTGAAGGAGATCTTTGTGCCTGCAGGTAAGGGACATGGGGGGCCGTGAGGCCTCAGGTCATTGTGGATCAGAGCACACAGGACCGAGACCATCTGCCTGGATAGTGCAGCCTCCCACGGCATTGGCGCTCAGTCAATTGCAGCTGACTCTTGGGCTGTGCACCCAATGTCTTGGGTAGCGCCTTCTTCCCCTTGCAGCTACCCCCCACCCCCTGCAGTGCTCCTCTGGTCTCCTTCTGTCCAGGTGGTTACATCTGCTGCAGCTCATTCTGGCTGCTCTGTCCAATGTCCGAGTAATCTGTTCCCATCTGAATTCCCTCAGCTGGGCTTTGTGCGTTCACCAGGCTTTCTGCTGCCAAACCCAGCTGCCCAAGTGATGCCAGCAGCCTCCTGTCCTTCTCCAGATTACTGTCACTCATCACTGAGGGAAACAAGTCTTACAGCTGCAGCAATGGCCACTCTGTGGCCTGTTTGAAGCAGCTGAGCTTTTCCTTGTGCCTCTGCATTATTTTAATCAGCCCTTCCCATAGCCCTCATGGCCCCCACAGTGTTCACGACTTGAACAACCTGCCGTGTTCCAGACCTGGCGTCCTCCACATTCCCAGCCTTTGAAAATTTTAAAGCTGCCGCTGACAAGCCTGTTAATGAGCTCAACAGGCTCTTAATTGGAGCCTTGCGCCCTACCCATTCCCTCCCTCCTGGCGTCCCTGTAAAACTGGCGTCGCATTCCGGACAGGTAGGTCCCAGTACCGACATCCGAGAGCGCAATCTTCAAATTGCGCGTGCAGCTGCTCCCATCCCCAACAGAATTTAAAAATCCGGCCCCTGATGTCTACCATAATATAAGAGCAGTGAATTACAGGACAGCAGTTCAATCGAGAGGTAAATCTTCTCAGAATATGAGTAACTGGCTAAGGATGGAACTAAAGGTCATTAAGAGAAGTACAGAACTAGATGAAAAAATGCTTTTCGGACATGATGGAACCAATTATGGTTCAGCAATGATCATGTCAGCATTGGCTCAGTGGGTAGTACTCTCTCGTGTTTCTGAGTCAGAATGTTTGTGTTTTCAAGCTCCACTCCAGAGACTTGAACACATTATCGCGGCTGACACTCCATGCAGTACTGTACTCATAGAGTCATAGAGTTATATAGCACAGAAACAGGCCCTTCGGCCCATCGTGTCTGTGCCAGCCATCAAGCACCTATCTATTCTAATCCCATTTTCCAGCACTTGGCCCGTAGCCTTGTATGCTATGGCGTTTCAAGTGCTCACCTAAATACTTCTTAAATGTTGTGAGGATTACTGCCTCTAACACCCCTTCTGGCATTGTGTTCCAGATTCCAACCACTGTCTGGGTGAAATTTTATTTCCTCAAATCCCCTCGAAACCTTCTGCCCCTTACCTTAAATCTATGCCCCCTGGTTATTGACCCCTCCGCTAAGAGAAAATGTTTCTTCCTATCTGTCCTATCAATGCCCCTCATAATTTTGTGTACCTCAATCAGGTACCCCCTCAGCCTTCTCTGCTCTAAGGAAAACAACCCTCGCCTTTTCAGTCTCTCTTCATCGCTGAAATGCTCCAGCCCAGGCAACATCCTGGTGAATCTCCTCTGCACCCTCTCCAGTGCAATCACATCCTTCCTATAGTGCAGTGACCAGAACTGTACACAATACTCCAGCTGTGGCCTTAATACTTTAAGGTATTAAAGTAATACCTTAATTAAGGTATTAATTGATATTAATAAATGCAATTAATTAATTAAAACTTGGAATTGAAAGCGAGTCTCAGTAATGGTGCCATGAAACTATCATTGATTGTCATAAAAACACATCTGGTTCACTAATTTCCTTTGGAGTCATAGAGTGATACAGCACCAAAACAGGCCCATTGGCCCACAACAACCATCAACCACCCATTTATACTAATAAATTTATACTAAAGAAGAAGAAGAGAAGAATATTAATCCCATTTTTCCCTCTCATCCCCACCTTCCCTCAATTCTCCTGCCACGTACCTACACTAGGGCCAATTTACCTATCAAGCTGCAAGTCTTTGGCATGTGGGAGGAAACCGGAGCACCCGGAGGAAACCCAAGCAGACACAGGGAGAACTTGCAAACTCTACACAGGCAGTACCCAGAATTGAACCCGGGTCGCTGGAGCTGTGAGGCTGCGGTGCTAACCACTGTGCCGCCCTGTCAAGGGCAATTGGGGATGGGCAACAAATGCTGGCCTTGCCAGCGATGCCCACATCCCATGAAAGAATAAAACAATTGGGGCTCTCCAGTCTTTGTGGAGCTAGCATACCTCAGCCTCATGGATAGCCCTGACTGCCCCAAAACCGGAGGAAGCAGCACTGAATCGTAGTGTAGCAAGCATCATACAGTCGGGCCGTGGCTGAAGACTGAGAGGCAAATGGAACAGCGTAAGGACATAAGAAATAGGAGCAGGAGTAGGCCATTTGGCCCTTGGAGTCTGCTCCGTCATTCAATAAGGCAGAGGTAAACAGATTCTTGGCAAACAGGAGAGTCAAAGGGTATCGGGGGTAGACAGGAAAGTGGAGTTGTGTCCGCAAACAGATCAGCCATGACCATATAGAATGCTGGAGCAGGCCCAAGGGGCAGAATGACCTACTACTGCTCCTAGTTTGTATGTATGTTCGTAATATCATGGCTTATCTGATCTTTCCTGCCTGTTCGCCATAACCCTTAACTCTGCTATAGTTCAAGAATGTGTCTAACTCCGCCTTGAATATATTCAATGACCAGCCACCACAGCTCTCTGGGGTAGAGAATTGCAAAGATTCACAACCCTCTGAGAGAATGAATTCCTCTCATCTCACCTGACATATTGCACAATACGTGAGACTGCAACCTTGCATGTGTTTGGACACTGCCAGATAATATTCAGCAGAGTTGGAGACAGTGATCCAACATGAGGCCCATGCCAAGTGTGAGAGAGTTGGTGGCCTGTGAATCACACAAAAAAAAATCACTGTCCTTCAAAATGCAGGTTTCCTTATTGGCTGGTAACATTTTATTTAAAAAGAGAAACAAATTGTAAATATTTTTTGTACATTTATGAGGTTTAATCGTTCCTCTTAACTGTTGCGATTTAAAAAAAAATTCATTCATGGGATGTGGGCATCGCTGACTAGCCCAGCATTCGTTGCCCTTCTCTATTTGCCCTTGAGAAGGTGGTGGTGGTGAGCTGCCTTCTTGAACCGCTGCAGTCTATGTGGGGTAGGTACACCCACAGTGCTGTTAGGAAGGGAGTTCCAGGATTTTGACCCAGAGATGGTGAAGGAACGGTGATATAGTTCCAAGTCAGGAGAGGCTATACTATTTCTATGTGTATCCTGACCACATGCAGCTGTCCCTTACCATCACCTCTAACGACAACTCCCTCCCCCACCACTGTCTCTAACTTCCCACACTACTTGTCTGACGTTCAATACTACATGAGCATAAATTTCCTTCAATTAGATATTGGGAAGACTGAAGCCATTGTCTTCAGTCCCTGCTGCAACCTCCGTTCTCCAGTTACCGACTATATCCCTCTCCCTGGCAACTGCCTGAGGCTGAACCAGACTGTTTGCAACCTTGGTATCAATAATTGACTCAGCTTCCGACCACATACCTGTGCTACCATGAAGACCATCCGACTCAACCCCTGCCTCAGTTCATCTACTGCTGAAACCCTCATTTGTTAACTCCAGACTTGACTATTCATTCTAATGCACTTCTGGCCGCCCTCCCAATTTCTGACCTCCTTAAACTTGAGGCCATCCAAAACTCTGCTGCCCATTTCCTAACTTGCAATTCCCATTCCCCTATCACCTCTGTGCTTGCTGACCTACATTGGCTCCCAGTAAATCAATGCCTCGATTATAAAATTCTCATCTTTGTTTTCAAATCTCTCCATGACCTCACCCCTCCCTATCTCTGTAATCTCCTCCATGCCCATGACCCTCGGATATCTGTGCTTCTCTAATTCTGGCCTGTTGTGCATCCCTGATTTTAATCACTCTACAATTGGTGACCGTGCTTTTAGCTGCCTAGGCCCTAAACATTTCTGCTTCTGTACCTTGCTGTCATCCTTTAAGAAACTCCTTTTAAAACTTACATATTTGACCAAGCTTTTGATCTCATATCTCCTTACTGGGCTCGGTGTGAAATTTTGCTTTAACACTCATGTGATGCACTTTGGGATGTTTTGTTATATTAAAGGTGCTGTATGAATGCAAGCTATTGTTATGGATGGGGAGGAAGCCCAGCCTCGGACTGCGGGCCTAATCTTTACAGCTGGTACAAGTTCAGTTGACGCTTCTTGTGACGCTACCACACAGATCCCAATCCTGCACATGAGCCTCGATTTTAATCTAAACCTGCCCGACTTCAATGGGATGTAAAACGGGCGTGGGGGTGGAGTGATGGCGTACAACGGGCATCTAACCCGAACCAGTCCTCCTCCCGCTAGGCAATGTTCGGTTAAATTTGGACCCATGCTTTAAGTAGGGTTGCCAACCTTCCAAGAATAGCCTGGAGCCTCTGGGAATGAAAGGTTAATCTCCCAGACACTGCTACGAGCAACACGGGGAGAAATAGAACAGTGGCATTATAAAGGCTTTTAAAAAAATTTTCTTTGAACACATCAGTTGTATTATCATTAAATCTTGCAGCACAAAAGGAGGACATCATGCCCATCGTGATTGTGCTGACTCTTTGGTAACTCCCCTTCCAGTATTTTGAAAGTTATTGTTGAATCTGCTTCCACCACCCTTTCAGGCAGTGCCTTGCAAATCAAAGAACTTAAGTTACAAAAATATTGGAGGTTGGAAAAAAAATACTATTTGACCAGGCAGTGCGTTTACAACAGGAAGTTATGTGATGAAACCTCCAACCAGATGTGGTAACCCTCTTGTGAAGCCAGACCCATGGTGGATGGAGGGGGAAAACCCAGCTCATTCTGCTGACACTCTTTGCCAATACAGATGATCTCACATTTTCCTGGCTTTGCTTCTCCCTTCACTTAAAAGGTTGTTGGTCTGGAGAAGCTTTTAGAAATGGGTTTCTGCTTAGTTTCGAAGTGACTTTCTCATTTTGGGAACACACTGTCCAGTTTAACTGATTCTGATTATTCACCCAGGTTGCACACTACAAGTACAATTTCTATCATTGAAACCATGGAAAAGTTACGGCTGAGAAAAGCTACCTGCCCAGTTTAATCCCACCTTCCAGCGCCTGGTCTGTAGCCTTACAGGTTACAGTAATTCAGGTGCATGTCCAGGTACCTTATTAAGAGTTGAGGGTTTCTGCCTCCACCGATCCAGGCAGCGAATTTCAGACACCCACCACCCTCTGGATTAACCAGATTAGGGGAAGGGTTTGTGTCGGCACAAACCTGAGGGACTGCTGTGACCCTGGAATCTCCAGCATGCATGTCTTTGGCACTTGGCTGAATTTTCACCTTCATGAGCTGACTGGTTCAATCTACCACAAGATAAATTTTAGACCAATTTCATAGGAACAGGAGGAGCCCATTCAGCCCTTGAACCTATTCCCACCATTCAGTTAGGTCATGCTTGATCTATATCCCAAATCCATTTACCAGCCTTTGCTCCAATCCCTTGATTCCTTACCCACCAAATGTTAATCAATCGATTCCCTTATCTAACAAAAATCTGTTAATCTCAGTTATGAAAGTTCCAATTCACCTCCAGCATTCAGTCAATTTGGGGGAGAGAGTTCTGGATTTCCACTACCCTATTGTGTGAAGAAGTGCTTCCTGACATCACCTCTGAACAGCCTAGCGCTTATTTTAAGACTATGCCCCCACGTTCTGGCCTCCAGTGCCCCACCGCCCATCGAGGGAATAGGGTAGCTCGAGAGAAACTATCAAATTCTTTTTACCTTGAATGGATCATCCCTTAACGTTCTAAGCTCAAGGGAAGAAAAGCTATGCAACCTGTCTTCACAATTTATTCACACATTAAGGTTTTAAGTCCGGTATCATTCTAGGCCCTCTTCAAGGCCAATATATCCTTCCTGAGAATCGAGGAAATTTGTGTAGAGAGTGATCAATACATGCAATGGACTTCCAGGATAAAGCAGTGGGGTTGAAAATTGTAATTGTCGTAAGAAAGAGTCCAATAGGGTGAGGGAAATGGAGGATTTTTTAAAAATGCAGTTGCAGAATGTGGGCATCACTGGCAAGACTGACATTTATTGCCCATCCCTAAATACCCTTGAGAAAACTACCTTCTTAACAACTGAGTGGCTTGCTAGGCCATTTCAGAGGACAGTTAAGAGTCAACCACATTGCTGTGGGTCTGGAGCTGCATGTAGATCAGACTAGGTAAGGACGGCAGATTTCCTTCCCTAAAGGTCATTAAGTGAACCAGATGAGTTTTACGATGAGTTTCACGGTCACTGGTACTGAGACCATCTTTTTATTCCAGATTTATTTAATTAACTAAATTTAAATTTCCCAGTTGATGGGCTGGATTTTATGGGCCCCCTGAGATGGGGGGGGGGGGGTGGGCGTGTTGATGGGTGGTGCAGAGGGCCCATTGTCAAACAATTTTGTTGGGGGTGGGATTGGCTGATGACGGCCTTTCCACCCAGAGGCCAATTCTTCCCTCCCACCTTTAGGATTTAATCAGCGGGGAGGGGGTGCCTCCACCACGCGGGGAGGTCGAGATGCCCTCCCTGCAGGCTTGGGTTGGAGAACATCTGTGGCCCATGGAGGACCCCCGCTAGGAAAGGCTGCACCTCCCTGGACGCTCCCTCCCACTGCACCTAACACCCACCCCCCTTGCCGGGGCCTTCAAGACTGGCCCCGGCGACCCTGTCTCAGTTACCGGAGGTCCAGGGCTCCAATGCTGGGCCTGATTCCAAGGCCTCTTCAGTATCCACAATGGACACTGCCTCCGGTGGCACTGCCAATAATACAGAGCTGGCAGCCCTGTGATCGGCTGGCAGCTCCTGGAAGTGGGATTCCCATCCTTAAAGAGAAAGGGATCCCACCGCCAAGCACTTCAGTGCCGGAACAATGTAAGATTCCCGTACCTTTCTGGCCTGGCGCCAGGAGCCACGCAGGCTTCACAAAATCCAGCCCGATATCACATGTCCAGATCATTACTCTAGGCTTCTGGATTACTACTCCAGGTATCAGAACCAATAAGCTACCACTCCTGATCTTTCTGAATGGATGAAGTAAGATGAACTGAAAGGGCTTCTTCATTTGTATTTACCTTGTGAGGAATGTTCCTCAGGTTGAAAGATCATAGAAACATCGAAAATAGGAGCAGGAGTAGGCCATTTGGTCCTTCGAGCCTGCTCCACAATTCATTATGATCATGGCTGATCATCCAACTCAGTAACCTGTTCCTGCTTTCACCCCATACCCTTTGATCCCTTTAGACCTAAAAGCTATATCTAACTCCTTCTTGAAAACATATAATGTTTTGGCCTCAACTGCTTTCTGTGGTAGCGAATTCCACAGGCTCACCACTCTGGGTGAAGAAATTTCTCTTCATCTCAGTCCTGAAAGTTTTACCCCGTATCCTTAGACTATGACCCCTGGTTCTGGACTCCCCCACCATCGGGAACATCCTTCCTGCATCTACCCTGTCAAGTCCTGTTAGAATTTTATAGGTTTCTATGAGATCCCCCCTCACTCTTCTGGACTCCAGCGAATATAATCCTAACCAACTCAGTCTCTCCTCATACGTGAGTCCCACCATCCCAGGAATCAGTCTGGTAAACCGTCACTGCACTCCCTCTATTAGCAAGAACATCCTTCCTCAGCTAAGGAGACCCAAACTGCACACAATATTCCAGATGTGGCCTCACCAAGGCCCTGTATATTTGCAGCAAGACATCCCTGCTCCTGTACTCTAATCCTCTCGCTATGAAGGCCAACATACCATTTGCCTTTTTTACCGCCTGTTGCACCTGCATGCTTACCTTCAGCGACTGGTGTACGAGAACACCCAAGTCTCGTTGCATATTCCCTTCTCTCAGTTTATCACCGTTCAGATAATCTGTCTCCCTGTTTTTGCTACCAAAGTGGATAACCTCACATTTATCCACATTATATTGCATCTGCCATGCATTAGCCCACTCACTCAACTTGTCCAAATCACTGAAGTCTGTCTGCATGTTTAATGAGGGAGCGTTACATGTAGATTCACTTACAGAACAGAGGTTCTTTTGTACTGTGTAAAAGAAGCAATGTGCAGAGAATTACAGCACAAGAACAGGCCATTCAGCCCACCTGGTCTATGCTAGTGTTTATGCTCCACATGAGCTTCCTCCCCACCTATTTCACCTAACTCTTTAGTATATCCTGCTATTCCCTTCCCTCTCAGGTACCTATCTAACTCTCCCTTAAATTCATCTTCAGTTTGCATTTCTGTAGCACCTTTCACAACCTCAGGATGTCCCAAAACATTTTACAGTCAATTAGGTACTTTTTGAACAAGTGCAATGTAGAAAACGTGGCAGCACAGCAAGATCCCACAAACAGTAAGGAAATAAATGACTGTTTGTTAATGATGTTGGTTTGAGGGATAAATATTGGCCAGGACACCAGGGATAACTCCCCTGCTCTACTTGACTACAAATCACACTCCTCTCCGTGTTCCCCACAGTTTAATAGCACCCTATTCACCTAACAGGCTGATATGTAAAGAATGACGACACTAGGGAGGTACTAGAGGGTGTTGCTAGGAACTGTGGAACCCGAGCACCACACGAGTCCATTTAAGTAAAGATGGGAGAAACTTGGTTAAAAGTAACCTTGTGTTTGGCAGAGTTGAACTTGCTGTAGAGGCAAGGTGAAGAGCTTTTACCTTGCAGGAGGGCAGATATTAATCGGCTCAGTGCTGTAATTTCCTTTGGCAGGCCAGCATTGCGCTTAATTAAAGCAACCACAAATATTTATCCACTTTCCCCTCGTCTAACTCCCCTAGTTACTCTGCTATGCTGTGGTTTTCTGCCCATACTGCAGCTAGACGGTGACTGAGCGCATTCATTCCTGTTTACCAAGGAACACCCCTGCTGGGAAAAGAGAAATAAAAGCCAAGATAATATGAAAATGAAGGAATAAGTCACCATGAATGCTGTGCACCAGACTCTGGGGAAGTCCCAGGGCTTTCCCTGGACCCCATCTTCAAATCACAGAATCTCAGTCTCATTCCTTTGCTTATTCCCTCTATCCCTGCAAACCTTGAAATGACCAATTAGGAACAGGAGGAGGATATTCCTTCGAGCCATTCAACGAGGTCATGGCTGATCTTTATCTTAACCCTCTTTACCCACCTTGGTTTCATAATCCTGAATACCCTTGCAGAACAAAAATCTAACTCCTGCAATTTTAAAACTTTCATTTGACCACAGCATCCACAGCTTTTCTGGGGGGGTGGTGGAACAGAGTCCCCGATTTCCACTACCCTTTGTGTGAAGAAGTGCTTCCTGACAGCACCCGTGAATGGCCTGGCTCTAATTTTAAGGTTATTTCGCCACCCACCCCCCGCCCGCCCCTTGTTCTGAACATTCCTCACCAGAGGACATAGGGTAGATAGAGAGAGAAACTATCAACTCCTTTAATCATCTTCAATACTTTAATTAGATCATTCCTTAATCTTCTATCAAGGGAATACAAGCCCAGTCTATGCAATGTGTCCTCAGTATTTAACCTTTTTTTTAGCCCAGTATTATCATTCTGCTTCACCACACTGAGGGGTTAATTTACCATTGACATTCTTGGACTCTGCTGCTGGTCTGTCTCCTCAAACATATTTTTGTGTCATTCTTGCTAGTACAAAAACAGGTTTAGGAACGTAGGAAATAGGAGCAGGAGTAGGCCATGCGGCCGCTCGAGCCTGCTCTGCCATTCAACTAGATCATAGCTGATCTACCTCAATGCTATTTTCTCAAATTATCCCCATATCTCTTGATATCTTTAATATCTAGAAATTGATCTCTGTCTTTAACATGCTCCATGACTGAGCCTCCACAGCCCTCTGGGGTATTCCAAAGATTCACTATCCTCTGAGTAAAGAAATTCCTCCTCATCTCAGTCCTAAATGTCCAACCCCTTATTCTGAGACTGTGTCCCCTGGTTCTAGACTCCCCAGCCAGTGGTAACATCCTTCCTACATCAGCCCTGTGGAGCCTGTAAATTGTGAATGGCAGTTTCACACATTCCTCCAAGGCCTGAGTCAGGCAGCTGTCTTACCTTTAACTTTGTCCTTGTCTCTGCAAAAGTACAACATGTCTTAGTTTGTCTTCAATAGTTTGAAGCAATAATAATCCATACCCTTCCCAGCATGCCATCTTGAGATGTCCAGTTGAATGGTTCTGTGTTCTATCCTTTTGTTAATACTTTTAATCTGCTCTTTTATGCAGGTAATCCAGGGATTCAAGCCCATCCTTTTAAAACTGCTATCTAAGTCCATTTGAAAAGGTCCAAAATTGATCGTGGGAATGCTGAATCTAGCTAAAGCAACCTTCTCCAAATGGGATTCGAAAGAATAGTTTCACAGATTATGACAGGCCACTGTAATCTCAGCCAAATCCCCAGTATTCTCTTGTGTGCGTGTCAGCACATTATTTGAACAGGGAGGGCATTATCTAACACCACACCCATGTACACTATCCAACAGGAGAATGGTCAGGAACAATATTACCCCCCCCCCCCCGCCCCACCGAACCCCTATCCTTGCCCCACCTGCCCTTTCCTAATCTGGGGCATCAACACCAATTGCAGCTCCAAGTCCAAATTTAATCAAACAACCAAGGCATCAACATTTTACTTTCTTCCCAGGATTTTCAGATCCTGGATCTCTGTGCATTCTGTCAACTTGGCCTGTATTGTCCAAAATATAAACATACACAATCAGTGGTGTCAGCTGTGGCTCAATGGGTAGCACACTTGCCTCTGAGTTAGAAGGTTGTAGGTTGAAAGTCCCACTCCAGCACATACTCAAAGCTGAGACTCAGTGCAGGGAACCCCGCACTGTTGGAGATGCCGTCTTTCTGATAAACTGAATGCTTGTCTGCCCTCTCGGGTGGATGCAAAAGATCCCACGGCACTATTTTGAAGAGCCCGGGAGTTCTGCCTGGTGTCTTGAACAATATTTGTTGGTAACCAACGTCATTTTAAAAACAGATTCTTTGGTCATTATCACATTCCTGTTTGTGGGAGCTTCCTGTGCGCAAATTGACTGCCGCGTGTGCTACATTGTAACACTTCAAAAAGTGTTTCATTGGCTGTAAAGCACTTTGGGACATCATGAGGTCATGGAAACCGCTAAATGCAAAGCTTTTCTTTTAATCAAGAGCAGTTCGATGGGTGTTATTACTTTCAGTGGTCTCAGGAAGACACTTGAAATACCTGCCGAGTGGTTTTGCTCCAGAATTTAGTTGCAATTCTAGAAACAGATCTTTACTTTGGCAAAGCTTCAAAGTACTAATAGGTCCTACTTTTGTCTCTAAGGAGCAATCTTCAATGTACATTGTTCATGTTTCCATTCTGCCTTAACCTTGGCCACTTACAGATGAGAGTATTGGATAAGAGGCAGTTTGATACTTGTGAATCCTAGCGACTGGCATTTTGCTACTTCCCGTGCTTATTAGGTTTGCACTTCTCATGTCCTTTGGGATCATAGAGTTATACAGCACAGAAACAGGCCCTTCGGCCCATCGCGTCCATGCCGGCCATCAAGCACCTAACTATTCTAATCCCATTTTCCAGCACTCAGCCCGTAGCCTTGTATGCTATGGCGTTTCAAGTGCTCATCTAAATACTTCTTAAATATTGTGAGGGTTCCTGCCTCTACCATCCCTTCAGGCAGTACATTCCAGATTCGCAACACCCTCTGGGTGAAATTATTTTTCCTCAAATCCCCTCTAAACCTTCTGCCCCTTAGCTTAAATCTATGCCCCCTGGTTATTGACCCCTCCGCTAAGGGAAAAAGTTTCTTCCTATCTAACCTCTCAATGCCCCTTCATAATTTTGTATACCTCAATCAGGCCCCCCCTCAGCCTTCTCTGCTCTAAGGAAAACAACCCTCGTCTTTTCGACCCTCTACAGTTAACAAAAGAGATGCGTAAAGTGGTTTCATCTTACCTAGAATCTGAATCTGTCAATTTACACTCACTGACCTACATTGGCTCCTGCCCAACAATGCCTTGAATTTAAAATTCTCATCTTTGTGTTCAAATCCTTTCTTATCTCTGTAACTTTGTTCAGCCTAGAACCTTCTGAGGACTCTGTGCTCATGCAACTATGGTACCTTGTGCGCACCTTTTTTCCACCCCACCCCACATTTCTATTGGCAGCCATGCTTCAGCCCGAAGCTCTGGAATTCCCTCTCTACCTCTCTCTGCTACTTAAAACATTCCATAAAACCTACCACTTAAAACAAGCATTTGGTCAACTGTCCTAATGTCTCCTTCTTTGGCTCAATTTTTGCCTGTCAATGCTCCTGTGAAGCACCTTGGGATGCCTTACTATATTCTTCTTTTGGGCCTCCTTATCTCGAGAGACAATGGATACGCGCCTGGAGGTGGTCAGTGGTTTGTGAAGCAGCGCCTGGAGTGGCTATAAAGGCCAATTCTGGAGTGACAGGCTCTTCCACAGGTGCTGCAGAGAAATTTGTTTGTTGGGGCTGTTGCACAGTTGGCTCTCCCCTTGCGCCTCTGTCTTTTTTCCTGCCAACTACTAAGTCTCTTCGACTCGCCACAATTTAGCCCTGTCTTTATGGCTGCCCGCCAGCTCTGGCGAATGCTGGCAACTGACTCCCACGACTTGTGATCAATGTCACACGATTTCATGTCGCGTTTGCAGACGTCTTTATAACGGAGACATGGACGGCCGGTGGGTCTGATACCAGTGGCGAGCTCGCTGTACAATGTGTCTTTGGGGATCCTGCCATCTTCCATGCGGCTCACATGGCCAAGCCATCTCAAGCGCCGCTGACTCAGTAGTGTGTATAAGCTGGGGATGTTGGCCGCTTCAAGGACTTCTGTGTTGGAGATATAGTCCTGCCACCTGATGCCAAGTATTCTCCGAAGGCAGCGAAGATGGAATGAATTGAGACGTCGCTCTTGGCTGGCATACGTTGTCCAGGCCTCGCTGCCGTAGAGCAAGGTACTGAGGACACAGGCCTGATACACTCGGACTTTTGTGTTCCGTGTCAGTGCGCCATTTTCCCACACTCTCTTGGCCAGTCTGAACATAGCAGTGGAAGCCTTACCCATGCGCTTGTTGATTTCTGCATCTAGAGACAGGTTACTGGTGATAGTTGAGCCTAGGTAGGTGAACTCTTGAACCACTTCCAGAGCGTGGTCGCCAATATTGATGGATGGAGCATTTCTGACATCCTGCCCCATGATGTTCGTTTTCTTGAGGCTGATGGTTATATTAACGGCACTATATAAATGCAAGTTATTGTCGTAGTAAGAGTATGTAATCATTGGATTTCGGGACATTTTAATCCGCCAATAAAAGTTTGCATTGGTATTAATACTCCTACTCTAAAGAAAAAGCATCTTTGAATTATTTACAGACAAGGAGGAAAATAGACACTGAACACAAGAATTAGAAGCAAGAGTAGACCATTCGGCCCCTCAAGCCTTATGAACACTTTAGCTAAGCTTTTCCTTTTTATATACTTTTAGAAGCTTTTACTGTCTGTTTTTATATTTCTCTCCTGCTGACTCCCCATACCTTTTGATATTTCTCTTGCGAATCAAGCACTTAATTCCATTTTAAGAGAATTAATTAATTCTGTTCAGGTAAGGGTTTGCAGTAGAGAATTCCAAATTCTAACCGCCTTCTGTGTGAAGAAATATTTTTCGAGCATCCCCTTAAATTCTTTTAGTGAGTACCCTTAAATTGGTGTCATCTCGTTATCATTTTGCTGAACAGCGGAAACAATCTTTACTTTATTATGATCTTTATAATTATTTTTTTAAAATCAGATTGCCTTTGACCTTCTCAGCTCTAGTAAAAGAAATAACTCCCCAAATATCTTAATTTTAATTTCTGTTCCTTTTTTCTCCTGCTCAGCAGGCACGAAGGTAGCAGCTCGTGACTGAGTGCAGGTCGAGACAGAGTGTGAGCTTGGGAATTTGGTAAGCGTGGGAATTCGGTGCAGTGAGAGAGTAAGTCTGTTCTGACAGAGCTGAAGCCCAGAGGCATTAATTAGGTGGGCAGACAGGTAAGAGGCTCCCAGAAATAGAGGGTAACCTAGAGACCGTGGCGAGAGTTTGAAGAGTTGGGGGGGTGAGTTGTGGGTTCAGCACATTCTAAAGAAAAGCGAAATGTGACATAACAGGAAGGGAGGTAAGTGATTGGTTGGTGAGTATTTTCTCTTTTTCGCTTATTCAAACGAGGGAATTTTAATTGGGGTAAGTATTACATTAATTGAAATAATAAGAATATAAGCACAAGCAGGACTAAAGGCATTAATTAAAACTTAAAATAATGAATTACTTAATTAAAACACAATCGGGATGGCAAGGCAAGTGATATATGTGGGAGCTGGTGGACGCCAGTGTGATCCACGGCAAACACGTCTAAAGTGTCTGCAGCTCGGGAAACATCGGCTCAGAGTTGATGAGCTGGAGGCCGAGCTACAGACACTGTGATGCATCAGAGTGGGGGAATGTTACCTGGACACTTTGTTCCAGAGGCAGTCACACCCCTTAGGATAGGGTCTTCTGATTTGGTCTGTGGCCAGGGACAGGAAGATGTGACTGCGATTGAGGCAGGTATGAGGTTCAAGAAGGTAGAAGTGGAGGAGCCACAGCCCTTGCAATTGTCTAACAGGTTTGAGGTTCTGTCAGCTTGTATGGATGAGATCGAGGGCTACAGGGTGGATGAGCAAACTGACCATGGCACTGACTATGTGGTACAGGAAGCCATTCAAGTTGGGGGAGTAATTAGGAATGCAGTGGTAGTAGGGGACAATATAGTCAGGGGATAGACACAGTTCTCTGACAACGAGAGTCCAGAGGATGTGTTACCTGCCCAGTGCCAGGGTTCAGGACATCTGTTTGGGGCTGGAGAGGAACTTGCAGTAGGAGGGGGAGGATCCAATTGTCGTGGTCCACGTGGGTACCAATGACATAGATAGGACGAGGAAAGAGGTAATACTTAGGGATTATGAGCAGGTAGGGGTTAAATTAAAAAGCAGAACCACATGGGTAAGAATCTCTGGATTACTGCCTGAGCCACAAGCAAATTGGTATGGGGTAGATGAGATCAGAGAGTTGAATGTATGGCTCAAAGATTGGTGTGGGAGAAATGGGTTTTGATCCATGGGGCACTGGCACAGTATTGGGGAAAGTGAGAGCTGTACCGTTAGGACTGTCTTCACCTGAACGGTGCTGGGACCAGTGTTCTGGCGAGTCAGATAACTAGGGCAATAGAGAGGGCTTTAAATTAAATAGTGTGGGGGGAGGGATCATGTGAGGGGAGATGTGGTTAAAATAAAGAGAAAGAACAAGGCAATAGAGCAGGGTAGTGATATGGGTAATGATAACCAGAGTGTGGCAGGAAGGGACAGAATGTATAAACTAAAGAGTGGACCAGCAGATAAGTCCAGAGTTTGCAAGATGCTAAAAAGACAGGATTAAAGGCTCTGTATCTGAATGCATGCAGCATTCATAACAAAACGGATGAACTGATAAAACAAATAGAAATAAATATGTATGACCTGATGGCCATTACAGAGATGTGCAAGGTTGCAAGGTGACCAAGGCTGGGACCTAAATATTCAAGGGTATTTTACATTTCAGAAGGACAGGAAGCTAGGAAAAGGTGGTGGGGTAGCTCTGTTAATTAAGGATGACATTAGTATAGTGGTGAGAGATGACCTTCATTTAGAAGATCAAGATGTAGAATCAGTTTGGGTTGAGATAAGAAATAGTAAAGGTAAGAAGTCACTTGGGGGAGTAGTTTATAGACCCCCTAACAGTAGCTACACAGTAGAACAGAGTATACAGGAAGAAATAATGGGGACTTGTAAGAAAGCTACTGCAATAATCATGGATGATTTTAATCTTCATATAGATTGGATGAATCAGATTGGCAAAGGTAGTCTGAATGATGAGTTCATTAGAGCAGTAGATTCTAGTGCCAACCAGGGAGAAGGCTATTTTAGACCTGGTAATGTGCAATGAGACAGGATTAATTAATGACCTCATAGTAAAGGAGTCTCTAGGCAATAGTGATCATAACATGATAAAATTCCACATTCAGTTTGAGGGTGAGGTCTAAGGTTAATGGCTTAAACTGAAATACAGGTAATTACAAGGGTATAAGGGAAGAACTGGCCACATTTGGAATACTGCGTGCAGCTCTGGTCGCCACATTACCAAAAGAATGTAGATGCTTTGGAGAGGGTGCAGAGGAGGTTCACCAGGATGTTGCCTGGTATGGAGGGCGCTAGCTATGAAGAGAGGTTGAGTAGATTAGGATTATTTTCATTAGAAAGACGGAGGTTGAGGGGGACCTGATTGAGGTGGACAAAATCACGAGAGGTATAGACAGGGTGGATAGCAAGAAGCTTTTTCCCAGAGTGGGGGATTCAATTACGAGGGGTTAGGAGTTCAAAGTGAGAGGGGAAAAGTTTAGGGGGGATATGCGTAGAAAGTTCTTTACACAGAGGGTGGTGGGTGCCTGGAACGCGTTGCCAGCGGAGGTGGTAGACGCGGGCACGATAGCGTCTTTTAAGATGTATCTAGACAGATACATGAATGGGCAGGAAGCAAAGAGATACAGACCCTTAGAAAATAGGCGACATGTTTAGATAGAGGATCTGGATCGGTGCAGGCTTGGAGGGCCAAAGGGCCTGTTCCTGTGCTGTAATTTTCTTTGTTCTTTGTTCTAACTGGCTAAAGTGAACTGGGAAAATAGATTAAAAGGTAGGATAGTAGAGAAGCAGTGGCAGACATTTAAGGAGATATTTTGTCACTCTCAGCAAGGATATGTTCCATTGAGAAAGAAAGACTCTATGAGAAGGATGCACGATCTGCGGCTATCTAAGGAAGTTAAGGATAGTATCAAATTGAAAGAAAAAGTGTACAGTACTGTGAAGATTAGTGGCAGGTCAGATGATTTGGACAGATTTTAGAAACCAGCAAAGAATGGCTTAAAAAAAGGAGAAATTAGACTGAGAGAAAGCTGGCTAGAAACATAAAAACAGATAGTAAGAGTTTCTACCAGTATTTAAAAAAGGAAAAGAGTAACTAAAAAGTGAGTGTTGTCTCTTCGAGTGAGACAGAGGAATTAATAATGGGAAACAAGGAAATGGGGGAAGCATTGAACAGGTATTTTGTGTCAGTCTTCACTGTTGAAGACACAAAAAACACCCCACAAATACCTGAAATTCAAGAGGTAAAAGGGAGGGAGGAACTTCAAACAATCACTAGGGAAAGGTACTGGGAAAACTATTAGAATTAAAGGCTGACAAGTCCCCTGGGACCTGATGGCTTGCATCCTAGAAGTGGCTGCAGAGATAGTAGATGCATTGATTGTGATCTTCCAAAATTCCCTAGATTCTGGAAAGGTCTCAGCGGATTAGAAAATCGCAAATGTAATACCTCTATTCAAGAAAGGAGGGAAACAGAAAGTAGGAAACTAAGGCCAGTTGGTCTAACATCTGTCATAGGGAAAATGCGAGAATCCATTATTAAGGAAGTTATAGTCGGACGTTTAGAAAATCATAATGCAATCAGGCAGAGCCAACATGGTTTTGTGAATGGAAAATCGTGTTTGACTAATTTATTAGTTATCTGAGGAAGTAACAAGCAACGAGGATAAAGGGGAACCTGTAGATGTAGTGTAGTTGGATTTCCAAAAGGCATTTAATAAGGTGCCACATCAAAAGTTACTACACAAAAGAGCTCATGGGGTAGGGGTAACATATTGGTATGGATAGAGGATTGTTTAGCTAACAGGAAGCAGAGAGTAGGAATAAGTGGGTCATTTTCAGGTTGGAAAACCATTACTAGTGGTGTGCCGCAGGGATCAGTGCTGGGGCTTCAACAATTTACAATCCATATCAATGACTTGGATGAAGGGACAGAATGTATGGTAGCTAAATTTGCTGATGACACAAAGATAGGTAGGAAATTAAGCTGTCAAGAGGACATAAAGGGTCGACAAAGGGATTTAGATAGGTTAAGTGAGTGGGAAAAAATTTGGCAGATGGACTATAATGTGGGAAAATGTGAACTTGTCCACCTTGGCAGGAAGAATAGAAAAGCAGTGTATTATTTGAATGAAGAGAGACTGCTGAACTCGACGATATAGAGGGATCTGGGTGTCCTGGTACGTGAATCACAAAAGGTTAGTACGCAGTTAAAGCAAGTGATTGAGAAAGCAAATGGAATGTTGCTGTTTATTGCCAGCTGAAATCGAGTATAAAAGTAGAGAAGTATTGCTACAGCTGTATAGGGTCTTAGTTAGACCGCATCTGAAGTACTGAATACTGTTTTGGTCTCACTTCAGAGGATATCATTGCATTAGAAGCAGTTCAGAGGAGTTCACTTGACTGATTCCTGGGATTATCTTGTGAGGAAAAGTTGAGCAGGTTGGACCTATACCCATTGGCGTTTAGAACAATGAAAGTTCATCTTTTATTCGTTCCTGGGATGTGGGCATCGCTGGCTAGGCCAGCATTTATTGCCCATCCCGAACTGCCCTTGAGAAGGTGGTGGTGAGCTGCCTTCTTGACCCGATGCAGTCCATGTGGGGTAGGTACACCCGCAGTGCTTTTAGGAAGGGAGTTCCAGGATTTTGACCCAGCAACAGTGAAGGAACGGCGATATAGTTCCAAGTCAGGATGGTATGTGGCTTGGAGGGGAACTTGCAGGTGGTGGGGTTCCCATGCATCTGCTGCCCTTGTCCTTTGAGGTGGTAGGGTCATGGGTTTGGAATGTGCTGTCTAAGGAGCCTTGGATGCAGTGCATCTTGTAGATGGTACACACTGTTGTCACTGTGCGTCAGTGGTGGAGGGAGTGAATGTTTGTGGATGGGGTGCCAATCAAGCGGGCTGCTTTGTCCTGGATGATGATGAGCTTCCTAAGTGTAGTTGGAGTTGCACCCATCCAGGCAAGTGGAGGGTTTTCCATCACATTCCTGACTTGTGCCTTGTAGATGGTGGACAGGCTTTGGGTAGTCAGGAGGTGAGTTACTTGCCACAGGATTCCTAGCCTCTGACCTGTTCTTGTAGTCATGGTATTTATATGCCTATTCCAGTTCAGTTTCTGGTCAATGGAAACCCTCAGGATGTTGATAGTGGGCGATTCAGTCATCGTAATGCCATTGAATGTCATAGGTAGATGGTTAGATTCTCTCTTGTTGGAGATGTTGATTACCTGACACTTGTGTGGCACGAATGTTACTTGCCACTTATCAGCCCAAGCCTGGATATTGTCCGGGTCTTGCTGCATTTCTACACTGACTGCTTCAGTATCTGAGGAGTCGCGAATGGTGCTGAACATCGTGCAATCATTGGCAAACATCCCCACTTCTGACCTTATGATTGAAGGAAGGTCATTGATGAAGCAGCTGAAATGGTTGGGCCTAGGACACTACCCTGAGGACCTCCTGCAGTGATGTCCTGGAACTGAAATGATTGACCTCCAACAACCATAACCATCTTCCTTTGCACCAGGTACAACACCAACCAGCAGAGAATTTTTCCCTTGATTCCAGTTTTGCCAGGACTCCTTGATGCCGTACTCTGTCAAATACTGCCTTGATGTCAAGGGCAGTCAGTCTCGCCTCATGAGTTCAACTCTTTTGTCCATGTTTGGAGCAAGGCTGTAATGAGTTCAGGAAGTGAGTGGCCCTGGCGGAAGCCAAACGGATCAGGTTATTGCTGAACAAGTGCCGCTTGATAGCACTGTCGATGACACCTTCCATTTACTTTACTGATGATCGAGAGTAGACTGATAGGGCGGTAATTGGCCGCATTGGATTTGACCTGCTTTTTGTGTACATGACATACCTGGCCAATTTCCCACATTGCCGGGTAGATGCCAGTGTCGTAGCTGTACTGGAACAGCTTGGCTAGGGGCACGGCAAGTTCTGGAGCCTAGGTCGATGCCGGGTGGTCTGTCCAGTTTCATTCCTTATTGACTTCGTAGTGGGTAGATACAACTGAGTGGCCTGCTAGGCCATTTAAGAGTCAACCACATTGCTGTGGGTCTGGAGTCACATGTAGACCAGACCAGGTAAGGACAGCAGATTTCCTTCCCTACTGACGTTTGTGAACCAGATGGGTTTTTACAAGAATCAACAATGGTTTCATGGCTATCATTGGACTAGCTTTTTAATTCCAGGTTTTTATTAATTGAATTCAAATTACACCTTCTGTCATGGTGGAATTCAAACTCACGTCCCCAGAGCAGTACACTGGGTCACTAGTCCAGTGACCATACCACTATGCCACTGCCTCCCCTAATATTGAAGCATACAAGATCCTGAGGGGATTTGACAGGGTGAATGCTGAGAGAATGTTTCCTTGTTGGGGAGACTAGAAGTAGGGGACACAGTTTAAAAATTAGGGGCCTCCTATTTAAGATGGAGATGAGGTGAAATATTTTTCTGAGGGTCTTTAGTTTGTGGAATTCTCTTCCCCAGAGAGCAGTGGAGGCTGGGTCATTGGATATATTCAAGGCTGAGTTAGACAGATTTTTTGATTGACAAGGGATATAGGGGGGTAGGCAGGAAAATGGAGTTAAGGCCACAATCAGATCAGTCAGGATCTTATTAAATGGCGGAGCAGGCTCAACAGGCCCAATGGCCTACTCCTGCTCCTATTTCTTATAATCTTTAGATCTTATGAGTGGGATGAGACTGGGTGGGATATTGTAGTGTATAGGGAGTGAGCAGGAGGGTGGGATTTGAAGAGGTGGCTCATGTGGAGAAAAACTGGTGCACACTTTCATGGGCCATATGGCCTCTCCTATGCTGAAATAATTCATGGTCTGATTCTGAGGCAGGAGTTCTTGCTCAGTAGTTTGTTGATACTATTGTTCCATTCTGTTGGTGATGTTCTTGGACCGATTGTTGGTGCTGTTGGTGTTATTGTTGCTGTTGTTATTTCTGTTGTTAGTGTTTCCTTTTTTTGTTAAATTTTGAGAACTGTGTTTTCAAACAGAAAAAAAGGATTCCATAGATGCTGAACTTCATGTTTTATTTAAAAAAGAGGTCATCAGAAGATCTGTTGGCCTTGGCTTGTAAACAACAGTTACTGGAAGGCATCTTTTTTCAGATTATTACCCAACAGGGGGCTTTTTTGACTTGGGGAAGATGTTTACAGAGAGATGACAGGTCAAGATTTACAGGGGTCAGGAGGTTTGACTCCTGAGTTGTTTTTAGTTTCGCTTTGGACAGGCAGTTTGGGTGTGGACAGAGTTGGAATGTGAACAGTTGGAGAAAACTTGCCAAGAGAGCAAACCTCAACTCAGCCTGTTCCAGCTCTTTGAAAAAGCCTGCCAGTTTTTCCATCTCTTTAAGAAGCCCTGAGAAGCAAGTATAAAAAACAGACCAAAACCCTTGTTGGTGCATTTCTCCTGGAAAGCCTGCCCAAAATGATCTTCAACGTCACGAGACAAGAAATGTTCCGCGAAGATTCAAGAGGCAGCAGTCCACACATTTTTGGGATGCCAAACCGGGGGAAAAAAAGGACATCTGACTTCTTTCCATATCTTCTCCTGTTTTTCTTCACGTATTAGCAAATATTTGGCCAATGTATTCTTTTTTGCCTATTGTTTGTAATATTACAAAAGATCTCTTTCAGTTAACCGATGTGTGTGTGAGGGGCTAAGGTAAAAAGGGAACTTTCAAATTTCAATCTGTGTGTTAATGTTTTGCTTCATTACTGGTTAAGACTTATTTTATAATAAACTGATAATTTTGTTCTTTATTAAAGAAATGTGGTTGGTGTGTTTTATTCTGGGATAAAAATTGAGTCCATGATTGACCCTATTGGTAAGTGGGAAAAAATTTAAGTGTATGTTATGACCTGTGGAGAAGTGGAACCAGAAAAGCAGTCACTCCTCCCACCTCGGTCGTAACAGTGTCTGTAGTTGAATTGGTGCTATTTTTACTGTCAGTATTTTTATTGCTATTGGTATTGTTTGTTTTGGTCTAGTATTTATTGGCATTGTTTCTGCTGGCATTGTTGCTGTTTTGATTTTGTTGGTATTTTTACTGTCTTTGGTGTTTTGTGCTTGTTTTGATTTTTTTGCTGTTTCTGCTGCTTTTTTGGTGTTTTTGTTGCTGCTTTTTCGTTTTAGTCTTATCTGGTGTTTTTACAGCTTGTTTTGGTTTTTCTTTTGCTGGTTTTGTCTAAAGCAGCTGATGCTCCTGTAGTGCGCACGCGCGGGGCGGGTCAGTTTCCCCTGTCCAAGATGGCGGCGCCCATGGCCGGCTGCCCGAGGTCGCGAGCAACTCATTTAAATTATTATTAATAATCATCCAACACAGTAGCTGGCGGCTCGTCATAGATTGAGAGCGCGGATCGTGAGCGGGTGGCTGTAGTGTCTCTCGGCCGCCGGGAAGAGCCGGCGGCCTGGCCAGGTAACCAGGGGTAACGCGGCCTGCGGTCCGGCTCCGGGCAGAGGGCGGGAGTGACCGGCACTTGGAGAGGGGAGAGGGGGGAGGGGGAAGACAGGGGTGCCTGTGTGAGCGTACTCGCGGAGGTGGGGGAAGGGGCGGGGATGAAGAGCAGTCAGCAGCGAGATATTATTATTTAAAGAATGACTTGCATTTCTAAAGCGCCTTTCATAACCCCAGGATCTTTCAAAGCATTTTCCTGCCAATGAAGTACTTTAGAAGTGTAGTCACTTGTAATGCAGGAAACGCAGCAACCAATTTTCACACAGCAAGATCCCATAAACAGCAATGTGATAATGACCAGAGAACGTATTGTTGGATCGATTGAGGGATAGATATTGATCCAGGTAGAGGATAATTCCCTTGCTCTTTGAAATAGTGCCATGGGATCTTGCGCATCCACCCAAGGTGGCAGAAGGAGCCTCAGTTTATCATCTCATCTGAAAGACGGTGCCTCTGACACTGCAGCACTCATTCACCACAGGGACGCAATCTCATTACTGAACCAGATTTTATTCTACTTCCTAATGTTGGATATGACTAGTGCCAGATTAAGGGTTTTCTATTACATCAGTCCTTTTCATGCAGATGTTCACTATATATTTTATCTGTTTAGAGTTTAGATTAGATTAGAGATACAGCACTGAAACAGGCCCTTCGGCCCACCGAGTCTGTGCCAACCATCAGCCACCCATTTATACTAATCCTACACTAATCCCATATTCCTACCAAACATCCCCACCTGTCCCTATATTTCCCTACCACCTACCTATACTAGTGACAATTTATAATGGCCAATTTACCTACCAACCTGCAAGTCTTTTGGCTTGTGGGAGGAAACCGGAGCACCCGGAGAAAACCCACGCAGACACAGGGAGAACTTGCAAACTCCACACAGGCAGTACCCAGAATCGAACCCGGGTCCCTGGAGCTGTGAGGCTGTAGTGCTAACCACTGCGCCACTGTGCCGCCCTCTTCCCACCTCCTCCTTGTCTGCCTGCAGCCCTGCTGTTTGCCTTGTCGCTCTTTATGCATGAGGCTAGCCAGTGTCTGTTGGCAAGCAGTTTGACCTTGGAAGTGGGATCCATTAAAGCTGTGTTGATGTACAGTTTAAAGCAGGGGGTCACTAGATAGCAATTCAGTATGAGTGCCCTGCGTTCTTTCCTCCTCTCAGGGTGAAGGACCTACGAAGACCAAACCTTGGCAGCTTGGTTCCTTCCTTGAGATCCACTAACAAGGCACCGATAGGGAATTAAACTTGAAACCTTCTTGTTTGTATGACTTACAGCTATGCTATGATACTTAGTGTGGAAACGAATCATTGGTGTCTGCTGCCTAAGCGATGATCTAAATAAAAGCTCTTTTTTTTTTTCATTTGTTAACAGTGTGCCCCAGTATTTAAGTGTGAAATGATAGACTATAGTTTCAGTTCCAGTAGGTGCTAGTGCAGGGAAGCGTGTGCACTGATATGTGTGAATTTCTGACCTACAGAGCTGCTTGAAAGTTGATCTACTTGTGTTCACAGGATGATGGGGATTGTTGCTGAAGGTCAAGCCTAGTTTGTTGCCATGCTTATAAAGGCCCATTCTGTTTGTGCTTTTGCTGCCACTATGTAAAGATACTACAGATTACAGTTCTGTGTGTCTGCTTTTGTTTATTACCTTGGAATGTCGGACCATGGAACATTTATTAAGCATTATTACTAAATTCATATCCATCAACTCAGCATTGACAATGGCAGTCATATGAATTCACTCAACTGTTGTCCGTTCTGAACTAGGCTCTGCTTCAGTTGCCTGTATCCCTTGCTGTGACAAATCTCTTGTGCCATTGTCTATCTAACTCTTTCTTTGGTCTTCCTGGCCTCCTTGTTCCATGTATCTTTGTGTGCAGGGCAGCAAAAGATATTCCAGCAGTTTATGAATCTTGAAAATTGCCCAACACCATCCAAGTTGCCTTGCTTGGATGGGGTGAGCTCGTTCATGGACTAATCACTATCCAGAGCCAGCTGTGGCTCAGTTGGTGGTACTTTTGCCTCTGAGTCAGATGTTTGTGGGTTCAAGTCCTAATCCAGGATTTAAGCACAAAAATCTAGGCTGACTCTCCAGAACGGTACTGAAGGAGTGCTGCACTGCTGGAGGTTCTGTCTTTTAGGTAAGGCATTAAACAGAGGCCCCATCTGCCGTCTCAGGTGGACATAAAAGACTCTTTAGCACTATTTGTGAAAAGAGCAGGGATGTTCTCCCTGGTATCCTGACCAATGATTATCCCTCAATCAACATGACTAAAACAGATTTATCACATTGCTTTTTGTGGGATCTTGCTCTGTGCAAATTGGCTGCAGCCTTTCATATATTACAACAGTGACTACCCCACAAAAGTACTTCATTGGCTGTAAAGCACTTTGTACTATCCTGAGGTCATGAAAGGCACGATAGAAGTGCAAGTCGTCTTTTTTTAGTGGAACTTTTAGTCAGCAGTTATAAGATAAGCAATAAAGAGCAACTCACAGAAAAAAAATCTCCATTAACAGAACCATGTGGTCGGCGATCCCCTATTGCCTGAAAAAAGAGTGGTCGATATCTGAAGTGTTCACTATGGAGAAGGACGATGTAGGTGTAGAGATTAGGAGGAGGATTGTGACCTACTGGAACAAATTAGCATTGAAAGGGAGGAGGTATTGGCAGTTTTAGTGGGCTTAAAAGTGGATAAATCCTCAGGCCCAGATGAGATGTATCCCAGGCTGTTATGTGAGGCAAGGTAAGAGATAGCGGGCTCTGACACAAATTTTCAAATCCTCTCTGACCACGGGAGAGGTGCTAGAGGACTGGAGGACAGCGAATGTGGTACCATTATTCAAGAAGGATAGCAGGGATAAACGAGGTAATTATAGGCCGGTGCGTCTAACATCAGTGGTAGGGAAACTGTTGGAAAAAATTCTGAGGGACAGGATTAATCTCCACTTGGAGAGGCAGGGATTAATCAGGGATAGTCAGCATGGCTTTGTCAGGGGGAGATCTTGTCTAACAAACTTGATTGAATTTTTCGAGGCAGTAACTAGATGTGTAGATGAGGGTAAAGCAGTTGCTGTAGTCTACATGGACTTCAGTAAGGTTTTTGATAAAGTCCCGCATTGGAGATTGGTTAAGAAGGTAAGAGCCCATGGGATCCAGGGCAATTTGGCAAATTGGATGCAAAATTGGCTTAGTGGCAGGAGGCAGAGGGTAATGGTCGAGGGTTGTTCTTGCAATTGGAAGTCTGTGACCAGTGGTGTACCGCAGGGATCGGTGCTGGGACCCTTGCTGTTTGTAGCGTACATTAATGATTTAGACGTGAATATAGGAGGGATGATCAGTAAGTTTGCAGATGACATGAAAATGTCATAAATAGTGAGGAGGAAAGCCTTAGATTATAGGACGATATAGATGGGCTGGTAAAATGGGTGGAGCAGTGGTAAATGGAATTTAATCCTGAGAAGTGTGAGGTGATGCATTTTGGGAGGACTAACAAGGCAAGGGAATATATCCCTAGGAAGTACAGAGGGTCAGAGGGACCTTGGTGTACTTGTCCATAGATCACTGAAGGCAGCAGCACAGGTAGATAAGGTGATTCGGAAGCCATATGGGATACTTGCCTTTATTAGCCGAGGCATAGAATATAAAAGCAGGGAGGTTATGATGGAGATGTATAAAACGTTAGTTAGGCCAAGTTGGAGTACTGTGTACAGTTCTGGTTGCCACACTATCGGAAGGGTGTGATTCCCCTGGAGAGGGTACAGAGAAGATTCACCAGAATGTTGCCTGGGCTGCAGCATTTCAGCTATGATTGTTTTCCTTAGAGCAGAGCAGGCTGAGGTGGGGACCTGATTGAGGTATACAAAATTGTGAGGGGCATAGATGGGGTAGATAAGAAATGTTTTCCCTTAGCAGAGGGGTCAATAACCAGGGGGCATAGATTTAAGGTAAGGGGCAGGAGGTTTAGAGGGGATTTGAGGAAAAAAAACTTCACCCAGGGGGCGGTTGGAATCTGGAACGCACTACCTGAAGGGGTGGTAGAGGCAGCAACCCTCACAACATTTAAGAAGTATTTAGATGAGCACTTGAAACGCCATAGCATATGAAGTGTGATGGACAGATTGGGGGCATGTTGGTGTGAGCATTGCGGGGGGGTAGTTAGCTGGGTGTGTGAGAACAGAGGGTTGAAATGGTGGGAGGAGGCTGCAGGAATGCCGGAGTCTTTCTTGGGTGTGTTGGCAGTGGATAGAAAGGTACTGGTGCTCCACGTTGTGGGGGGGGAGCATGAGTTTTCGTAGGAGAGATTGTGGAGAGAGGTGGTAAGGTGTGTGGAGAAGTGCAAAAGTGTAGATAAATATTTTTCCCAGAAGTGACCTGGGAAACCAGCTTTTTTTAAAACAAAAACTGGATAATGTTCCCAATGATGTACTGAAGGCAGTCATTTTGCAAGTCATCCATTTCCAGGAATTGGCTTTAAGGTTCTCCTTTAAGTGCTCTGGAAATCAATAATTATTTTTAAAGTACTGAAAAAGTGCTTGAAGGGTTCCTCGCAGCAGGTTTTTGCGACTTTGGAGAGAGGGCAGCAATGTTTGGGGTTCTGTTAGGAAGCTGAGAGTGACTGTGGTTGATAATCTTAGAGTTTTCCCTGCCGTGACCTGGAGGAGCCTTGCAGATATGCTGCATACTTCAAATGAAATAGTGCTTTTCACAGCCTCATAATATCGCAAAGGGCTTTACTGCTAAAGGACATTAGTGAGCCAGATGTTTTTTTTTACAGCAATCGACAATGATTTTATGGTCCCATTAGATGAGTTTTTAATTCCAGATTTATTAATTGAATTTATATTTCACCATCTGCTGTAATGGGATTCAAACCCACCTCTCCAGTGCATTAGCCTAGACCTCTGGATTACTAGTCCAGTGAATTAGTACTACGTCACTGCATCGCCCCATTTTTATTTTAAAAAAGTTGGTTAAATTTTTTGGTTCCCCGCCGTGCGCCCCCCCCAGCACATTTAGCCACTGAATCATTTTTCCCCAGCGTGCCAGCTATAAGCGGTGAGGACTGTGCTTTGAAGTGCACTGCCTGTTGTGGAGGCAAATACAACAGTTGCAGTAAGATTTCCACAGTTAGCGATGACCTCTGACATGTTACTGTGCTGTTGATGCTTTTAGTTGAGGTAGCAATGATGGTCATGTCACTGAGCAAGCTCCTTTCTCTGTGTACTATGTCATTGGCATCTTTTAAATATCCCACGGGAAGTGGGCAGACTTTTGACATCCCCTCTGAAGGGTAATACCTCTGACCGTGAGCTTGCTCGAAGCTGAGCCACAGTTACGTTTTATGAAAAGTCCCTCCCAATGCTTCTGGAGATTGTTTTTGTTTCTGGAGGTTATATTTTTGTATTGCAATATTACCCAACTAGCCCTTTCACCTACATTTCATGCAGTGTACTTTGAGGTCGCAGTAACAGTCAAAGTAAATAGTTTTGTGTGGTTAGCTCTGTTTTGTGAACTTTGCAACATTTATTTGTTGATAGCTGCGTAAACTTTATGGGACGTCAGTCCATGGTGAGGTGGGGGGGAAGAAGGTGGGTTATTGAGGCCGGTGACTGTTTATTGGATGTTAACTCATTCCAATCTGAATTTTGTACACATGGAAATGAGCAATGTAATGATACAGAAGCAAAATATTGAGGATGCTAGATATAGAATCATAGAAAGTTTTTAAGGCACAGAAAGCAGCCACTTGGCCCATGTCTGTGCTGGCTGAAAATCAATCCATCCATTCTAATCCCACCTTCCAGCATTTGGTCAATAGCCCTGCAGATTATGGCACTTGGGGTGCATATCCAGGCTCCTTTTGAATGAGTTGAGGGTTTCTGCCTCAACTACCCTTTCAGGCAGTGAGTTCCAGGCACCCACTACCCTCTTGGTTAAAAAAGCTTTTCCTCATCGCCCCTCTAATTTTTCTGCCAATCACTTTAAATCTATGTCCCCTCATCACTGCTAAGGTAAATAAGCCCTTCACCTCCACTCTATCCAGGCCCCTCACAATTTTATACATTTCAATCAGATCTCTCCTCAGCCTTCTCTGTTGCAAGAAGAACAATCCCAGCCTATCCAATCTTTCCACAAAGCTGCATTTTTCCAGTCCTGGCAACATCCTCGTAAATCTCCTCTGTACTCTCTCTGGTGCAATTACATCCTTTCTGTGATGAAGTGACCATAACTGCACATGGTACTCAAGTTGTGGCCTAACCAATGAGTTATACAGTTCCAGCATAACCTCCCTGGTCTCATATTCTATACCTCGGCCAAAAAAGGAAAGGATTCCATATGCTTTCTAACCACCTTATCGACCTGTCATGCTACCTTCAGGGATCTGTGGACATTCACTCCAAGGTCCCTCACTTCCTCCACACTTCAGTATTTTCTCAATAATTGTGTATTTCTTTGCCTTGTTTGACTTCCCCAAATGCATGAACTCACACTTCTCCGGTTTGATTTCCATTTGGCACTTTTCTGCCCATCTGAGCAGACAATCAATATCTTCCTCCAGCTATCCTCCTCGCTATCTACCACACAGCCAATCTCTGCAAACGTCTTGATCATGCCCCCTATATTTACGTCCAAATTGTTAATATATACCACAAAAAACAGGGGACCCAGTACTGGACCCTGTGGAACGCCACTGAAACAGCCCTCCAATCGTAAAAATAGCCGTCAACGATTACCCTTTGTTTCCTGCCACTGAGCCAATTTTGTATCCACCTTGCTGCATTTCCCTGGATCGCATGGGCTTTTCTTTTCAACCAGTCAAAAGCCTTGCTAGACTCCATGTGGACTAAATCAACTGCACAGCCCTCATCTGTCTTACTTGTTACTACTTCAAAAAATTCAATCAAGTTGGTCAAACAAGATCTTCCCTTAACAAATCTATGCTGACTATCCTTGATTAACCTATGCCTTTCTAAGTAACAGTTCATCTTGTCTCTCAGAACAGATTCCAATAATTTGCCCACTACTGAGGTTAGACTGACTGGCCTGTAATTATTCAGTCAATTCTTCTCTCCCTTTTTAAACAGGCACAACGTTAGCAGTTCTCCAATCCTCCGGCATCACGCCTGTATCCAGTGAGAACTGGAAAATGATGGTCAGACCTTCCGCTATTTCCTCTCTCCTTTTAACAGCCTGGGGTACATTTCAACTGGCCCTGGTGGTTTATCGACCTTCAAGGATGCTAATGCCATTAATACTTCCTCTCTCCCTATGTTTATCACATCCAATACGTCACACTCCTCACTACAGTATCTGCATCGTCCCCATCTTTTGTGAAGACAGATGTAGAGTATTCATTAAGCTAAACTGTTCGGTCTTTTATGGGCCGTACTCTCCTTAGTTATCATCTTATTAGTGTATTGATAAAACTTCTTTGGGTTCACCTTGATTTTGCTTGACAATATTCTTTCATGCCCTCTCTTTGCATTCCTAATTGCCTTTTTGATTTCACCCCTCCACTTTCTATACTCTCGGCTTTCTGTAGTATTGAGTTCTTGGTGTCAGACATAAGCTTTCCTTTTCTGCCTTATCTTACCCTGTACGCTCCTGGACAGCCATAGGACTAGATTTGGCTGCCTCACCCTTTTTCTTTGTGGGAACATGTTTACTCTGAAGCCCTGGAATCTCCCCTTTGAATACCTCCCACTGCTCTGACACAGATTTACCTTGAAGTAAAAACAAGAAATACTGGAATCACTCAGCAGGTCTGGCAGCATCTGTGGAAAGAGAAGCAGAGTTAACATTTCGGGTCAGTGACCCTTCTTCAAGGCTACCTTGAAGTAGCTGTTTTCAGTCCACTTTCTCACATAAAGACAGAAAATTCTGGAAATACTCAGCAGGTCGGGCAGCATCTGTGGAGAGAGAGAAAGGGTTACCATTTCAGGTCAATAACCTTTCATCAGAAATGTAATTGGTTTTAAGCAGGTGAAATGAGGTTGGGGAAAAAAACAAAAGGGAAGCTCTAATAGGGAAGAAGACAGGAGACATTAAATGACAAAAGCGTTGGTGGGGCAGAGCCAAAGGGAGTAATAATGGGGCAGGTAAAAAAAACACACTGTTTGTCCAGTGGAGGTGTGAATGGCAGAATAATGAACCTTTGCTGTCTGAAAGCAAAGGAAACAAAATGGGGGCTGCAATTACAGTCTGAAATTATTGAGTTCAGCGTTGAGTCCGGAAGGCTGTAAAGTGTCTATTGAAAGATAAGTGCTGTTCCTTGAGCTTCATTGGAACACTGCAGGAGGCCGAGGACAGAAGTCCGGGTGAGAGCAAGGTGGAGAATTAAAATGGCAAGCCACCAGAAGCTTGGGTTCATACTTGGTGGACTGAACGAAGTGTTCTACAAAGTGGTCCCCCAATCTGCGTTTGTTCTCCCCATAGTAGAGGGGACCGCATTGTGAGCAGTGAATACGGTATACTAAATTGAAAAAAATACAAGTAAATCACTTTCACCTAGGAGGAGTGGTTGGGGCCTTGGATGGTGAGGAGGTAAAAGGGCAGGTGTTGTATCACGTGCTTGCAAAGGAAAGTGCCATGGAAGGGGGGGGTGGTGGGGAGACGGGGTGTTAGGAGTAACTGAGGAGCGGACCGCGGTGTCTTGGAGGGAATGATCCCTTTGGAATGCTGAGAGGGGAGGGGAAAAGGTTTGGTGGCATCATGCTAGAGGTGGCAGGAATGGCGGAGGATGATCTGTTGAATAGAGATGCTGGAGGAGAACCCAGTTATGGCTCTGGGAGAGACGGGCAGGCTTGAGAACACTGGTGTGGGAAATGGAACGAAACTGGTTGAGGGCCCTGTTAGCCACAGTTGGGGACAATCCTTGGTTGAGGAAAAAGAAAAGGGGCAGCACAGTGGTTAGCACCACAGCCTCACAGCTCCAGCGACCCGGGTTCAATTCTGGGTACTGCCTGTGTGGAGTTTGCAAGTTCTCCCTGTGACTGCGTGGGTTTCCTCCGGGTGCTCCGGTTTCCTCCCACATGCCAAAAGACTTGTAGGTTGATAGGTAAATTGGCCATTATAAATTGCCCCTAGTATAGGTAGGTGGTAGGGAAATATAGGGACAGGTGGGGATGTGGTAGGAATATGGGATTAGTGTAGGATTAGTATAAATGGGTGGTTGATGGTCGGCACAGACTCGGTGGGCTGAAGGACCTGTTTCAGTGCCGTATCTGTAACTAACTAACATATCTGAAGCGCTGGTGTGAAAGGTTGCATCGTCAGAAGAGATGCGACAGAGGCAGAGAAACTGGGAGAATGAAATGGAGTCCTTACAGGAAGCAGGATTTGAGGAATTGTAGTCAAGGTAGCTGTGGGAGTCACTGGGCTTATAATGAATATTTGATGATTATCCAGCATATCCCCAGAAATGTACAGAGGTTGAGGGAAGGGAAAAGTTGACATGAACCTTAATGACCGTGAGAGAAGGGTGGAAATTGGAAGCAAAGTTGAAGTTTTTCAGTTCAGGGCAAGGGCAGGAAACTGCTCCGAGCCAGTCCTCAATGTACCGGAAGAGGTGATCGAGGGGGCCCACCTTTCCCACAAAAAGGCAGGCATTGTTGGGACCCATGCAGGAAATCATTATTTCTTTGGAGGAGGTGAGATGAGTTAAAGGAGACATTGTTCAATGTGAGAACAAGTTCAGCCAGGCAGAGGAGGGTGGTGAATGGGAACTTTTTTTTTATTTGTTCATGGGATGTGGGCGTCTTTGGCTAGGCCAGCATTTATTGGCCATAACTAATTGCCCTTGAGGAGGTGGTGATGAGCTGCACTGAAGCGTTGCAGTCTGTGTGAGGTAGGTACATCCACAGTGCTGTTAGGAAGGGAGTTCCAGGATTTTGACCCAGCAACAGTGAAGGAACAGCAATATAGTTCCAATTCAGGATGGTGTGTGGCTTGGAGGGGAACTTGCAGGTGGTGGTGTTCCATGCATCTGCTGCCCTTGTCCTTCTGGGTGGTAGAGGTCGCAGGTTTGGAAGATGCTGTCTAAGGGGCCTTGGTGTGTTGCAGCAGTGCATCTTGTAGATGGTACACACTGCTGCCACTATGCGTTGGTGGAGGGAGTGAATGTTTGTGGATGGGGTGCCAGTCAAGCGGACTGCTTTGTCCTGGATGGTGTCGAGCTTCTTGAGTGTTGTTGGAGCTGCACTCATCCAGGCAAGTGGAGAGTATTCCATTACACTCCTGACTTGTGCCTTGTAGATGGTGGACAGGCTTTGGGGAGTCAAGAGGTGAGTTGCTCGCCACAGAATTCCTAGCCTCTAATCTGCTTTTGTAGCCAGGGTATTTATATGGCTACTCCAGTTCAGTTTCTGGTCAATGATAACCCCTAGAATGTTGATAGTGGGGGATTCAGCGATGGTAATGCCGTTGAATGTCAAGGGGAGATGGTTAGATTCTCTCTTGTTGGAGATGGTCGTTGCCTGGCACTTGTGTGGCGCAAATGTTACTTGCCACTTATCAGCCCAAGCCTGGATAATGTCCAGGCCTTGCTGCATTTCTACACGGACTGCTTCAGTATTTGAGGAGTCAGGAATGGTGTTGAACATTGTGCAATCATCAGCTAACATCCCCACTTCTGACCTTATGATGGAAGGAATGTCATTGATGAAGCAGCTGAAGATGGTTGGGCCTAGGACACTACCCTGAGGAAGAACAAGTGGAGAGCCCCAAGGCCATCCTGGTGGAGGTTGGAGGTGCAGAGAGATTGGACGTCCAAGGTGAAGAGGAGACTGTTTCGGGCCAGGAAATTGCAAACTGTTGAAGTGACGGAAGGAATTAAAGTCTCAGATGTAGGTGGGGAGAGACTGGGTAAGGGAGGCAAAAAATGTCAAAATAGGAAGAAATCAGTTCCGCAGAGATGGATAGTGCATTTTTGGATCTTGGGAAGGAGACAGACGCGAGCTGTTCAGGGTTGGGGGAGCTATGAGGTTGGAATCCATGGAGGGAAGATCGCCAGAGGAGAAGAGGTCAGTGACAGTCCTGGTAACAATGGTTTGATGTTCGATGGTGAAGGTCATAGTCCAGGGAAGTAGGAGCAAGTGTCAGAGCGTTGGTGTTCCACCTCTGCACGGTAGAGATCGGTTGGCCAGACAATTGCACCACCCTTATCAGCAGGTTTGGTAATATATTGGGGTCTGGACCTGAGATAAGAGTGCAGCAAGTTCAGAGGAGGCAGGTTAGAGTGAGTGAGGGAAACTGTGAAATTGACAGCCAATGTCATGCCAGCAGCTCTCAAATGAAAAGATAAAGTGAGGGTAAGAGGGTGGAGGGAGAGATTCAGGTGGAGGGAGAATACAGGAGACTGGTAAAAGGGACCACTGTGCAGGGACAGGTCACCTAGCCAAAGAGGTGAGCACAAAGGTGACAGAAGAGCACAAAGGCGGCAGAAGAGCTCAATGTCCTGTCCGTTCCATTTCCTGCACCACTGCTCTCACCCACTTCCCCTCCCTCCCAGAGCCACAACAGGGTTTCCCCTTGTCCTTGCCTGCCAACTGGCCAGCTTCTGTATTCACTGGATCATTCTCCACCATTCCCACCACCTCCAGTGTGATGCCACCACCAAACACTTCTGCTGCATTCCGCTTTCAGCATTCTGAAGGGACCATTCCCTCCGCGGTACCCTGGTCCGCTCCTCAATTACCCCCAACATCCTGTTCCCCCTTCCCATGCAAGCACAGGAGTTACAACACTTGTCCTTTTACTTTCTCCCTTCTCACCATCCAAGGCCCCAAACACCCCATCAGGTGAAACAGCAATTTACAGGTACTTTCAATTTAGTAGACAGTATTTGCTGCTCAAGCAGTCTCTGACCATTCTCATTCATCCTACCAGTGCCATAGCACCCAAGGCAGGAGGGCCATGAGTCATGGTCTGCCCCGATCATAACCTCTGCATCACCAACTCATTCTTTCACACTAAATCCTGTCACCAGGTTTCTTGGAGGCATCCAAGATCACGCCGTTGGCACCAGTTGGACCTCATCGTCACAAGGCGAGCCTCTCTAAACCCCGTTCAAATCACACGCAGCTTCCACAGTGCGGACTGTGACACCGACCACTCCCTGGTGTGCAGCAAGGTTAGCCTCAAACCAAAGAAGCTGCATCAACACGAGCAGAATTTCTCATCCACAGCTGTTACATAAGTTTCTAAGTTCACTTGAAAAAGCCCTTCAAAACACTCCCACAGGGGATGCAGAGACCAAATGGGCCCACATCAGAGACGCCATCTATGACTCAGCAATGACCACCTATGGCAAACGTGTGAAGCGGAATGCAGACTGGTTTCAATCTCACTTTGAAGAGCTGGAACCTGTCATAGCTGCTAAGCGCATTGCACTGCTGAACTACAAGAAAGCCCCCAGCGAGTTAACATCCGTAGCACTTAAAGCAGCCAGTAGCACTGCACAAAGAATAGCCAGGCGCTGCGCAAATGACTACTGGCAGCACCTATGCAGTCATATTCAGCTGGCCCCTGACACCGGAAATATCAGAGGAATGTATGATGGTATTAAGAGGGCTTTTGGGCCAACCACCATGAAGATTGCCCCCCTCAAATCTAAATCAGGTTACACAATCACTGACCAATGCAAGCAAATGGACCGCTGGGTGGAACACTACCTAGAACTGTACTCCTGGGAAAATGTTGTCACTGAGACCGCCCTCAATGCAGCCCAGTCTCTGCCAGTCATGGATGAGCTGGACGTACAGCAAAAAAATCGGAACTCAGTGATGCCATTGATTCTCTAGCCAGCGGAAAAGCCCCTGGGAAGGACGGCATTACCCCTGAAATAATCAAGAGTGCCAAGCCTGCTATATTTTCAGCACTGTACGAACTGCTTTGCCTGTGCTGGGACGAGGGAGCAGTACCACAGGACATGCGCGATGCCAATATCATCACCCTCTACAAGAACAAGGGTGACCGCGGTGACTGCAACAACTACTGTGGAATCTCCCTGCTCAGCATAGTGGGGAAAGTCTTCGCTCGAGTCGCTTTAAACAGGCTCCAGAAGCTGGCTGAGCGTGTCTACCCTGAGGCACAGTGTGGCTTTCGAGCGGAGAGATCCACCATTGACATGCTGTTCTCCCTTCGCCAGCTGCAGGAGAAATGCCGTGAACAACAGATGCCCCTCTACGTTGCTTTCATTGATCTCACCAAAGCCTTTGACCTCGGCAGCAGACGTGGTCTCTTCAGACTACTAGAAAAGATTGGATGTCCACCAAAGCTACTAAGTATCATCACCTCATTTCATGCCAACATGAAAGGCACAATTCAGCATAGCGGCACCTCATCAGACCCCTTTCCTATCTGAGTGGCGCGAAACAGGGCTGTGTTCTCGCACCTACACTGTTTGGAATCATCTTCTCACATGCGTTCAAGTCTTCAGAAGAAGGAATTTTCCTCCACACATGATCAGGTGGCAGGTTGTTCAACCTTGCCCGTCTAAGAGCGAAGACCAAAGTACGGAAAGTCCTCATCAGGGAACTCCTCTTTGGCGATGCTGCATTAACATCTCACACTGAAGAGTGTCTGCAGAGACTCATCGACAGGTTTGCGGCTGCCTGCACTGAATTTGGCCTAACCATCAGCCTCAAGAAAACGAACATCATGGGACAGGACGTCACAAATGCCCCATCCATAAATATCGGCGACCACGCTCTGGAAGTGGTTCAAGAGTTCACCTACCAAGGCTCAACTATCACCAGTAAACTGTCTCTCGATGCAGAAATCAACAAGCGCATGGGAAATGCTTCCACTACCATGTCCAGACTGGCCAAGAGAGTGTGGGAAAATGGCGCACTGGCACAGAATACAAAAGTCCGAGTGTATCAAGCCTGTGTCCTCAGTACCTTGCTCTACGGCAGCGAGGCCTGGACAACGTACATCAGCCAAGAGCACGTATCAATTCATTCCATCTTCGCTGCCTCCGGAAGTTCCTTGGCATCAGATAACAGGACCGTATCTCCAACACAAGTCCTCGAGGCGGCCAACATCCCCAGCATATACACCCCACTAAGCCAGTGGCGCCTGAGATGGCTTGGCCATGTGAGCCGCATGGAAGATGGCAGGATCCCCAAGGACACATTGCACAGCGAGCTCGTCACTGGTATCAGACCCACCGGCCGTCCTTGTCTCCGCTTTAAAGACGTCTGCAAACACAACATGAAGTCCTGTGACATTGATCACAAGTCGTGGGAGTCAGTTGCCAGCGATCGCCAGAGCTGGCGGGCAACCATAAAGGCGGGGCTAAAGTGTGGCGAGTCGAAGAGACTTAGTAGTTGGCAGGAAAAAAGTCAGAAGCGCAAGGAGAGAGCCAACTGCGTAACAGCCCTGTCAACCAATTTTATCTCCACCTGTGGAAGAGTCTGCCACTCTGGAATTGGCCTTTATAGCCACTCCAGGCGCTGCTTCACAAACAACTGACCACCTCCAGGCGCTTACCCATTGTCTCTAGAGACAAGGAGGCCAAAGAAGAAGATGATTCGCTGCTCACAATGCGGTCTGCTTTACATTGGAGAGACCAGATGCAGATTTTATGACCACTTTGCAGAACACCTCTGTTTAGTCTGCAAGCACGACCCCAAGTTTATGGTGGCCTGCCATTTTAATTCTCTATTTTGCTGTCATGCTAACCTGTCTGTCCTTGGCCTACTGCAGTGTTCCAATGAAGCTCAAAGCAAGAACAAAGAACAGCACAGGAACAGGCCACTCAGCCCTCCAAGCCTGCGCCGATCTTGATGCCTGCCTAAACTAGAACCTTCTGCACTTCCGGGGACCATATCCCTTTGTTCCCATCCTATTCATGTATTTGTCAATATGTCTGTTAAACATCGCTATCGTACCTGCTTCCACCACCTCCCCCGGCAGCAAGTTCCAGGCACTCACCACCCTCTGTGTAAAGAACTTGCCTCGCACATCCCCTCTAAAATTTGCCCCTCGCACCTTAAACCTATGCCCCCTAGTAATTGACTCTTCCACCATGGGAAAAAGCTTCTGACTATCCACTCTGTCCATGCCGCTCATAACTTTGTAAACCTCTATCATGTCGCCCCTCCACCTCCGTCGTTCCAGTGAAAACAATCTGAGTTTATCCAACCTCTCCTCATAGTTAATGCCCTCCAGACCAGGCAACATCCTGGTAAACCTCTTCTGTACCCTCCCCAAAGCCTCCACGTCCAAGCTCGAGGATTAACACTCATCTTTTGATGAGGCACTTTGCAGCCTCCCAAACTCAACATTGAGTTCAACAATTTTCAGGCTGTAATCGCTGTCCTCGTATTGATTCTTTTTTCTTTGGATGTTTTGGACTAAATCTTGTTTTTCTCTTGTTTTTGCTTTTTGGATACAGGAAGAAATAAAAGGACCGTGTAAGAAAGGTACCACAATAGTAATGGGTGACTTTAATCTGCATGTAGATTGGGCGTACCTGATTGGCAAAAGTAGCCTGGAAAATTAGTTCACAGTATATTTAGGACAATTTCTCAGAGCAATATGTTCTGGAGCCAACTGGGGAGTAGGGTATTCGAATCCTGTCTCATTGCATTACCAGGTCTAATCAGTAACCTCATGGTAAAGGAGTCTCGAGGCTACCACAATCATCACATTCAGTTTGAAAGGGAGAAGTGTGGGTCTAAGACTGGTGTTTAATCCAAAATAAAGGTAATTACAAGGTTATGAAGCAGAGCAAGCTAAAGTGAACTGGGAAATGAGATTAAAAGGTAGAGATGCAGTGGGAGAGTTTTGAGATATTTAATAACTCTCAGCAAAGATTTATCCCAGTGAGAAAGAATGATTCTTTGAGAAGGTTGCATTATCTGTGGCAAATAAGGAAGTTAAGTTTAGTATCAAATTAAAAGGAACACTGAACAAACCTGCAAAGGTTAGTGGTAGGTCAGTAAGAGGGGCAGATTGTAAGAACTGGCAAAGAATGACAAAAATAATTGAGTGAGAAAGTGTATGAGAGAAAACTAGCTAGTGATATAAAAAGAGATAGTAAGAGTTTCTACAAGTATTTAAATAAGAAAAGAGTAACTAAAGCTCGTGTTGGTCATCTGGAGAGTGAGTCAGGGGAGTTGATAATGGAAAACAGGAAATGGAGGAGATGTTTTACAGATATTTTGTCTGTTTTCACTGTAGAAGACTTAAAAAACCTGCCAACGACACTTGAAAATCAAGAGGTGAGAGGGAGGAAGGAACTTAAAACAATTACCATCACCAGGGAAAAGGTGCTGGAAAAACTATTCCACCTAAAGGCTGACATTTCCCCAGGACCAGATGGCCTGCATGCTAAGGTCTTAAAAGAAGCAGCTGCAGAGATAGTAAAGGCTTTGGTTATAATCTTCCAAAGTTCCTTAGTTTCTGGAAGGATCCCAGCGGATTGGAAAATAGCAAATATAACACCTTTATTCAAGAAAGGAGGGAGACAGAAACTTCAGGCCAGTTAGCCTAACATCTGTCATAGGGAAATTACTAGAATACATTATTAAGGAGGTTATAGCAAGATACTTAGATAATCATAATGGGATCAGACAGAGTCAACATGATTTTGTGAAAGGGAAATTGTGTTTAATTTATTCGAGTTCTTTGAGGAAGTAACAAGCAAGGCGGATAAAAGGGAACCAATAGATGTGGTATATTTGGATTTCCAAAAGGCATTTGATAAGGTGTCACATAAAAGGTTTCTACACAAGATAAGAGCACATGGTGTAGGAAGTAACATATTAGCATCGATAAAGGACTGGTTAGCTAACAGGAAGCAGAGAGTGGGGATAAATGGGTCTTTTTCGGGTTGGCAAGGTGTAACTAGTGGAGTGCCACATGGATCAGTCCGGGGACCTTAACTGTTTACAATTTATATCAATGACTTGGATGAAGAGACCGACTGTATAGGTGGTAAATTTGCAGATGACACCAAGATAGGAAGGGAAGTAAGTTGTCAAGGGGACACAAAGAGCCTACAAAGGGATATAGAGAGGTTAAGTGAGTGGGCAAAAATTTGGCAGATGGATTATAATGTGGGAAAATGTGATCTTGTCCACTTTGGCAGGAAGAATAGAAAAGCTGTAGACTATTTCAATGGAGAGAGATTGCAGAACTCTGTGGTACAGAGGGATCTGGGTGTCCTGGTACATGAATCACAAAAGGTTAGTATGCTAGTACAGCAAGTGATTAGGAAGGCAAATGGAATGTTGTCATTTATTGCAAGGGGAATAGAGTATAAAAGTAGGGAAATTTTACTGTAGCTATACAGGGCCTTGTGAGACCACATCTGGAGTACTGTGTACAGTTATGGTCTCCTTACTCAAGGAAGGATAAAATTGCATTGGAAGCAGTTCAGAGAAGTTTCACTTAACTGATTCCTGGCATGAAGGGCTTATTTTATGAAGAAAGGTTGAACAGGTTGGGCTGAGACCTGTTGGAGTTAAGAAGAATGAGAGATGATATTAAAACATATAGGTTCCTGAGGGGACTTGATAGGGTGGATAGTGGAGGATGTTTCCTCTTGTGGGAGAGACTAGAACTAAGGGACACAGTTTAAAAATAAGAGGTCTTTTAAGATGGAGATGCAGAGAATGTATTTTTCCTCCAAGGGTCGTTAAACTATGGAACTCTCTTTCCCAAAGAGCAGCGGAGGCTGGGTCATTGAGTTTATTCAAGGCTGAGTTAGATAGATTTTTGATAGACAAGGGTTATGATGGCAGGCAGGAAAGTGGAGATGAGACCACAGCCAGACCAACCATGATCTTATCAAATGGCTGAGCAGGCTTAAAGAGCCGAATGGCCTATTCCTACCCCTAAGTCCTATGTTCCTACTCCCAGTGTCCATGTAAAGCACCAGACCAGATACAGAGTCCAGCTCCGTTTGCTCTGACCACGTGCCTCAGCCCCAATCTCGGAAGTAGATAGAAAGTATTTGCTTTGGTGGAAGAGTCCAGAAGATCGGGGCATAATCTTAAAATTAAAGCTAGGCTATTGAGGGGCGATATCAAGGAACACCTCTTAACACAAAGAGTGGTGGAAATCTGGAATTCTCTTCCCCCAGAAAGCTTTTGATGCTGTAGGTCAGTTGAGCTTTCAAGACTGATATTGATGTTTTTTTGTTGGGTGAGTGTATCAAGGGATATGGAGTTCAGGTACAGATCAGTCATGCTGTAACTGAATGGTGGAACAGGCTCAAGGGACTGAAGGGCTCCTTCTGGTCATCTGTTCCTTTCCACTTTGCCAGTTGGATGCTTTCATTTCCTGCAGCAAACCATCTTGTGGCTTCTCTGAAATGGATTGCCATTTGTGTTTGGTTCAGTATTGTGCCGTGGGCCCATGCTAGCCCGGAAGGCTGCCGACACTACCCAAACTCATTTCATGTAGAACTTTGCAGCTAGCGAATTGAGGAGACCTCCATCTCATCAGGCAGCTTGCTTTTGAACCCAATTCCCCAAGTTGAAAGGTGTGCATTTAACTTAATGTCTCCCCCATCATCATATCATCATATTTATTGACAGACTAGATGAGTGGGCAAAACTGTGGCAGATGGATTTCAATGCGGGCAAGTGTGAGGTTATCCATTTTGGATCAAAAAAGGATAGAGCAGGGTACTTTCTAAGTGGGAAGAGATTAAGTACAGTGGATGTCCAAAGAGACTTGGGGGTTCAGGTGCATAGATCTTTAAAATGCCACGAGCAAGTGCAGAAAATAATCAAAAAGGCTAATGGAATGCTAGCCTTTATATCCAGAGGATTGGAGTATAAAGACACAGAGGTTATGCTGCAGCTGTACAAAACCCTGGTTAGACCCCACTTGGAGTACTGTGAGCAGTTCTGGGCACCACACCTTAGGAAGGATATATTGGCCTTGGAGGGAGTGCAACATAGGTTTACAAGAATGATACCTGGACTACAGGGGTTAAGTTACGAGGAGAGATTACACAAATTAGGCCTGTTTTCGCTAGAATTTAGAAGGTTAAGGGGTGATCTGATCGAAATCTTCAAGATATTAACAGGAAAAGACAGGTTAGGTAAAGATAAACTATTTCTACTGGTTGGAGATTCTAAAACTAGGGTGCATAGTCTAAAAATTAGGGCCAGACCAATCAGGAGAGATGTTAGGAAGCACTTCACTCAAAGGGTGGTAGAGGTTTGGAACTCTCTCGCACAAACAGTAGTTGAAGCTAGAACAGTTGTTAATTTTAAGTCTGAGATGGATAGATTTTTGTTAAGCAAAGATATTAAGGGATATGGGCCAAAGGCAGGTATATGGAGTTAGGCCGCGGGTCAGCAATGATCTCATTGAATGGCGGGACAGGCTCGAGGGGCTGAATGGCCTACTCCTGTTCCTATGTTCCTATATCACAGAGCACAGCTGGCCATTTGGCCCATCGTGCCTGTGCTGGCTCTTTGAAGGAGCTATCCGATTAGTCTCCCATTTCCCCGTCTCTTGTCCGTAGCCCCCGCAAATTTTTTCCCTTCAAGTATTTATTCAGTTCCCTTTTGAAAGTTACTACTGAATCTGTTTCCACTGCCTTTTTAGGCAGCATATTCCAGATCACAACTTGCTGTGTTCAGAAAATAAATTCCTCTTGTCTTCTGGTTCTTTTGACAATTAGGTTTAATTGATCGCTTTCCCTTTCAACATTAGTCCTTCCTTGGGTATGGTTCCTTCACCTGTGAGCTGAAAAATGTCCTGGCCTGTTGTACAAGCCAGAAAGAGTTACTAGATAAGTGATAAAGTGCAAAAACATCCATTACTCAAGGCCATTCAGGCCAATTAAAGCATTGGTACTGCTAACTTGATGGAGATCACCTATGCAGATCTGCAACTGCAATCTTTATGGCCCCGATTGTACATTCCTTTATCTATTGAACTGGTGAGAGCTCTTTTTGAAAATTCTTAAAAGGACTTTGGCACATGCTTGACCTGAAATGAAAGTTGCAGGTTTATTTTATCGAACAGGAGCCTTAACGTGCTCAAGGTGAATTCAGAAACTTTGTCGAGGATTAAGAATTAGGAGTAACGAGGAGTCAAGTGTAACTTTTTCACTTCGATGGGTCTTGATGAGAATCTGCAAAAACCTACTTCCATGGGTTGGTGAGTCACTAGAGGGCATGAGTTTAAGATTGTCATTAAAGGGACTGCAGAAGAGGGTTCTTGGGACATGGAATGCTGCACCTGAAACAGCAGTGGAAGCAGATCTATCATCGCTTCTTCAAGGGAAGCAGAAATATTTAGAGTCAGAGAGAGATACAGCACTGAAACAGGCCCTTCAGCCCACCGAGTCTGTGCCGACCATCAACCACCCATTTATACTAATCCTACATTAATCCCGTATTCCCTACCACATCCCCACCTTCCCTCAATTCTCCTACCACCTACCTACACTAGGGGCAATTTACAATGGCCAATTTATCTATCAACCTGCATGTCTTTGTCTGTGGGCGGAAACCCATGTGGTCACAGGGAGAACTTGCAAACTCCGCATTGGCAGTACCCAGAACCGAACCCAGGTCGCTGGAGCTGTGAGGCTGCAGTGTTAACCACTGCTCCACCATGCTGCCCAAAAAAGGAAAGTTTAAAAGGGGAATGGGACTAAGTGGCTATCTCTTTCAGAGGGCTTGCACAAGTGTGATGGTCTGTAAAATTCCTATAGAAGCATAGAAAAATAGGAGCAGGAGTAGGCCATTCAGCCCTTCGAGCCTGCTCCGCCATTCAATACAATCATGGCTGATCGTCCAAACTCACTACCCTGTTCCCGCTTTCTCCCTGTATCCCTTGATCCCATTAGCCCTAAGAACTATATCTAACTCTTTCTTTGAATATATTTAATGATTTGGCCTTAACTGCTTTCCGTGGTAGAGAATTCCACAGGTTCACCACTCTCTGGGTGAAGAAATCTCTCCTCACCTCAGTCCTAAATGGCTTCCCCATTATCCTTAGACTGTGACCCCTGGTCCTGGACTCCCCCGCCATCGGGAACATCCCTCCTGCATCGAGTCTGTCCAGTCCTGTTAGAATTTTGTAGGTTTCTATGAGATCCCCTTTCATTCTTCTAAACTCTAGCAAATAAAAGCCTAATCGACCCCAAATCTCTCTTCACACGTCAGTCCTGCCATCCCAGGAATCAGTCTGGTGAACCTTTGCTGCACTTCCTCCATAGCAAGAACCTCCTTCCTCAGATAAGTAGACCATAACTGCACACAATACTCCAGATGTGGTCTCACTAAGGCCTTGTATAATTGCAGCAAGACATCCTTGCTCCTGTACTTGAATCCTCTCGCTATGAAGGCCAACATACCATTTGCCTTCTTAATTGCCTGCTGCACCTGCATGCTTACTTTCAGCTACTGTTGCACAAGGACACCCAGGTCTCGCTGTCTTCCAAGTGCTCTGCTATTCTTCTTTGGCCTCCTTATCTCGAGAGACAATGGATACACGCCTGGAGGTGGTCAGTGTTTTGTGGAGCAGCGCCTGGAGTGGCTATAAAGGCCAATTCTAGAGTGACGGGCTCTTCCACAGGTGCTGCAGAAAAATTTGTTTGTCGGGGCTGTTACACAGTTGGCTCTCCCCTTGCGCTTTTGTCTTTTTTCCTGCCAACTCCTAAGTCTCTTCGACTCGCCACACTTTAGCCCCACCTTTATGGCTGCCCGCCAGCTCTGGCGAACGCTGGCAACTGACTCCCACAACTTGTGATCAATGTCACAGGACTTCATGTTGCGTTTGCAGACGTCTTTAAAGCGGAGACATGGACGGCCGGTGGGTCTGATACCAGTGGCGAGCTCGCTGTACAATGTGTCTTTGGGGATCCTGCCATCTTCCATGCGGCTCACATGGCCAAGCCATCTCAAGCGCCGCTGACTCAGTAGTGTGTGTAAGCTGGGGTTGTTGGCCGCCTCGAGGACTTCTGTGTTGGAGATACGGTCCTGCCACCTGATGCCAAGTATTCTCCGGAGGCAGCGAAGATGGAATGAATTGAGACGTCGCTCTTGGCTGACATACATTGTCCAGGCCTCGCTGCCATAGAGCAAGGTACTGAGGACACAGGCTTGATACACTCGACTTTTGTGTTCCGTGTCAGTGCGCCATTTTCCCACACTCTTGGCCAGTCTGGACATGGCAGTGGAAGCCTTTCCCATGCGCTTGTTGATTTCTGCATCTAGAGACAGGTTACTGGTGATAGTTGAGCCTAGGTAGGTGAACTCTTGAACCACTTCCAGAGCGTGGTCGCCAATATTGATGGATGGAGCATTTCTGACGTCCTGTCCCATGATGTTCGTTTTCTTGAGGCTGATGGTTAGGCCAAATTCATTGCAGGCAGCCGCAATCCTGTCGATGAGTCTCTGCAGACACTCTTCAGTGTGAGATGTTAATACAGCATCGTCAGCAAAGAGGAGTTCCCTGATGAGGACCATCCGTACTTTGGTCTTCGCTCTAAGATGCGCAAGGTTGAACAACCTGCCACCTGATCTTGTGTGGAGGAAAATTCCTTCTTCTGAAGACTTGAACGCATGTGAGAGCAGCAGGGAGAAGATGATTCCAAACAGTGTAGGTGCGAGAACACAGCCCTGTTTCACGCCACTCAGGATAGGAAAGGGGTCTGATGAGCTGCCATGTTGAATTGTACCTTTCATATTGTCATGGAATGAGGTGATAATACTTAGTAGATTTGGTGGGCATCCAATCTTTTCTAGTAGTCTAAAGAGACCACGTCTGCTGACGAGGTCAAAGGCTTTGGTGAGAACAATGAAAGCAATGTACAGGGGCATCTGTTGTTCGCGGCATTTCTCCTGTATCTGATGAAGGGAGAACAGCATGTCAACGGTCGATCTCTCTGCACGAAAGCCACACTGTGCCTCAGGGTGCTCTGCTATTACATCTTTTATAATGGGCTAGCATTTTCCCCACTACTGATGTCAGGCTAACCGGTCTATAATTCCCTGTTTTATCTCTACCTCCTTTTTTAAATAGTGGGGTTACATTAGCTACCCTCCAATCTGCTGGAACTGTTCCAGAGTCTAGAATATTGAAAAATGACCAGCAATGCATCTACTATTTCAAGGGCCACTTCCTTAAGTACTCTGGAATGTAGATTATCAGGCCCTGGGGATTTATCAGCCTTCAATCCCATCAATTTCCCTAACACCATTTCCCTACTAATACTGATTTCATACAGTTCCTCCTTCTCACTGGACCCTATGTTCCCCAACATTTCTGGGAGATAATTTGTGTCCTTCTTTGTGAAGACAGAACCACCAAGTATGTATTTAATTGTTCTGCCATTTCTTTGTTCCCCATTATAAATTCCCCCGTTTCTGACTGTAAGCGACCTACATATGTCTTCACTAATCTTTTTCTCTTTACATAGCTATAGAAACTTTTACAGTCAGTTTTTATGTTCTCTGCAAGCTTACACTCATACTGTTTTCCTCCTCTTAATCAATCCCTTTGTCCTCCTTTGCTGAATTCTAAATTCCCAATCCTCAGGTTTGCTGCTGGTTCTGGCCATTTTATATTTCTCCTCCTTGGATCTAATACTATCCCTAATTTCTTTCGTAAGCCACGGTTGAGCCACCCTTCCTGTTTTATTTTTACGCCATTCTAATTGAGCTGTAGAATAAGTTACCAGGGAAGGATATTGGCAGCACAAAACTTATTTTACTAGCATTAAAATTGTGTCCAGGGATTCTGAGCACAGGCTAGCTGAGATCGCTTGCTCCTTTTCTTTGTATGTCTGTCTGTTTAGTGGGTTGGAGTTTGGAACTGGCCAGTCTTGTATTTTCTGTCAGTCAATACTCCCACCCTTCTCCTCGGCTGCAACTTTACAGACCAACAGCACATCAGAGATCTGTAGTAACTTGTTGCACTTCTCATTTTGCAAATTCCGTGTGCATTAGCTATGTCCTATGCAAAGTTCCTCTCTGCTTTTGTTATTTAGGGAGCTTACAAATCAGAAACATGCAGCCTTGCTGGGTGGAGCACTGTGCACAGGAGGGAAATTATTCTTTTATTTGTATGATGTTTACCTGAGAGCCTGACTGAGTGATTTTTATTCCCAGCCAGTAAGGTGATGTGTTCCCCGCAGCATCATTGAGCAGTCACACACTGGTTTATTACCATTGTTTGCTACTTGTGCACTGTGCTGGTCCTGACTAGAGTTCTGATATTAGGGTTTCCAAGTGGCAGCACCACAGCAACTTGTATATACATCGCGCCGTTAGCATAGTAAAACATCCTATTCGCAGGAGTGTTATCAAACAAAATTTGACAGAGTCTCAGAAGGAGATATCTGGACAGGTGACCAAAAGCTTGATCAGAGGTAGGTTTTAAGGAATGTCTTATAGGAGGAGAAAGAGGCGGAGCGGTTTAGGGAGGGAATTCCAGTGCTTCGAGCTCAACCACTGTGGTGGGTGAAGGAAATCGGGGTGCACAAGAGGCTAGAATTGGAGGAAAGCAAAGTTTTCAGACGGCTGTAGCAGGTCAACTTTCTACGATTTGCTAGAAAGAAACGTGGCCCCTTTTCACATCCTCCAGTGCCCCAAAATGCCCCACAGACAATGATATATTTTGGAATCATAGTCACTGCTTCATCAACAAACACACAGCAAATTGTACACAGTAAGGGCAGACCAACAGCGACCGAGATGAATAATCTGATCTGCTTTGATGTTATGGTTGAAGGGTAAATGTTGGCCAAGATACTGGGGAGAATTTTCACATTCTTCAAATAATGCCTTGGGATCTATTACATGCACTTGAGAAGGCAGACCGGGTTTAAATCATCTGATCTGCATGATGTGTCAAATGGAAGATAGCACCCCCCATCCCTGGACTGTGTAGCACTCCCTCAGTATTGCACTGGGAGTGTCAACCTGGATTATGTTCCTGGAGTGGGACCACACAACTGCAACAATGATATCTACCCAGCAATGTGGAAAATTGCCCAAGTATGTCCTGTACATACAAAGCAGAACAAATCCAACCCGGCCAATTACCACATCATTAGTCTACTCTTGATCATCGGTAAGGTAATGGAAGGTGTTGTTGACAGGGCTATCAGGCAGCACTTGCTTAGCAATAACCTGCTCAGTGACGCTCCGTTTGGGCTCTGCCATTGCCACTCTGCTCCTGATCTCATTACAGCCTTGGTTCAAACATGGACAAAAGAGTTGAACTCCAGAGGTGAGGTGAGAGTGACTGCCCTGGACATTAAGGCAGCATTTGATCAAGGAGCCCTAGAAAAATTAGTCAGTGGGAATCGGGTGGGGAGGGGGTGGGGGGGAGCTCTCCGCTGGTTGGAGTTGTACCTAGTGCAAAGGAAGATGCTTGTAGTTGTTGGAGGTCAATCATCTCAGCTGCAGGACATCACCACAGGAGTTCCTCGGGGTACTGTCCTAGGCCCAACCATCTTCAGCTGCTTGATCAATGTCCTTCCTTCAATCTTGAGGTAAGATTTGGGGATGTTTGCTGATAGTGTCCCCAATTAAAATATACGATTCTGATTGTGGTGGGAGAAACGCTCTGTTAATTCAATCCCGTCCCTCCACAGATCACCTAACGTATCATTTTAACTTTCCAAATTGTAACATCTATTAATCCCCGAATGAGATTGGCCAAACCAGATGTCTTTAAATCAAATTAACTATTTATTCAGAAAAAACTACATTCTTAAACGCTATGGAGATATAAACAACATTTACAATGGAAAAAATTAGAGTCCTTGCAAATTTACAGTCCAATGTTGTGTCCTCACAGCGTCCAATGGGGGGGAAAAATGCTTCCTCCAGAATAGAACAGTCCATAGTCTAATTCCAGCAGTAAATGATGCTTTCCTTCCTTCAGTTTAAATTATCAGAGATCTCTGTTTTGGCTTGACTTTTTAGAATTTTCTTCCTTCAGTTTAAATGCCTGAGAGCTCTTTCAGGTACTGTCTGTGTTCTGTTGGAACAAACTGTCTTCAACTAAAAAGCCAATGCAAAATTGAATTCTAACAGAAGTTTTGCTTGATGCTCAGTCCAAGTGGCTGTATCCAAGGTAACGAGAATACACTCTTTTGAATCGCAGTCTCCGAATGGCTGTTGCCGGGTAACCAGGATGCATTCTCTGATGCTGGTTGGTTCTCCCTCCATATGGTTGTATCCAGCAGCAACCAAAAGGCATTTTCTCTTTAACTCCTGAAGCTTGCAGGTTCTTAAAGCAGTGTGTCTCCTTTCCCAGCGTTTAAGACACACCACATATTCCCCGGAGAATAACATCTACAGGGCCATGACAATAGCACATTGTTCAGTACCATTCCTCAGATATTGATGCATTCCATGTAGAAAGGCAGCAAGACCTGGGCAATATCCAGGCTTGGACTGATAAGTGGCAAGTAACATTCGTGCCACACAAATGCCAGGCAATGACTATCTCCAACATGAGAGAGTCTAACCATCTCCCCTGGCATTCAATGCATTACCATCGCTGAATCCCCCCCCCTATCAACATCCTGGGGGTTACCATTGACCAGAAACTGAACTGGAGTAGCCATATAAATACCATGGCTACAAGAGCAGGTCAGAGGCTAGGAATCCTGCAGCGAGTATCTCAGCTCCTGACTCCCCAAAGCCTGTCCACCAGCTACAAGGCACAAGTCAGGAGTGTGAAGGAATTCTCTCCACCTGCTTGGATGGGTGCAGCTCCAACAACACCCAAGAAGCTCGACATCATCCAGGACAAAGCAGCCCGCTTGATTGGCACCCCATCCGCAAATATTCACTCTCTCCACTACCGACGCACAGTGGCAGCAGTGTGTACCATCTACAAGATGCACTGCTGCAAGGTTCCCACCTTCCAAACCCATGGCCTGTACCACCTAGAAGGGCAAGGACAACAGATGCATGGGAACACCACCACCTGCAAGTTCCCCTCCAAGCCAAATATCATCCTGACTATATCGCCGTTCCTTCACGGTCGCTGGGTCAAAATCCTGGCACTCCCTTCCTAACAGCTTTGTGGATGTACCTACCCCACATGGACTGCAGCAGGTCAAGAAGATGGCTCACCACCTTCTTATCGAGGGCAGTTTGGGATGGGCTGGCCTAGCCAGCGACACCCACATCCCATGAACAAATTTTTAAAAATTGAGCCCACAGTGTTCTCAGTCCGATGCATGGTAGCAACATGAGATTGGAGTGTCAGGTGCCAGTGGCACTGGCACAGTTATGAAATGACTTCATCCTAGTCAAGAACGAGATCGCGAGGCCTAAGCCTAAACCCTGGAATTCCCTCTCTTAACTTCTCTCCTTTGATGCTTTTTAAAACCAACCCCTGACCAACCATTTGTCCTGATGGACTTCATCTTCGGGTCTTAAAAAAAAAGTGGCTAGTGGGACAGTTGATGCGTTGGTTTTAATTTTCCAAAAATTCCCTAGATTTGGGAAAGGTTCCATTAGATTGGAAAATAGCGAATGTAACTCCTTTATTCAAAAGGGAGACAGAAAGCAGGAAACTTTTGGCCAGTTAGCTTAACATCTGTCTTAGGGAAAATATTAGAAGTTATTATTAAAGACGTTATAGCAGGACACTTGGAAAAATTCAAGATAATCAGGCAGAGTCAACATGGTTTTGTGAAAGGGAAATAATGTTTAACCAATTTATTGGAGTTCTTTGAGGAACTTACATGTGATGTGGATGAAAGTGAACCGGTGGGTGTATTATATGGGGTTAATGTAGGATTAGTATAAATGGGTAGTTGTTGGTCGGCACAGACTCGGTGGGCCGAAGGGCCTGTTTCCGTGCTGTATCTCTAAATTAAAAAAAATAAATAAATATAGTTAGATTTCCAGAAGGCATTTGATAAGGTGCTACATCAAAGGTTATTGCAAAAAGTAAAAGCTCATGGTGTAGGGGGTAACATATTGGCATGGATAGAAGATTGATTAGCTAACAGGAAACAGAGTAGGCTCCTTTTTGGGTCATAAAAACATACGAAATAGGAGCAGGAGTAGGCCCTTCGGTCCCTCAAGCCTGCCCCGCCATTCAATACGATCATGTCTGATCTGCCTCAGACCTCAACTCCTCTTTCGTGCCAGCTCCTTATAGCCCTCAACTCCCAGATATTTCAAAAATCTATCTCCCTCCTCTTTAAATACTTTCAGTGATCTAGCCTCCACAACTGTCTGGGGTAGAGAATTCCAAAATACAAAAGCAGGGATGTTATGCTTCAGTTATACAGGGCATTGGTGAGACCACATTTGGAGTACTGTGTACAGTATTGATCTCCTTATTTAAGGAAGGATGTAAATGCGTTGGAAGCAGTTCAGAGAAGGTTAACTAGACTAATACCTGGAATGGGCGGGCTGTCCTATGAGGAAAGATTGGACAGGCTAGGCTTGTATTTGCTGGAGTTCAGAACAGTAAGAGGTGACTTGATTGAGACATATAAGATCCTGAGGGGTCTTGACAGAACGGATGTGAAAAGGATGTTTCCCTTGTGGGAGAATCTAGAACTCGGGGTCACTGTTTAAAAATAAGAGAAGAGGAGAATTTTTTTTTCCTCTTGAGTGTTGTGAGTCTTTGGAACTCTTCCTCAAAAGACGGTGGAAACAGAGACTTGGAATATTTTTAATGCAAAGGTAGATCGATTCTTGATACGCAAGGGGGTGAAAGGTTATCAGAGGTAGGCAGGGATGTGGAGTAATAAGTTCAGCCATGAACTTACTGAATGGCACAGTAGGCTCCAGGGGCCAAGTGGCCTACTCCTGCTCCTAATTTGTATGTTTGTGTTAATCACGTGTCCTAATATCTCCTTAGGTGGATCAGGATCAAGTTTTGTTTGATTACCTGCCTTGGAATGTTTTGATGCTTTGAAAGTTACAATATTCTGAATGGAGGAATGTGACTAGTGGTGTTCCGCAGGGATCAGTGCTGGGAGCTTTGCTGTTTGTAGTATATATAAATGATTTGGAGGAAAATGTAGCTGGTCTGATTAGTAAGTTTGCGGACGACACAAAGGTTGGTGGAGTTGCGGATAGTGATGAGGATTGTCAGAGGATACAGCAGGATATAGATTGGTTGGAGACTTGGGCGGAGAAATGGCATTAGCTATGAGGAGAGGTTGGAAAAACTCGGATTGTTTTCACTGGAACGACGGAGGTGGAGGGGCGACGTGATAGAGGTTTACAAAGTTATGAGCGGCATGGACAGAGTGGATAGTCAGAAGCTTTTTCCCATGGTGGAAGAGTCAGTTACTAGGAGACATCGGTTTAAGGTGCGAGGGGCAAAGTTTAGAGGGGATGTGCGAGGCAAGTTTTTTTTTTTTACACAGAGGGTGGTGAGTGCCTAGAACATGCTTCCAGGGAAGGTGGTGGAAGCAGATACGATAGTGACGTTTAAGAGACATATTGACAAATACATGAATAGGAAGGGAATAGAGGGATATGGGCCCCGGAAGTGCAGAAGGTGTTTAGGCAGGCATCTAGATCGGCGCAGACTTGGAGGGCCGAACGGCCTGTTGCTGTGCTGTACTGTTCTTTGTTTGTTCTTAAATGCAGGGTGGTGGTGTGGGTGTTATTGCAGTGAGGTTAGATTTGCTTCCCAATAAGGATTTAAGACAGTGACTCTTAATAAATTTCAGAGCATAGCAACTGAGAGATTTAGGATAGAGAGTCTCTCTTGTTGAGATGGGTGTGAGGCTGTGAAATAACTAATTGTGGTATTAGTGATTGAAGCAGAGACTGCAGCAACATTTAAGGTGGTGAAGGGAAAGTGGGGTGGGGGAAAAGGAATATGCAAACAGGGTGGGCACAGATTAGGGCTCCTGTGGAGGATAAACACCAATACGGAGTGGCTGAGCTGAACAGTATTACCAATAGATGGATTCAGGTGTTGCAGACCCCTGACACATTCGATCTCCTACTTCCAGAATGCCAGTACTTTTTTTCCATTTACACTGCAAGGATCCCTCAGTCCGGCATTGGGAGGGATGGCCTGGATTTCATAAGTAACTTGTGAACCACTCTGCAGATTGATTCCGGAGAATGGGTGCCTTCCTATTTTCTCTCTCAAATGGAAGGAGTGTTACCAGATTTAACTACTTTTCAAGTTTTTGTTTCTGTGAATGGCGTATTGAAAGTAGAGGAAAGGTTAGTTTGCTTGTAATCAGTAGGCTAAGTGCCAGACCAATGGGTAAATGATTCATTAGTTACTGGGACTGCTTTGTTGGACGGTGACTATTGACCTTTGATACACTGTACAACATGTACTGGGATGAAGAGGTGTGTCCTCGGGAGCTGTATAAATACAGGCTGTGACACTGGATGCTCAGAGTTGCTGTATCTCTGGTGCCTCTCACACACATAAACACTCGCACAAAATGTTCCGTGCTGTTGCCAGACTCAGCCGTTTTGTATGCTCGGAACACACGTGTGCTGGACAAAACTTTGGCTCCCACTGTGGAAGGATCATTTCTACAACTATCCTACAAGCAGCTGTCAAGGTTAAGTTTCCAGCAATGAGGAGGTAGGTTTTGCAGTGATGGGGAAGGTGGCTTACATGCATGATTGTGTCAGCCATGTCTCAGTGGGTAGCGTTCCTGTCTCCAGAATAACAGAAGGAGGCCATCCATCCATTGTGTCTTTGCCAGCTCTCTGTAAGAGTAACTCCACTAGTCCCATTTTCTGCCACCCTTTCCCCATAGCCTTGCGTATTTTCTCTCTTCAGGTGCTTAACCAGTTCCCTTTTGATAGCCAGTTGTGAATCAGTCTCCACTGCACTTTCAGGCAGTGCATTCCAGATCCTAACCACTCGCTGTGTTTTTAAAAAAAAAAAAATTCCTTATCTCACTGTTCGTTCTTTCGCCAATCACCTTACATCGTTGTCCTCTAGTTCTTGAGCCTTCCGCCAATGTGATCAGTTTCTTTCTACGTACTTTGTCCAGACCCCTCATTCTGTTGAATGCTTCTATCAAATTTCCTCTTAATCTTTCCTCCAAGGAGAACAGCCCCAGCTTCTCCAATCTATCCACGTAACTGAAGTCACTCACTCCTGGAATCTTTTCTGCACATTCTCTAATACCTTCCCATCCTTCCTAAAGATTGGTGCCCAGAAATGGACACAATACTTCGGTTGAAGCCAAACCAGATTTTTATAAATTCATCACTTCAGAAAATGTTAAAAATACTCAGGTCAGCAGCATCTGAATGTTTGAACGTTAACTCTGTTTTTCTCTCCACAGATGTTGCCTGACCTACTGAGTATTTCCGGCATTTTCTGTCTTTATTTCAGATTTTCAGCATCTGCAGTATTTTGCTTTTGTGTTTTGCATACATTAATTAGAGAGCGACAGGAAGGGACAGAGAATACAAACACAAGAGTACAGCAGAAATTGGAACCAGTGTCGGTAAAAATGGTAAAAAGTCAAAGCTTAAGGCTGTTTATCTGAATGCAGGTAGCATTTGTAACAAGATAGATGAGCTGACGGTACAGATAGAAATAAATGAATATGATTTGATAGCTGTCACTGAGACATGGTTGCAGGATGACCAGGACTGGAATTTTAATGTTCAAGGATATTCGGTGTTCCGGAAAAATAGGCAGAAAGGAATAGGAGGTGCGGTAGGTTTGTTATTAAAGGAAGGGATCAGTGCAGTTGTGTGTAATGATATAGGTGTAATAGATTGTGATGTAGAATCAGTTTGGGTGGAAATAAGGAATAGCAAGGGAAAGAAATCACGAGTGGGAGTGGTCTGTAGGCCCCCGAAGAGTTGCCTCTCCGTAGGACAAGATATTAATCGGGAAATAATGGAGGCGTGTAAGAAGAGCACTGCAATTATTGGTGATTTTAATCTGCATATCGACAGGACAAGTCAAATTGGCATGGTTAGCATAGAAGACGAATTTGTAGAGTGCCTCAGGGATTGTTACTTGGAGCAATATGTTACAGAACCTACCAGGGAACAGGTTTTAGATTTGGTAATGTGCAATGAGGTAGGATTAATAAGAGATCTCGTAGTTAAGGATCCTCTCGGGGGAAGTGAACATAACATGGTAGAATTTCAAATTCAGTTTGAGGGTGAGCAACTTGGGTCTCAAACCAGTGTCTTCAACTTAAACAAGGGCAACTACAGAGGTATGAAGAAAGAGTTGTCTCAAGTGGGCTGGGAAGATATACTACAGGGGAAGTCAGTAGATGAGCAGTGGCAGACTTTTAAGCAGATATTTCATAACACTCAGCAAACATTTATTCCAGTCAGCAGGAAGGACTTGATGAGAACGATGAACCACCCGTGATTAACAAAGGAAGTTAAGGGGAGTATCAAATCAAAAACAAAGGTGTACAATGTGGCGAAAATGAGTGGTAGGACAGAGTCATCGAGTCATACAGCACCGAAACAGGTCCTTCGGCCCACCGAGTCCGCGCCGACAATCAACCACCCATTTTTATACAAATCCTACATTAATTCCGTTTTCCCTCGCACGTCCCCACCATTTTCCCTCGCACATCCCCACCTTTTTCCCTCACACGTCCCCACCTTCCCTCAATTCTCCTACCACCTACATACACAAGGGGCAATGTTTTTTTTTTACAATGGTCAATTTACCTATCAACCCGCAAGTCTTTGGCATGTGGGAGGAAACCGGAGCACCCGGAGGAAACCCATGCGGCCACAGGGAGAACTTGCAAACTCCACACAGGCAGTACCCCAGAACCGAACCCGGGTCGCTGGAGCTGTGAGGCTGCAGTGCTAACCACTGTGCCGCCCAGAAGATTGGGAAGTTTTTAGAAACCAGCAGCGGATGACTTAAAAAACTAATAAAGAGGGAGAAAATTGATGGAGAGTAAATTGGAAAGAAATATAAAAACAGTAAGAGCTTCTACGGGTATATTAAAAGGAAGAGAGTAGCTAAAGTAAGTGTGGGACCCTTAGAGGATGAGACTGGGGTATTAATAACAGGGAACAGGGAAATGGCAGATAATTTAAACCAATATTTTGCATCAGTCTTCACGGTGGAGGACACTATAAACATACCAACAATAATAGATGAGCAAGGTGTAAATGGGATGGAGGAACTTGTAACAATCTCTATCACGAGAGAAAAGGTGCTGGACATACTGATGGGATAAAGGCAGACAGTCATCAGGACCTGATGGCCTGCATCCAAGGGTTTTAAAAGAAGTGGCTGCAGAGATAGTGGCGGCATTGGTCATAATATACCAAAACTCACTGTAGGGTACCAGCGGATTGGAAAACCGCTAATGTGACATCCCTATTCAAGAAAGGAGGGAGACAGAAAGCAGGAAACTATAGACCAGTTAGCTTAACATCAGTCATTGGGGAAAATGCTAGAGTGCATTATTAAGGAAGAAATTGCAGGGCATTTAGAAAAACAATGCAGTCAAACAGAGTCAACATGGTTTTATGGAAAGGAAATCATGTTTGACAAATTTGTTGGAGCTCTTTAAGGATATAACAAACAGAGTGGATAAAGGGAAACTAGGAGATGTAGTGAATTTGGATTTTCAGAAGGCGTTTGATAAGGTGCCACATAAAAGGTTATTGCACAAAATAAGAGCTCAGGGTATTGGCGGTAATGTGTTGGCATGAATTGAGGACTGGCTAACACACAGAAGGCAGAGAGTTGGGATCAATGGGTCTTTTTCAGGTTGGAAAGCAGTTACTAGTGGGGTGCCACAAGGATTGGTCCTAGGGCCTCAACTGTGGAGAGGCAGTGGTGTAGTGGTATTGTCACTGGACTAGTAATCCAGAGACCCAGGGTATTGCTCTGGGGGCATGGATTCGAATCACACCACAACAGAATGCAATTAATAAATTTGGAATTTAAAAACCTAGTCTAATGAAGGCCATGAAACCATTGTCGATTGTTGTAAAAACCCATCTGGTTCCCCTTTAGGGAAGGAAATCTGCTGTCCTTACCTGGTCTGGCCTACATGTGACTCTAGACCCACAGCAATGTGGTTGACTCTTACATGACTTCTGAAATGACCTAGCAAGCCACTCGGTTGTATCCAACCGCTACGAAGTCAATAAAAAGGAATGAAACTGGACGGACCACCCGGCATCGACCTAGGCACCGGAAACGACAATGGCAAACCCAGCCCTGTCGACCCTGCAAAGTCCTCCTTACTAACATCTGGGGGCTTGTGCCAAAGTTGGGAGAGCTGTCCCACAGACTAGTTAAGCAACAGCCTGACATAGTCATACTCACGGAATCATACCTAACAGACAATGTCGCAGACACTGTCATCACCATCCCTGGGTATGTCCTGTCCCATCAGCAGGACAGACCTAGCTGAGGTGGCGGCACAGTGGTATACAGTAGGAAGGGAGTTGCCCTGGGAGTCCTCAACATCGACATCAGGTCAAACATGGACAAGGAAACCTCCTGCTGATTACCACTGCCCTCCCTCAGCTGATGAGTCAGTACTCCTCCATGTTGAACACCACTTGGAGGAAGGACTGAGGGTGGCAAGGGCACAGAATGTACTTTGGGTGGGGGACTTCAATGTCCATCATCAAGAGTGACTCGGTAGCACCACTACTGACCGAGCTGGCCGAGTCCTAAAGGACATATCTGCTAGACTGGGTATGCGGCAGGTGGTGAAGGAACCAACAAGAGGGGAAAACATACTTGGCCTCGTCCTTACCAATCTACCTGCCGCAGATAGGAGTGACCACCGCACAGGCGTTGTGGAGACTAATTCCTGCCTTCACATTGAGGATACCCTCCTTCGTGTTGTGTGGCACTACCACCGTGCGAAATGGGATAGATTTCGAACAGATCTAGCAGTGCAAAACTGGGCTTCCATGAGGTGCTGTGGGCCATCAGCAGCAGCAGAATTGTACTCAACCACAATCTATAACCACATGGCTCTGCATATCCCCCACTGTACATTGCCATCAAGCCAGGAGACCAATCCTGGTTCAATGAAGAGTGCAGGAGGGCATGCCAGGAGCAGCACCAGGCATACATCAAAATGAGGTGTCAACCTGTTGAAGCTACAACACAGGACTATGTGTGCCAAACTGCATAAGCAGCATGCAATAGACAGAGCTAAGCGATCCCAAAACCAATGGATCAGATCTAAGCTTTGCAGTCCTGCCACATCCAGCCGTGAATGGTGGTGGACAATTAAACAACTGACTGGAGGAGGTGGCTCCACAAATATCCCCCTCCTCTGTCTCGCCTGAAGATTCGATATCCCGGGATATTGAGCTGACAATCCTGCCCCTCCCTCAACTCTGTCTCCGTGATGGCTACTATATCACAATTCCACGTGTCAATTCTTGCCCTTAACTCATCCGTTTTACCTGTAATACTCCTGGCATTAAAGTAGAGGCCATCCATCCTGGTCTTACTCCCTTGAAACATCTCTCATTGTATTCCCTCTGACTTGTTTACTTTCCTGTGTTTAGCTGTGTCCCTATTCTGCTAGGAGTCTGCGTCCCCTCCCCCTGCCAAATTAGTTTAAAATCCTCCCAACAGCACTAGCAAATTCGCCAGCAAGGATGCTAGGCCCCCTCTGGTTCAGATGTAGCGGTGAGAGTGACTGCCCTTGACATCAAGGCAGCATTTGACCGAGTATGGCATCAAGGAGCCCTAGAAAGACTGAGGTCAATGGGAATCGGGGGAAAACCTCTCCGCTGATTGGAGTCGTACCTAGCGCAAAGGAAGATGGTTGTTGGAGGTCAATCATCTGAGCTCCAGGACATCAGTGCAGGAGTTCCTCAGGGTAGTGTCCTAGGCCCAACTATCTTCAACTGCTTCATCAATGACCTTCAGTCATAAGGTCAGAAGTGGGGATGTTCGCTGATGATTGCACAATGTTCACCATTCATGACTCCTCAGATACTGAAGCAGTCCGTGTAGAAATGCAGCAAGACCTGGACAATATCCAGGCTTTGGCTGATAAGTGGCAAGTAACATTCATACCACACAAGTGCCAGACAGTGACCATCCCCAACAAGAGAGAATCCAACCATCTTCCCATGACATTCAATGGCATTACCATCTCTGAATCCCCCCACTATCAACATCCTAGGGGCTACCATTGACCAGAAACTGAACTGGAGTAACCATATAAATACCGTGGCTACAAGAGCAGGTTAGAAGCTAGGAATCCTGTGGCGAGTAACTCCCCTCCCGACTCCCCAAAGCCTATCCACCATCTACAGGGCATAAGTCAAGAGTGTACTGGAATACTCTCCACTTGCCTGGATGGGTGCAGCTCCAACAACACTCAAGAAGCTCGACACCATCCAGGACAAAGCGGCCTGCTTGATTGGCACCCCATCCACAAACATTCACTCCCTCCACCACCAACGCACAGTGGCAGCAGTGTGTACCATCTACAAGATGCACTGCAGCAATGCATCAAGGCTCCTTAGACAGCACCTTCCAAATCCACGACCTCTACCAACTAGAAGGACAAGGGCAGCAAATGCATGGGAACACCACCACCTGCAAGTTCCCCTCCAAGTCACACACCATCCTGACTTGGAATTATATCGTCGTTCCTTCACTGTCGCTGGGTCAAAATCCTGGAACTCGCTTCCTAACAGCACTGTGGGTATACCTACCCCACATGGACTGCAGTGGTTCAAGAAGGGAGCTCACCACCACCTTCTCAAGGGCAATTAAGGATGGGCAATAAATGCTGGCCTGGCCAGCAGCACCCACATCCCATGAATGAATTTAAAAAAAAACTATTTACTATCTATATTAATGACTTAGAGAAAGGGACAGAGTGTAGAGCATCCAAATTTGCTGCTGATTCAAAAATAGGTGGGAGGGCATGTTGTGATGAGGACACAAAGAATCTGCAAAGGGATATAGATAGGTTAAGTGAGTGGGCAAAAACTTGGCAGATGGTGTTCAGTGTGGGAAAGTGTGAGGTCATCCACTTTGGTAGGAAGAATAAAAAGGCAGATTATTATTTAGATGGAAAAAGACTACAAAATACTGCAGTACAGAGGGATTTGGGTGTTCTTGTACATGAAACACAAAAGGTTAGCATGCAGGTGCAGCAAGTAATTAGGAAGGCAAATGGAAATTTGGCCTTTATTGCTAGGGGGGTTAGAGTTTAAAAATAGGGAAGTCTTGTCATAACTGTACAGGGTGTTGGTGAGGCCACACCTGGAGTACTGCGTACAGTTTTGGTCCCCGTATTTAAAGAAGGATATACTAGCTTGGAGGCAGTTCAGAAAAGGTTCACTAGGCTGATTCCTGGGATGAAGGGGTTGTCTTATCAAGAACGGCTAAACAGGTTAGGCCTTTATTCATTGAAGTTTAGAAGAATGAGAGGTGATCTTATGGAAACATATATGATTTTTAGGGAGCTTGACAGGATAGATGTTGAGAAGATGTTTCCACTAGTGGGGGAATCTCGAACGAGGAGACATAGTTACAGAATAAGGAGTCACACATTTAAAACTGAGATGCGAAGGAATTTCTTCTCAGAGGGTGCTGAATCTCTGGAATTCTCTGCCTCAGAGAGTTGTGGAAGCTAGGTCACTAATTGTATTTAAGGAGGAGGTAGATAGATTTTTGAAATATCGGGGAGTCGAGGCTTAGGTGGAGCAGGCCCGAAAGAGAAGTTTAGGCCTGGGACAGATATGCCATGATCTTATTGAATGGCGGGGCAGGCTTGAGGGGCTGAATGGCCTATTCCTGCTCCTACTTCTTTTGTTCTTATATTCATATTTTCCTTGCGTTTGTACTCTATGCTTCTATTTATAAAGCCCTGAGTCAGAAGATTGTGGATTCAGGTTTAACTGCAAAGACTTGAGCACATAATCTCAGCTAGAACTGCAGCGTATTACTGAGAGAGCCCTGCACTAAAGGCCTGCTCGGGTATAAAATTGAAACCCAACCCGACCTGACATGACTATCGTTCATCCGTTCTGGCAGCCAGCTATTCCTGCAGATGGTGTTGTGGGGAATCTAGGGTGAGCCTGATCCAGTGAGTTCCCGGAGGCAGCACTGTCCAACCCGACCCGAGCCCGAACGCTGGACTCGCAATATCGACCCAGCCCGACCCCGACACGTAGTTGGGTCAAGCCTGGTTTGGGTTGAGTAGCCAGGATTTACCCTGCAATGTTGGAGGTACAATAAATTGAGTCTCCACCCTCTCTGGTGGACATAAAAGGTGCTTTGGCACTATTTGGAAAGAATACCACTTGAATAAATGATCTAATCAGATTCGCGGTGCTGTTTGTGGGAGCTTGCTATGCGCAAATTGATTACTGCCTTTTCTACATTACAGCAGTGACTACACTTCAAAAGTACTTCAGTGGCTGTGAAGTGCTTTGAGACATCCTGAAGTCACGAAAGGCGCTATATAAATGCAAGCTTATTTTTGTGCCTGCATGCATGTGTACAAAGCACCTGGTACTTGCTGAGGTCGTGAAAGAGGCTATGTAAATACAAATCTTTGTGTGTGCATGTGTGTATACAGCTGCAGCCAGTGGTTGTTGGGTTGATATCCCATGGATACTAGGGTACTTAAAGAATTGAAGGATTTGGTGTCAGGGCCATCCTTCTTTGATTTCCCCATCCTAGCCTTTCTATTTCTCCCTCCCTTCATTTTCTCCCGGCTTGGCAGCTATTGTAACCTTCTCATAGTGGGATTTCCCTTGCACAAGTCACTGAAATTGCAATCCAGCCCTTTAGAGTAGGTGGGGGACAAATTCTCATTTTGCAGTTTGCTTGCATGTTCCTCTATTGTGGTGTTTTGAAAATCGAGTTTTCCCAGAAATGATAGGCTTAGTTACCTAGCAACTAACTTTTCTTAGTCAGTCAGTTTATCCACTGAATCATTGGCAGAAGGAGGTTAGTTCACTGTTAAGTCATCACTTGTTTATGCCAAGATCGGAAATGCAGATGGAGCTGTAATCTTATACTCTTTCAGCAGAGACTGTAGGCTGGTGCAGCATCACCACCAAAGCTCGACTGGAAAAATAATGTATCCTACAAAATACTTGCATTTATTTAGCGCCTATCACATCCTTGGTGTCCCTAAGTGTCATAAGCCACTTTTGATATGTAGTCACAGTTGTAATGTCAGACATTGTACAAGGTGGGAGATTTTAGATCCAGTGTGACTTTAGGTGGGGCAGGGGGCTGGGGGAGGGTGGTGTGGGAATGGATTTTCTGTATCAGCCTGGTGGCAATGGTGGGATTTGTGAAGGGGAAGGTAGAGAACGAGCAGCTGTGATAGTGTGCTGGGTTGTTGAGAACACTGAATCCATTGCAGCAGGGGCACTGGTGGTTATAATGGGGGAAAAGCCAGCTACTGCCATGCAGGTAGTTCCCCACTCCTTCGGGCAAGGTCTTCATGCAGCTCAGTCCCTCGTCTGCTACATGTTCCTTCCATGCAGCTGGCAGAGGCAGGGCTGACTCAGCAGCTCCTGAGCTGAAAGCAGACACATCTTGGGAAGACACAAAAGCATCAACAAGGAACAGGTGGGTTAATCTTTTGGGTGGGGCACTGATGGCCAGGCTCCACTTAGCATTCCGAAGAAGGGTCACTGACCCGAAACGTTAACTCTGCTTCTCTTCCACAGATGCTGCCAGACCTGCTGACTGGTTCCAGCATTTCTTGTTTTTATTTCAGATTTCCAGCATCCGCAGTATTTTGCTTTTATCCACCTAGCATTTCCTGCCTTTTTCCCTTTCAGAAGCTGACTGGCCCAGCTCTTTTAACAAAAACAACAATTTGTAATTTATCTAGTACCTTTATATGTTGGGAAACATCCTAGGGTTCTTCACAGGAGTGTGATCAACAAAAATGGGCACTGAGCCAAGAAGATAATGAGAGGAGGAGCAGTCAAAGAGATCGGTTTGAGAAGATGGTAAGGTTTAGGGAGGGAACTCGAGAGCTCACAGGTCAACACAATTGAAGGCATTGCAGTAACGGTGGGGTGAAGGTAGTAGGGCATTTCCTGCTGTGTTTCAGATTTCTAGGGTTTGTGATGTTACTTAACTTTCAACACATAGCTATTGGTCAACCTTTCACTGGTTATTGCAGGGGCGGTGGGGAGGTGGTGTTGGGTGCTGCTGCTTTCCCCTCTGGACAATCATCCTCAGCATGTCTATATATATTTGTAGAGGAATAGCTAAAGGGATTTAGCTTTCATCTCCCTTTTGGCGTGTGGTACATTGATAGCACTCACTTGCTTTCCAATGGCTCACAATACAACCAAGTTCCACTTGCTATCTCTTCTCTGTAATTGAGGATTTGTCTGATATTCCCCTGCTCCCCACATGGGGCGGCACGGTGGCGCAGTGGTTAGCACCGCAGCCTCACAGCTCCAGCGACCTGGATTCAGTTATGGCTGTGCGGAGTTTGCAAGTTCTCCCTGTGTCTGCGTGGGTTTCCGCCGGGTGCTCCGGTTTCCTCCCATAGCCAAAGACTTGCAGGTTGATAGGTAAATAGTATAGGTAGGTGGTAGGGAAATATAGGGACAGGTGGGGATGTGGTAGAGAATATGGGGTGATGTAGGATTAATATAAATGGGTGGTTGTTGGTCAGCACAGATTCGGTGGGCCGAAGGGCCTGTTTCAGTGCTGTATCTCTAAATAAAATAAATGCCAAATAGCAAAGTGTGGCATGTAAAATAGTCCCGGGATTTTATTTTCTGTGTAGATACTGCCTTTGCTCTCCGAAAGCATCAACTCCTGGTGGCACTGAGTTTCTCCCTCTTCCCATCTCCCCTCCTCCTCCCCCCCTCCCCTCTCAACGCCCCCCCTCCCCTCTCAACGCCCCCCCTCTCTCTTTTCCCCCCCCCTCCCCTCCCCTCCCCTCTCAACGCCCCCTCTCTCTTTTTCCCCCCCCCTCTCAACGCCCTCCCCTCCCTTCTCAATGCCCCCCCTCTCTTTTTCCCCCCCTCCCCTCTCTTTTTCCCCCCCTCCCCTCTCTTTTTCCCCCTCCCCTCTCTTTTTTCCCCCCCTCCCCTCTCTTTTTCCCCCCCCTCCCCTCTCTTTTCCCCCCCTCCCCTCTCTTTTCCCCCCCCTCCCCTCTCTTTTCCCCCCCTCCCCTCTCTTTTCCCCCCCCTCCCCTCTCTTTTCCCCCCCCTCCCCTCTCTTTTCCCCCCCTCCCCTCTCTTTTCCCCCCCTCCCCTCTCTTTTCCCCCCCTCCCCTCTCTTTTCCCCCCCTCCCTCTCTTTTCCCCCCCTCCCCTCTCTTTTCCCCCCCTCCCCTCTCTTTTCCCCCCCCTCCCCTCTCTTTTCCCCCCCCTCCCCTCTCTTTTCCCCCCCCTCCCCTCTCTTTTCCCCCCCCCTCCCCA